>NC_142435.1:6645000-7255000 GCF_059453495.1 Arachis ipaensis | reverse complement strand
TTTTGAAAGTCCAGTAATTCATAAATATCTTTATTTTAAAAATATAGATTAAAAAGAAAACTCTGTGACCAATAGAGAGACATGTACCTTGTTGGCTTCTTTGCAGTCCATTTTTGGATCTCATCGATTCTTTTGAATATAATATAAACTTAGTAGACAGTAGTTAAGCATTGTGTCGATTTACTCCTCTATCTCTTCCTTACCACATCATTTATATTTTTCATTATAGTATGTAATCTCTTTGTCGGGTACCATGCTCATTGAATGAAATCATGGAGAAAATTATAAGTGTGCTTTGGTGACTTTATAGCTTGATATGTGCAAATAATTGTGACATTTGATATATCCAATGTTAATTATCAAGCACATATATGTAGCTTCTTGCAGAGAAGGGTGAGCTACCTACAAGATTTGGTTCAGCAACTCTGGGAATACTTTTACTGCAGGTATTTGTCTTGCACTCTTGCTTGTTTATACTATCTTTGTTCTATATGCAATTTTTTATTACAAGAAAGAAATAGGTTTTGGAAACCACTTTATGTCGTACTTTCTGTGCTTTGCTGATATACCTCAATAAATTGGCTTGAGAAGCATGATGTCAGTATATGGCATCTGTAATGTAATTAATATTGACTCATCTTTTTTATACATGCAGGACATAGCTGTTGTCCCTCTTCTAGTCATTCTTCCAATACTAGAGAGCCAGGTAAAGATGGAAAATATAGATAATATATAATATATCTAACTGGGTGTGGGTGGAACTCCCTTTCTTTTTTTGAAGTTTGATTCATCACCTTCGCAGAATGGAAGTTTTAGGTTTTAACATTTTAGAGTGGCTCTTTGTGTTCATGTGTGTGTGTTCCATTTTATGGTGGTATCCCAATTATGTTATTTTTTCTTTCTACATTTAAATGCTAAAATTGTTATATTTTCAGGACCAAAATTTATGATTGAAAAATTGCCATCTGACTATTACAATTATTGTTGACCAGAGCTTTCCAATTTCTTTTTCTAGAATCTGGCTAAGGAAAGCATTTGGCCAATGCTTGCTCAAGAAAGTTTAAAGGCATTAGGTGGATTGGGTCTGCTATCTTTTGGGGGAAAATACATTCTTAGAAGAGTATTTGAGGTCTGACTACTATATTTGCAGCTATTCTATGCAAGAATTGGAGGGGAATATGCAATCCTGTGTTAATATATTCTAGGAAGTAAATTGTTGGTCAAATTCAGGTTGTTGCAGATGCAAGGAGCTCAGAGGCCTTCGTTGCACTTTGCTTGCTGACTGTTGCTGGAACTTCACTTGTCACGCAGCATTTGGGTTTTAGTGATACGGTTGCTATTTTCCCAATACACAGTTTTAATTTTGGGTTATGTATTGGAGAAATCATCGAAATAAATATCTACAAAACTTGTTTGTAATGTCTCATTGCAGCTTGGGGCATTTTTAGCTGGGGCACTTTTAGCAGAGACAAATTTCAGGACCCAGATTGAAGCTGACATAAGACCATTTAGAGGCTTGCTTATTGGATTATTTTTCCTAACTACAGGGACTTCCATTGACATGCAGGTAGCTGTGATTTTTTATATACATGTGAATGAGGTTACTTCATTATTTAAGCAAGCATTATTTGTTTAGCTGGACATTCTTCAAAGAAACATACATGCTTGCTTTTGCATGAATTTGCAAAATAGTTACAACTTACACCTTACCACAAGAAATTGCACATGGAAGTTGGTTCAACTGTTGATATTTAAGTTTTTCTTCATTGCAGCTTCTTATGCGAGAGTGGCCACATGTACTTGCACTCTTGGCAGGATTGATTTCTATCAAGACATTGATCATAACAGCAATCGGTCCTTGTGTTGGGCTTAGTTTGCAAGAGAGTGTGAGAATAGGATTGCTTCTATCCCAAGGAGGCGAGTTTGGATTCGTTGTTTTCTCCTTAGCAAATAGGCAAGTGATCATTTAACCAATTACATGGATGTTATTTGAATAAGAATTTCGGGTTTGCCTTTAACTATGCCACCTGTGCCTTCTTGCAAGCAGGCTTGGGGTGCTTCCACTTGAGCTCAACAAGTTGCTCATAATTGTTGTTGTATTGTCAATGGCATTAACCCCATTTCTTAATGAAGCTGGAAGAAGAGCTGCTGATTTTATTGATGGAAAATTCGATGTGGAGTTTGTATGTCTTTTTTCGTAAGATTTACTGTGCAGAGTTACTTAATGCAAGTGTGTGTATTTTGTGTGAAAATATTTTCCATTTTTGTTTACTTTGTTTTAACTTGAGAAAATGTTGCAGATTATAAAAGGAGCACAGCTCCCTACAAACTATATATTATATGCTATCATTTTGACTGCAAATTTACATAGGCTGAGTAGTAAGCTATTTGCAGAAAGCTTCAGAGATGGTCAACTTTGGTGTCACTGAACCTGTTGTTATAGTTGGATTTGGACAAATGGGCCAGGTACATCCATTAATACATTCAAAGACCTGCCATTTATATGTACTATGTTCTAAATTTTAAACATATGCTTTTGGTATGGAGGTCCTTGCAAATTTCCTTTCCAATCCGTTGGCTTCAGGAGGAGACAGTGATGCTGCAGGATGGCCTTATGTGGCTTTTGATCTTGACCCCGCACTAGTAAATGTCAGTGTACTTAAGCTTTCTGCTTAGTTGTTACCTACTAGTAATATGCATACGACTTATTCTTTTCTGAAGAGTTCTTGAACTTCATGAGTAGAACGCTGAACGCATGCTCTCTATGTAATTGTGTGTAGCATGAGATGGCAGCAGAATAAGTGTTAATTTGAAGTCAAACATATTTCTCTTCATATCTCAATGTTTTATCCACTTCATTTTAACATGTACTTTTACTGTTAAATTGCTGGGCAGGCTGCTAAAAAAGCCGGCTTTCCAATTCACTATGGGGATGGATCACATCCTGCTGTTCTTCAGTCGGCCGGTATCTCTTCTCCAAAAGCTATTATGGTTATGTTCACCGGCAAGGAAAAGACAGCGGAAGCTGTTCAGAGGCTACGGTTTACTTACCCTGCAGTAATATTCATTTTCCCTCCCTTTACACTTTCATGCTTACCAATTTGACATATGATAACTAAATATATTTTTTGTTTCTAAACCGATCCATTTATCTATCTTAGGAAGAACCAAGAATTTCATTTTACCTTCAACTTAGGGTATATATTGTTAGGTCCAATAATAGGGAGGTTGGCTGATAAAGTTCTTAACTATTTGATTTGCCTTTTCTTGTTCCCTTAGTTTGCTTTATCCTATCTGGATTGCTTACTTTATGATGAAAATCCGCAGATCCCAATCTATGCCAGAGCTAAAGATCTTGAGCATCTTTTAGATCTGAAGAAAGCAGGTGCAACAGATGCCGTTTTGGAAAATGCAGAGGTATTGATTCGCTTTTTCTTGCTTGTCATTTTGTCCTACTGGATGGAGCTTGCAACTGCCATTGCTCAATAGTTATGCAGAAACTACATCTAAGTCTTTTGTTTTGTTTTCTTTTTTTAACAATCACTCAGATTAGCTTACAGCTGGGTTCTAAGCTTCTGAAAGGTTTCGGAGTGATGTCGGATGACCTAGCATTTTTGAGTCAGCTCATTAGAGATTCCATGGAACTACAGGCTCAAGAAGCAGCCAGCTTCGCCAAATGCGATGAATTAAATATGATGAAACAACTGCAGGTAGAGGTAGTTCAAAATATTTATTTATCTGATCTGAAACCTGAATAAGGATATGAGAGCAGTTAATTCTTATGTATCTAATTTTACAATCAGAACAAATTTGATTTGGTATATACCAGCATATAGTATAGTAAGTTCCTTCTTCCATATTGGTGAGTATTAGCTAAGATTATTCTGCTATGTTGGCGGCAAGGTCAGTCAATTATTTGTCCTTGGTTGTATAGCCTTTTGGGCTGGTTTGATAAAACTTTTACTTTTCAAAAGTAGCTTATCAAAACTGACTTTTGAAATATAGTTTTCTAAATGCTGCAATGCTTATGTTTGGTAACTCAAACTAAAAATGAGTTTTAATAAGCACACGTAACGGCAATTGTGTGTAGTAAAATAGCTTTTAACAAAGAATTTATCTGTATCCTGCATTGTTTTTGTTCTTCTAAATTTGTTCCTTATAATTTCAATGTCTGTTATTGCAATACTAGTTCAAGAAACTGATATGTTCCTATTGCAAGGTGAGAATTGGTGACTCAATTGAGGGACATGCACCTATGCCAACTACTTCATCAGAATTGGACCAGCCGCATCAAGTTTCCCTCCCTAGAATTCAGCCAGTTGCGGAACAGCCAGTTGTAGAACAAGACGATGAACTCGATCAAACTGAAAGAAGGCGCAGATGAAAGCTCACCGATTATTTGGATCTCGAGATGCCATCGGATAGCAGAATCTGATGGACCTATCGATCCATTGCCATACTGCCCCTAATTAACCATTCTAGGTTCTTAACGTTAATTTTACTAACCCTACAGTTACTGATAGATTTTCATACTGCAGATGCTAACCATTTATGTGTATATAGGAAGAATTCAATTATTTACAGTTTTTTGTTGTAATAGAATATTTGAACTTATCTATTACGCGAAGATTCAACGGTAGACTAATGGATTTGATTTCTTATTTCTGTAATCACAAACAAATCTATTATATGAAGATTTCACTACTTATAGTTGCTCAATTTAGGTATTATAACCCTCTTAACTAACATATTTTTAGACTAATTTGGTTGGACTTGGTTAATAAAAAAACTTAGATGTGTATCATTATTTATTTTAAGTACTTAATAAACACAGGTTACTCCCTGAAGTGTAGTAGAGTTAAAAAGTAAAGAAAGTCAAGGGAAAACAACCAAAAATTTTATTTAGGATGATGGTGCTTGGGGTGCATCATCACCTCAACATGGTGACTAGAGGTGCTTTACCCCATTGTGAAATTCTGAAATAGGAGGCACTGATTTTTCACTGGGTAATTGGTCCTTAGCAGAAATTGGAATATTCGGTTTAGGTTTTTCGAAAATTTTAAATTGAAATTGGATCCTCTAATTTACTTTTTACAAAATAAAAAAAAATTAAAAGATCAAAATCGAATTGTCTAAATTTGTCTCCCTCCAGTGACAAATCTAATGGTTCGATTTGTTTAATATCAATTGGAAAAAAAATTACTCCATACTAATGAGAAACAGGGAGTGGATCATCTCCAGTGAAAAAAAAAAAACTGGATGGTATCTAATGTTTAATCTCACCTTTCATTGCTCTCTCTCTCATCTTTAATTTTTGTCCTACTTGTAGAATTAAAGGTGAGAGATTATACTTTATTCTCTCAAGCGTTAAAAAAACTGGAGAGAATCCATTTCCACTGGACAACAAACCAAAAAAAAAACTTTGACAATTTATCTGGTTATTAGTTTATTACAATTTCCCAATTGCTCAATTTGTATCACTAAACAAAATATCAGTGTATATACCACCGAAAAAAAAAAAAGCAGACCAGGAAAAGATGATTTCCTATGTGCTTCGTCTATAATTAAAAGCAAACTCCTAAAGAAAAAAACTTTGTATTATTGTTATTTATTTTTTCAGAAAAAGGAAGAAGAATCATTTCACTGTTTGGTGAAAAGTAAGAGTAGGAGAGAGAAAAAGCTGACACAGTAAGATGAGTGAAAAACATAAGATGAGTGAAAAACAAAACATTCAACTCCAAAACTCAGTGAACATAACTAACTACCATTCAACAAACCAACAAATTTCAGCTTTGGTTTAAGGGGGTTGGTGTCAACAGTTCAAAGCGTATTACTTGAATGGCACAAAATGAAATTCATGACCCTGAAATAAAATCACAGACTTCATCTCAGTCTGTAGAGACCAACAACACAAAGTCAAAGCCTTCTTCTTTGGAGACACAAATGTCAACAACCTCAACCATGATCCCCACAACCTCATGGTTCACGCCCAAGAGGTAATAATGTACCTTCCTCTTCTTTCTTTCCCCTGTTTCGGATTTTTGTTCTGTGATCCGTGTGTTGTTAAAAGTTGGAGTAAGTAAAGGGAGTAATTTTTCTGTCTTTATGAAATTTCTGTCTTATAATTGATTCTGGGTCATTTTGATCATTAGTTAGAATTAGAACAAGTTTATTTCTTGATTCGTTTTCTGTTTTTTTTAGGCTGCTGGCTCTATTTTGTGTGATTAATTTGTTAAACTATGTGGACCGTGGAGCAATAGCAAGCAATGGTGTCAATGGAAGCAGGGGAACTTGCACTGAAGGAGGTACCTGCACTTCTGGCACAGGAATACAGTAATATATACTTTACTATTTCCTCTCTGGGCATTTATTTTTCAATACAATGTGATTTTTAGTTGTGAAGTATTCTAATTTTATAGTTTTGGTAGGGGATGTGAACTTTCCTTACATTTGTATTTTGACATGTAGAACATAAAATTTTTAGCAATTTAGTAGTTATTGACAAAATACTTTTGTGTATGTAGAGGGGATTTTAACTTGAACAATTTTGAGGATGGAGTTTTATCATCCGCTTTTATGGTTGGACTTCTTGTGGCTTCTCCAATATTTGCTTCCCTAGCAAAGAGGTAAGGCTTGAAGAAAATCTTCTGGGGCTAGAAATTTCATAGTTTTAGATGAGGAAAAATTAGTTTATCAATGCATTTGATATTTTCGTACATCAAAAATGAAGTTCTCATGTTATGATCTGTTATTGATCCTTAACTTATATATTAATCCTCAGACCATTCTACTATTTTGCAGTGTAAATCCATTTAGACTTATAGGAGTTGGATTATCAGTTTGGACTGTTGCAACCTTATGTTGTGGTTTTTCTTTTAATTTCTGGTCTATTTCAGTCTCTCGCATGTAAGTGGTCTAATCCCTTGTTTTTTCACCTTCTTTTCATGTTGAGTAGTTAAATAATAGTACAGAAGATGAGAATTTTTTTACTCTCCTTCATTTGTTTGTTATTCTCTATAGGTTGGTTGGTGTTGGAGAGGCTTCATTTATAAGTCTTGCAGCACCTTTCATCGACGACAATGCTCCAGTTTCTCAGGTTTTCATTTAACTTTTCTGTTGAATGCATTTCCGACTTTCGAATTTGAATTTTATTTTATTTTATTTTTTTCTTCTCAATGCTGAATGTGTCAGAAAACAGCATGGCTCGCAATCTTTTACATGTGTATACCAACTGGATATGCAATTGGCTATGTTTATGGAGGTTTGGTGAGTTTTATCTGGTGTTGTTCATAAAACCATTAAATACTAGAACTAACACCTCCCTTCATTGATTTTAATCTTCCTTTGGTTGTGGTTGTAACAGGTTGGAAGTTATATTGGTTGGCGTTCTGCTTTCTGGATAGAATCTGTATTGATGCTTCCATTTGCTATTGCTGGGTTTGTTATGAAGCCTTTACAGTTGAAAGGTGAACACTCGACACTTGTATTGATTTCATGCAAAAACTGTTTTTGTTTTTTTAGATGTCTAGACTACTTTGTCTATACAGGTCTTGTTCCTGCTGATTCAGAAAAGGTACTTGTTCCCGGAACACCTCTGTCAGAAGTTTCAGGTACACCAAGAATTATGCATTATCTTAACACAATATCTCAACCTTTTTTTTTTTCTTTCTTTTCAAATTAATATTTGCCCTATGTTATTTTAGTTCATTGCTAATGTAACTTAGATTCCTGTTTTCATTGGTTGCAAAGTTATGGATACTTCCAATGGAAAAGATGAATCATTGTCCTTAAAGGCTGAGTTCAGTGATAAAAACTCAGTTGATCATTCCAAGTGAGAACACTTAACTTCTAAAGTGACTATACTTTCCATTAATGGTTTATTATATCTCTTACTGTCTGATCATCTTTTAGTGGATGATGCATTTAAAGTTCTATTCATTCTTGCCTTATTTTAGGTCGAATTCAGCAGCCAAAATGTACGACCAGTTCTCGCGATTTTTTAATGATATGAAAGAGCTTTTGGGTGATAAGGTTTATGTTGTCAATGTTTTAGGTACCTCTTCCTCCATTGATATCCTCTATGCTTCAACTGCTTACATAAGATTTGACTTGTTTTGCTGGTAAATTTGCCAGAAGCTTCCATGTCATATTCATGTTTTCGAAGTCTTATTCTTTTACCATGTCTCAGTTCCGTTTACTTGTTTTTCTGTTTCTAGGGTACATAGCATACAACTTTGTCCTAGGTGCATACTCATATTGGGGTCCGAAAGCCGGCTATAATATCTATCACATGGTGAGATTTGTAGCATTGTTCCTTGTCTCTTACACAATTCTTCGTTGCATAAAATAAGATATATGTCAGGTAATTTAAGATACTATACATGAAAATCATAGTATGCAGTCATTGCCATAACACTAAAGTCTGTTTACTTGTGCAGACTGATGCTGATTTGATATTTGGTGGAATTACAATTGTATGTGGAATACTTGGCACAATAGCTGGAGGCTTGGTTCTGGATTTCATGAGTAACACATTGCCAAATGCATTTAAGGTTGGTAATCAAATTCAGAGATGGGGTCTGGCACTACTTTAATAAATACTTCACCTACTTTCACCTTCTTTAGAGTTTACACTTCATTGCTTTGTCATACTGAGCTCTCTAAACTCTCTTGCAGCTTCTCTCAATCACAACATTTATTGGTGCAGCATTTTGCTTTGGTGCTTTCTTATTCAGAAGCATGTACGGCTTCCTTGTGCTTTTCGCTATTGGTGAACTACTTGTTTTTGCTACTCAGGTACTTCTCTTGTATAGTTATCTTTCAGGAAGATCTCTATACAATTGGTGGTTAGATTAAAAATCATTATCCCTTTTATTTGCAACTCTGTATTCAGGGTCCTGTGAATTATGTATCGCTCCATTGCGTTAAACCGAGTTTGAGGCCATTATCAATGGCTATATCCACAGTTGCTATTCACATCTTTGGAGATGTACCTTCCTCACCTCTTGTTGGAGTTCTCCAGGTCAGTCATCTGTATTAATTCACTCTATTTTAGAGCTTTTTTGGCAATTTTCTTGTAAAAAAGAAAAGGTCTTGGTGAGTTACATAACTTCAAGGGAACTAGTGTGTTGGCTATGTTTTCTGCTGATGACTTTTTTGTCCTTGACTGGGGTATTTACGGTCGAATACAGTGACTAATCCCTTGTCAGGTTGTCTTTGTTGGTGATGATTGTTAACACTTAACACACGTTGGTGATGCAGGATTGTATTAACAACTGGAGAACAACTGCATTGATTCTTACATCTATACTTTTTCCAGCAGCTGGTATATGGTTTATAGGTAAATAATCTTAAGAAGTTGTTGACTTACTACCAAAGAAGAATTCTCTAGTGTTTCTTTTGAGATATAATTGTTTCTTATAAAAGCATAGATATTTGACAAATTAACAGTAAAAATTGGTATCTATGTTATATGTACACATGAACATTGACCACTTCATAAATCATGTCCAATCCCAACTTAAAATAAAAGGGGAAAAAAATTGGTTAGGAAATCTTTATTTTATCTGTCATTGATATTACTTGGCCTTGGCCACATGAAAATTAGCTTATCCTGAAGACATAAACATTTGGATTTATACAATAATCATTATCTTATATCTAATATATAAATAATAAATGTCTGTATGGATTCTGAAGGGCATCTTTTGTGGTTGATGTAATATTATTATCAGGAATATTTCTGCATAGTGTGGATAGATTCAATGAAGATGATGAGCAACAAGAATCAAATGTGGAAGGATCAAGCACCATGCCATTGCTTCAAGTGAATGCTGGAGAAATATCAACCTCTACTCAATCCCAAGAGCCATGATTTTTTTTTCTTTATTATTTCTCATGCCTCTCCATGCACAACTTTAATTTAGCAATATAGTGTAAATGCCAAATAGGCCAATAGCCTCCCTTTGAATTGTAAATTTATCGTACTCTCAATGTAAAATAATTTTGTATAAACAACTTATTGTTTATTATCAGATTCGCAAAAGTAACTAATTTTTAAATGCACTACTTAAAAAAATATAAATGCATAAATCTAAATGGTAGTGTAAAACTCTTTACACTATCATTGCATAAAAAATAAACTCTTATTTTATTCGAAAAATAAAATTGCATGCAGCTAGGCCTTTTGCTAGACACTTTTCATATATTGTATAGACATGGAAATCAACAAATTTCAAGTAATGTTTCAATCTATATATATAAGAGATTTATTTATGAAATAAAAATAAAATGAATGTACAAGAAAGTTACATATACAGAAAAGAAATAACTACACCAAATCACAAACAAATTATTAACAAACCAACAAGCTTACATGTTAATATCATGCAGACATGCATCCAATTCCACGTCTGGAATTAGGAAACACAAGAAACAAACCACTGCAAACTACTCCCACCATCAATGGAAAACTCTCCATGGCTTGATCCATGTCATCCTTGTGCCCCGGGAATAGACAATTAGTAAGCCTATGATCAGAGAAAGCAATTGCCACGAACACCAACACTGACATGAACGCGTGAACAAAGTCAGTGAAGGAAACTCTGTACTTATCATCCTTTGGAACTTCCACTGGAATCCCTGGTTTGAACACTGACAACCCTTTAGGGGTGATGAAACCGTAGTAAACGGTTCCATCAGGGCCATGAAAACTGTCAGTGAAGTGAAAGAAGAAGCATGAGAGTGAACATAGAATTAGGAGGGTGTGGATCATCAATGTGTGGACTTGAGTGCACTGACCATTCTTGTAGATTGATGGAAGGACCATCTCAAAAGTGAGGAGTGTTCCTGTTGGTAGGAAGTTCCCTAGCAATGAGGTCTTGGAAATTGTCTTTTGGACACCCTTTGCCATGATCGCACGCTTATTCTTCCGGCCTGGATCCGGTATGATAGTAAGGGGAGCCAGGCCGGAAGGATGTGGTTGTGGTGGTGGTGGAGGGGTTGCATTATAGACTTTGATTCCGAGTTTTTGTTCAGTTGGTTCCATGTTTTTGTTGCCTTGAAATAGAACAGAGGAAGCAAATAATGGGTTAACTCGGTTTTTATGAACAACAATTTGAGTTTGAAAGTTTTTGGGCAGTTATTTACAGTTAGTGTTTTGTTGTTTCTCTTTCTTTTTTTTTTTTATTTTTCATTTTTGGCACATGCACATTAGAAGCCTTGAAGAAGTTAAAGAGTGTCTCAAAGAAAAGAAAGTTTTTGCAGATAATTTCAGGGCAAATTAGTTAAATTTGTATGTACTAAAACTTAACTTATTTGATGCATTAACAGTATAAACTATTTTATAATTGCTCAATCTTATCCGATATATAATTAGATGTATATGTAAAACTACCTTATACTGTCTATGTCTACCGTAATAATTAAAGAAATATCAATATATCTTGTCAATCCGCCTAAACTATAAATATCAATATTCTGCTGAAAGATTTAACTCATTCTCGTTTGAGTGCTTCAGTTGGGGTAGTAGAAGATTGTATTTTTATTCTTAAAGGAGTTTACCAGAGTGAAATAAGAGCAAAGAATGACTGCAAAAAATGTAGAATATAGTGAACTGGAGCCTGACTAATACAACATTGATGTCAAAACAAATATAACCGCGGAGCTCAACAACAAAAAAAAGTTTGCTATGTCATAAATAGAACTGTATCAGAAGCAAGCAGTGGCATCAGCAGTTAGCAACTGGCATTTACACTAGTGACAGCTCTCCTGCAGGAATGGATCTCTTCACAAGTTTACTCCAAGATTCATTGGTTTCTTTTATGACCTTAAGTGCATAATCCTGTTAAGTAAATAAATTAAATAGTGAAAATGAAATTAACTGAGAAAAATGTGGCCATTCTGACCATAACATTGATAATAACACTGCACTATATAAAATGCATGCTTCTGCCTTCTTAATAAAAGATTTCTTGTATGCTCTAAGAGCAAATCAATGCTCTTGCTTCGCACCATTTATTTAAATAATAATGAACCTATAATACTGACGTGAAAGACAACTAAGGTGGAAACTCACATGCAGTTGTCTTCATGTGAAGTTGCTAGTTGAAAATCGTTAGATGATTTGCCATGTTTGACTAAATTGTTATCTAACAGCTTTTAACTATCAACTTCACATGAAGACAACTATATGTGAGTCTTTACTGACAATTAATTGATCAGAGTAAGAACAATGATTTGATCTCAGAGCACCTAAGGAATTCTCCTTCTAATCATACACAGTGAAGATCACTAATACTTCTAAAACACCATCCTATTCGTCTGAGCCTTACCACAATCATGGGAATAGCCGAAATAGGAATTGAAATACAGCCAAAAAGACACTTAGTAACTAAACTGACAACAACTGTCAACCACCACCAACATCATTTATAAAGAACATGTAAATTACTAAAGTTTGTCATAAAATTCTAAAACGGAATCAAGGATTCAGTTTGGAGATTCAGATCATACCTTATTTGCTGCCTGGTTGCCAAGCCCAAATCTATTAGCAGGCTTTCCATCAGGTATCTTGTAGTCTCTGAACCAGTCCCTGATTGCAGTTAGTGTTCCCTGAAGACAAAGATTGTAACACACAAGTTGTTGATCATATCCCAAAAATGAACATCACACTGGCAAATATTTTCAGCCTTAGTAATATATGCAACACAAAATGGAAAAGAAAAGTGTCAGGAAATATATCATCAGCAACTTGGGTGATAGAGCATACCGGAAAATGCTTCTCAACATCATTGACATCATTCACCAATGAAGCTCTTGGATCATCTAACGAAATTGCAACTATTTTCCAATCTAATTCCCCTTCATCAATCATGGCCAATGCAGCCAAGGGTTTGACCCTGAGAACCTCGCCTATTTTCCTCCGGCTATCACCGATCTCAACGACATCAACTAAGATTTACAAGAGTTTGAGAAATATTCTATTGGAATTGAGCAATTTAAACTTAATAATATTATTGACAATATTGTGACATACCTGGATCATTATCTCCAAATGCTCCTTCAACTTCAGAGTTTGCAAAAGATGGATCTTCCCATGTTTGTGGGAGTAAGCCATAGTTCCAATTAATATTATAGCTGAGGAGCAGCAAAAATACATGTTTCAGAATTGGCTCTATTTAGGACCAAATTTAAATGGCTACATACATTGACAAAGCAGAACAAATAAAGAGGCACATTGAATCATATCTCACGGATAATATCGAAGCTTCCCCTTCTTCGTATCCTGCTTTATGGGAGTGAAAGCTTCATCAGTGGCAACCTCCATCTTTGCACTAGATTCTTTTGGAATTTCAACAATGAAGTTGAAAGCACCATCACCTAACTGCAATGGGATATCATGCCAGGGAGAAACCTGCATATTTTACATATTATTGTTTAGTTTCAGCACAAAAGCACAGGTCTCTCAATTGTCACAATTTGTTAAGTGAAAAACCAATCACATTACAAAAAGCTAAGCCAAAATTATGTTTCAAGACTGTAGAATAGTAAAGTGGAAAAAAATATATAGTACAATGAACACTATCCCTCAGCAATTTTAAAAGCAAAAGCTAAACTAGATAGTAAAATTATACCTTCTATCAAACAACAATCAAATACTCAGAAAGCAAAAAATGATTTTTTTTGCAACATCGTTAAGATTAATCAATCATAGAAGCCAACATTCACCATCTCAGACACTACAATCTAACTCTGCACAAGTTCTTATCCGTTCCCCACTTCTCCAACTAAAGGAAGAAACTTTTCGAGGCCCAAGATCACATTCTTCTAATTCTATTCAAAGTCCAAACAAATCATCCAAATGGCCATTGAATAGATATAAAAATTAAAAAAGCAATCTAAGAAGAAGAAAAAAAATAACCTTTTTGCCAGATTTGTCAACGAAGAAGACTCTGTAATCGAGAGTTTCAGGTTGGCCTTCTTCCTTGACGATAAGGTCAGGGTTGTAGATGGCCCTGCAGGTATAGAACCTTTTAGAAGTGGAATGAGAGAGCTTGAGGGTCTTGAAGCAAAGAGCATGATGGTGACCACCGACAACAAAGTGCTTCTGGTTAAGCGTCAATGGCTTCTTGGCGATCAAGGAGCATGTTGAGTTGCTGGCTATTGCTATTGCTCTGGTGGCCGCCATGGACGATGATGAGAGAGAAGAGAGAGAGTGAAGTGTGTTGATAGGCTACTCGTGTTTGTGTACTGTGTTGGTTCTCAAGTGTTTGTGGTGTGTGACGTGGCAGCATCTTATTGGGTGTTCATGTAACATACTATAAATTGATTAACGCCACGTTGATTTAGGAGTGTTCTTAATTCAGATCATGGTATATACTTCTGCAACTTGGAATCTGACCCTTTTTGTTAACCTCATTCATTGTTTTCTATCTCATGAGTACTTGAAGGACTAATTAGTAATTACCAATTACCAATCAGTCAATCACCAATGCTAGTAGCCTAGTATGCTACTTTTTTTTTTTAGATAAAGAAGCAAAGACAAGTAAAACAGAAAAAAAAGACAATGGTAGTGGTGGATGTGGGCTTATTCTTTTTCAGTGGTTATATTTCTTTGCAATTAAATACAAAAATATGTTGTGCTTCTTTCTTGCATAAAAAACATTCTTTTTTTGTGGGCAACGCCAAACAATTTGGATAAAAATAATCTTCGAACAAAAAAAAAAAAGACTTATGCCAAAGTTCTGAATTATAATTTAATAATTCTAATCTATTATATCTATTATATCTATTATATATATATATATATATATATATATATATATATATATATATATATATATATATATAATTTTACAATTAAAATGTGCTACATATCACTTTTTCATTACAATTAGAATCAAATCTTTCCTTCCAAACTTAAGGAATCTACTTAATATACTAAAACTGGGTTTCCCCAACTAATGAATGTAAGGTGTCGATCCCTCGTGATTCCGTTTTCCCTCCAAAATGAATACATTTTTTTCTATTCTAAATTATTTTATACAAAATATCTTTATTATAATTACATTATAATTAATATTTAATGAATAATACATAATTATACTAATTTAAAAACATATCTTCATTATAATTATATCAAATCAATATTTAATACATTATTAAACTACTTATCAATTGTCAATTAAAAATACTTTTAATAATAATAATAATAATAATAATAATAATAATAATAATAATAATAATATATGATAATGATATGATAATGATACCGGTCGTGGTAATCATGATAAGCATATTTGAATCTAATCATAAAATGATCAAATCTTATGATGTTAATAACGTACATTGATTTTAAATATTTTTAGTCATTTTAATTATATTAATTTTAAAATTATTGATATAATTCTAATTCTTATTCATTATCCAATAATAATAATAATAATAATAATAATAATAATAATAATATGATAATTATATAATAATGGCACCGGTTATTAATAACTAATTTATATTTCTCTAAATATATTTATTTTAAAAAATATCTTTATTATAATTATATTACAATATTACCATTAATATTTAATGAATAATGCACAATTATACTAATTTAAGAAAATATCTTTATTATCTATCTATTCAATTATATAAAAATCAGATTTTTGCACTTAATAACTAAACTGATGCGACATGTTCTTAAGGTGTTTTTTGATTTATTTTATTTAATTTGTTAAAGCAAATCAAGTATAATTAATTAATTATATCAATTAATTAATTTAGTTAATTATATTAATTATTTTATTTCATTGGAGTAAATATCTAATTATATATATATATAGCATTATTTAACAAAATTAATATATAAGGTTATGGAAAGTTCTATCCAAATTTGACAATAACAAGACGACTTACATAGAAATGATTCTTGTGGATAGTAAGTGTTCATATCTTGGCCCAACGATTAAGGCCCAGGGTCCAAGTAAAAAGGCCCAACCCAAAGGGTTGACCTCACCTTTCACCAGATCAGCCACTACAAAGTCGGTACTCGTCTCGACTTGCTCTAAGGAAGTCGGGAACGAGGGTTAGCTGGCAGATAAGCACTCATTTGAATGAGTAACTGCCCCTAGAATCTCTCTAACCACTTCCACGAGCCATATCTTAACTTCCCTAAGATAAAGGGACGGTTAACACCCTAGAAAAGTGGCACTACTCCAACGGTGGTTATTGGATCACCACTATAAATACACTAACACCCTTCAGGTATCTCTAAGTTCCAATACTCTCTAGATCTGCTAACACCCTTGCTGACTTAGGCATCGGAGTGTCTTTGCAGGTACCACCCCCCCCCCCAATTCTTTCACACGTACAGGTCGGACGGAGTGCACCGAGTTGCAGACCCACCTGAAAGCCTCCTCCTTCGTACGTCTGGGCCAACCAACACCGTCCAGCCCATTAATCTCCGGTTACCCACCGTAACATTGGCGCCGTTGCCGGGGACCCGAGAGATCAACCAGTAATGGCGGACAGATCCCCTGAGGAGGGTCATGTGGAAACAGATTCTGAACAAGAGAATCTGGATACCGGAAATAATGACGCGGACCTAACCCTCCATCAGGAAACCAACGATCAACACAAAGAAGGAACCTCCGGAGTCAAAACCCCGAAGGTGAATTCCTCTGAAGGCCGTGAGTCAGAGAAAGACGGACAGTCCCACGCGACTGAGCTTATGGGATTAGTTCATGTCCACCAAAGTCGTTTGGAACAACTAGAACAGGAACGGAGCGACAAAGGGAGATAGAAAAGCACCTAAGAGAGGAGATGGATCGACGAAAAGAGTTAGAGGAAAACTCTTAAAGTTAGAATCCTCCCTCAAAGGTTGGAACTCCCGTGATAGTAGAGAAGAATCGCCCCTAGGAGGGGAAGATCCTTTTAGCGAGGACATAATGAGGGCAAAAGTTCCGAGAAACTTTAGAAGCCCCAATATGGACCTCTACGATGGAACCACTGATCCAAAGCATCATCTGAGCAACTTTAAAAGTCAGATGTATCTGGATGATGCTTCTGATGCTACGCGATGCAAAGCTTTTCCGACAACCTTGTCAAAAGCAGCGATGAAGTGGTTCGACAGCCTTCCCCCGAGGTCGGTTACCAGTTTTGAAGACCTCTCAAGGAAATTCTTGATGAGGTTCTCTATCCAGAAAGACAAAGTAAAACATGCACCAAGCCTCCTGGGAATAAAACAGGAGGTCGGAGAAACCTTACGAGCCTATATGGAAAGGTTCAACAAAGTATGTTTAGAGATTCAAGACCTGCCCACCGAGGCAGTCATAATGGGGTTAGTCAATGGGCTCAGAAAAGGTCCCTTCTCACAGTCCATATCCAAAAGACATCCCATCTCTCTAAGTGATGTACAGGGAAGAGCTGAAAAGTACATCAACATGGAGGAAAATGCTAAGTTAAGAGACCTGAGTTGGCGACCTGGGCACCCTCCCTCAACAAAAGAGAGAGAGAGGGAAACCAAGAAGAAGGAAGAACTCGGCCTCGATAGACCAAGAAAATATCACTCTTATACTCCTCTGAAAGTTTCTGTAGTGGATGTATACAGAGAGATTTGTAACACCGAAAGGCTGCCACCCCCCAGACCCATTAAAAATAAAAAAGGGGGGAGCCGCAGCGACTACTGTGAGTACCATAAAATATATGGTCACTCCACAAATGACTGCTACGACCTCAAAAATGTGATAGAAAAGCTGGCGAGGGAAGGTCGGCTTGACAGATATCTCATAGAAAGGTCGGACAGTCATGGGAAGAGAAAGCGAGATGATATGGATAGAAGAGACCCACCACCACAGACTCCGGAGAGACATATCCATATGATCTCAGGGGGGTTCGCGGGAGGAGGACTCACCAAATTCTCTCGCAAAAGACACCTCAAGAGAGTCTACCAAGTCGGAGGAGAGTCATCCGACCTCCCAACCATTTCATTCACAAAAGAAGATGGGCAAGGAATAATCCCTGGACACGATGATCCAGTGGTAATAACTATGATCCTAGCAAATGCTCATCTCCACAGAACCCTAGTAGATCAAGGAAGCTCAGCGGACATTCTTTTTAAGCCCGCTTTTGACAAACTAGGGTTGGATGAGAAAGAATTAAGAGCCTACCCCGACACCTTATATGGACTAGGCGACACGCCAATAAAGCCACTAGGATTTTTGCCCCTCCACACCACCTTCGGAAAGGGGGAAAAATCAAAAACTCTGAGCATAGACTTCATAGTCATCGATGTAGGGTCAGCATATAATGCTTTAATTGGCAGAGCTACCCTTAATCGACTCGAAACGGTGGTATCCACTCCTCACCTTTGTATGAAATTCCCGACCTTAGCGGGGATAGCAACGGTAAGGGGAGATCAGAAATTGGCAAGGAAGTGCTACAATGAAAGCCTAAACCTGAGAGGAAAAGGTAGAGAAGTTCACACAGTAGAGCTCGGAGGCACAAGGGCCAAAGAGGAGCTGCGTCCACAACCGGGAGGAAAAACCGAGGAGATACAGGTCGGCGAAGGGGAGGAAAAAAGTACCCACATAGGGGCCAACCTAGGGGAAACCCTAAAACAAGGGTTGACTAAGCTCCTAAGAGATAATTCCAATCTCTTCGCTTGGAAGGCCTCCGACATGCCTGAAATAGACCCCGAGCTCATGTCCCATAAGCTCTCGGTTTATCCGGGGTCCCGACCTGTACAACAAAGAAGACGCAAGCTCGGCCCAGAACGAGCCCTAATAGTAGAAGAGCAAGTACAAGCGCTCCTAGAAGCCGGCTTCATCAGAGAAGTCAAGTACCCAACATGGCTAGCCAATGTAGTGCTAGTCAAAAAACAAAATGGTAAATGGAGAATGTGTGTCGACTATACCGACTTGAATAAGGCCTGTCCCAAGGACCCTTACCCACTGCCAAGTATTGACACCCTGGTAGACTCCAGCTCGGGGTATCAATACTTGTCATTCATGGACGCCTACTCGGGGTATAACCAAATCCCGATGTATGAGCCAGATCAGGAGAAAACATCATTCATCATGCCCAGAGCTAATTTTTGCTACGTGGTCATGCCGTTTGGATTAAAGAATGCAGGGGCCACATACCAGAGGCTGATGAATAAGGTGTTTGCCTCTCACCTTGGAAGCCTAATGGAAGTATACGTCGACGACATACTGGTAAAAACCAAGAAAGAAGTCAATCTCTTGGCAGACCTCTCACAAGTCTTCGACACCATAAGGTTACACGGGATGAGACTAAATCCCTCAAAGTGTGCCTTCGCAGTAGAGGCAGGAAAATTCCTAGGATTTATGCTAACACAAAGAGGAATTGAAGCTAATCCCGACAAGTGTAGAGCTGTCTTGGAGATGAAAAGCCCGACCTGTTTAAGAGAGGTCCAGCAACTGAACGGCCGACTTGCAGCCCTCTCCAGATTCTTGGCAGGATCAGCACTAAAATCCCTTCCACTATTCTCCTTATTGAGAAAGGGATGTCAATTCGAATGGACTCCGGAATGCGAGGAGGCGTTCCAAGAGTTCAAAAGATTCTTGAGCCAACCTCCTATTCTGACCCGACCCATAGCTGGGGAAGACCTCGTCCTATACTTATCTGTAGCAGACAAGGCCGTCTCGTCGGCCCTGATAAGAGAAGACGAGGTCGAACAGCACCCAGTATATTTCATCAGTAAAGTTCTACAAGGCCCTGAGCTAAGGTACCACAAACTAGAGAAGTTTGCCTACTCCTTAGTAGTAGCCTCACAAAGTCTACGGCCTTACTTTCAAGCTCACACAATAAGAGTTCGCACGAACCAACCCATGAAGCAAATCCTCCAAAAGACGGATGTTGCAGGGAGAATGGTTCAGTGGGCAATAGAACTCTCCGAGTTTAACTTGAAGTATGAAACTCGGACGGCGATCAAAGCCCAGTGCCTCACCGACTTCATTGCGGAATACGCGGGAGACCAAGAGGAAAAACCAACTACATGGGAACTTTATGTAGATGGATCCTCAAACAAAACAGGAAGCGGTGCAGGCATAATATTGGTGGACGAAAGAGGGACCCAAATAGAGGTTTCCCTCAAATTTGAATTCTCAGCTTCAAATAATCAGGCGGAGTATGAAGCCTTGATTGCTGGATTGAAGCTGGCGGAAGAAGTCGGTGCTACAAAAGTGATGATATACAGCGATTCGCAAGTAATAACCTCCCAGATAAGTGGAGAGTATCAGGCAAAGGACCCAAATATGAAAAGATACTTGGAAAAAACTCTGGAACATCTTGGGCGCTTTGCAGAAACCAAGGTTAAACACATAACTCGGGATCTAAATAGCATAGCAGACGCCCTATCCAAGTTGGCAAGTACCAAGCCAGGAGGGAATAACAGAAGCCTGATCCAAGAAACTCTCCAAAAACCCTCCGTGGTAAAAGTAGAAGACAAACAAGAGGTCCTTGAGATAGTCGGATTAAGCCTTGGTTGGATGAACCCCTTGATCGAATACATGAAATTCGACATCCTCCCCAAGGAGGAGAAAGAGGCTAAGAAGATCCGAAGGGAAGCACAACATTACACTTTGGTGAGAAATATCCTCTACAGAAGGGGGATATCAACACCATTACTAAAATGTGTACCGACTTCAAAAACCATCGAAGTGTTGGAAGAAGTCCACAGTGGGATCTGCGGAAATCATCTCGGAGCAAAGTCACTAGCCAGGAAAGTGATCCGAGCTGGATTCTACTGGCCGACCTTGCAGAAAGATGCCACGAAATTTGTGAAAAAGTGCCAACCATGCCAGATGCATGCAAATTTCCATGTGGCTCCCCCGGAGGAGCTCATCAGTATCACTTCTCCATGGCCTTTTGCAAAATGGGGAATGGATTTGCTAGGACCCTTTCCCCAAGCGCCAGGACAAGTCAGATACCTGATTGTGGGAATAGACTATTTCACAAAGTGGATAGAGGCAGAACCATTGGCCACCATCACCGCACAAAGAAGTCGGAGGTTCCTCTACAAAAATATCATCACAAGGTATGAGATACCTCATTCTATTACTACAGATAATGGAACCCAATTCACCGACTCTACCTTTAGAAGCCTAGTAGCCAGTATGAAGATCAAACACCAGTTCACCTCGGTAGAACACCCGCAAGCCAATGGGCAAGCCGAGGCAGCCAACAAAGTCATACTGGCAGGGCTAAAGAAAAGATTACAAGATACAAAAGGAGCCTGTGCCGAAGAGCTCCCACAAGTGCTATGGGCTTACAGGACAACCCCCCAATCCGCCACTAGAGAAACACCCTTCCGACTAGTCTATGGCGTAGAAGCCATGATCCCAATAGAAGTCAACGAATAAAGCCCAAGAGTGATTCTCCATGACGAGATCAGAAATATACAGGGGCACAAAGAGGAGCTCGACTTGCTTCCCGAGGTCCGAGAAGAAGCCCAGATAAGAGAAGCAGCGTTGAAACAAAGGATGACTACAAGATACAACAAAAAAGTCATTCGAAGAGCATTCACCCCAAGTGACTTAGTCTTGATCAAAAACGACATTGGAGTCAATAAATCAGGAGAAGGAAAGCTCGCTGCAAACTGGAAAGGACCATACAAAATCAATGAGGTCTTAGGAAAGGGCTATTATAAAGTAACCGACTTGGACGGCACCGAGTTACCAAGGTCGTGGCATGCTTGTAATATGAAAAGGTACTATAGCTAAAAGCGAACTCTACTCCCTGATGTACTCTTTTCCCAACTTCATGATTTTTTCCCAAAACCAAAGGGTTTTTTCTGGAGAAGGGTTTTTAACGAGGCATCATAGTAGAGACTAAGGGAAATAGATTGTCAAAAACCCTTAGTAGCAATAAGGTACCTCCCCAATTAATAAAAGATCTTTTTTCATATATATCTCTTGCAAATTCCTTTTTTGTATTTTCTTTCGACGAAACGCGCCGACTTAAGCTCGACAAAACGTGAAAATCCCATGAACCGACCTAGATGGTCGTCAGGATAAAACGACGAGGTACAAGTCGGTGTAAAGAGGTTACAGAAGGTGATCATGATAAACACAGAAACATCCCGACTCATAAGTCGGAATGGAAAACCGAGTAAAGCAAAAATGAATCACGAAAGTAGCCTAAGTCATAAAAACTCAATAAAACGAAATTGAGTACTAGGAATAACCAAAAAGAGATAGGAAAAAAACCTAAGAAAAGATTAAAAGGCTGCCCTAAAGATCCTTAAAATAAAAAGGTTCAGAAAGGCAGACAAAGCCAAAGAAAAAGATTTTTCCAGAAAAGATCAAAGGGAAGTTCGAAATCAGAGAAGCATGCACGCATAAGGTAACTTAGACCCTTAGTCAAAAAAGGGTATTTTCCGAAACTCAAAACCCTTATCCAAAAAAGGGTACTTATAAATATTTTGTTTACGGCCTTAAAAGGCCAAAAGAAATTGTTCAATCACCACCAACACAAACAAAGAAAGAGTTTAAAAAAGGGGGGACCCACAGGCCGGGCCCCCATATAGCCAACAAAATTATTTTTTAGGAAGGAGAGTAGACGGATCACCATCACCAGAGCCAGGAGGAACACCACCAGGGCCGGGAAGAGAGGCATCCATAGGAGATGAAGAGGAAGTCGGAGGAACTGTGGAGGAACTCGGGGCATCCTTAGGGCGAGGAGGAGACTCTATAATCCTTTGCCCCCGAGTCTTCAAATCTGACTCGAAAATAATCTCGGGGACAGGGGGATCCACAATGGCACCATCGATGACAACCTTATCAGGATCTAAAGGAGAGAGGTCCAAGTCAGGAGCAATGACTCCAACCTGCTCCTTAAAGATCCTCCAAGCCTCCTCAGCGCCATCAGCAATAGAGTCCTCCAACTCGGCGTATGCCTTCCGAGAATTCAGCAGATCATTTTTCACAGACACAAGATCATTAAACAAACTTTGATAGCTATCCTGTGCTGTCTTCCTCAAACCGACCTCCATGTTGCATTGGGCTTGCAACTTCCTCTCCCTCTCCCGGAGGTTATCTCTCTCCTCCCTCAGCTTGGCGACTTCCTCCTTCAACTTCCCCTCATGCTCCTGATATATGAGAAGCCTTCCTTCCAGCTCTTCGACCCTCGAGGTCATCCCTAAAGAGCTGAGAGGAGCCTTCTCGAAAATATCTAAGAGTTTGCCATAAACCCCCGCCGCCTTAAGGCTCTCCTCAACCAGAGTGGTAAGGTGGCGCCGAACAGAAACATCATCCATGCTTATACGAACATTGGGATAGATGTTCTTTCGGACGAATGCAAGAGCATCCGCCTTCACCTCACCAGAAGAGCCAGACTCTAAGGTCTTGCGCTTCTTATTCTCTGGCTCAGGAGAAGGTCGAGCAGAGGGGGGCGGCTGAGAGAAAGTTGAAGAAGAAATTACAATGGGCTGAGAGGGAGTCCCAACGTTCCGAGGAGGAGGAGGAGGAGAGATAACCGCCCATGGCGCCACCAGTCCTGGCACGAGATCTTGCTTTAGCCTCCTGGACCCTTTGGTAAGACTCCTGAGCGTTTGCCTTTGCCATCTCTGAAAGGACAATAACAGATAGATCAGACAAGTCGGAAAAGTCAGTCAGACAAATCGGAAATCTAACAAACAAATAAAAGCTACCTAGCTGTGCCTGGACAAAGGTCGGAGACCCCTGGAGAAACTTTTTACTTTCCAAGTATGGGGACCTCCCCCACACTTCTCGGAGGAACCCCACAATGGCTGCCTCTACCTCATCCAGGTCATCCAGACCATATTTCTCGCAGGGGGAGGCCTCCAGCCAGTATAAAGGAAATCGGGGAGAAGAATTATCATTCAGAAAAAAGGGATGGTGACCCTCTACGGCTTAAACTTTGAAAAAATAATTTTTAAAGTCATGGAAGGATTCATCAAAAAGGGTAAAAACTCTCTGACCCTGTATGGCTTGGAAAGACACCCATTGTTGCTTATTGTTTAGCCCACTGAAGGGTTTGGTCATGTGGAAGAGATAGAAAAAAATCTTCAAAGAAGTCGGAAACTCCAAAGCCTGGCTAATAAATTGGTAAATTTTCAAAAAACCCCAAGAATTGGGGTGAAGCTGGGTAGGGGCAACTCGGCAGTGATGCAAAACAGATATCTCAAAGTTTGAAAAAAGAAGGAAAACACCCAAACGGGTGATCATGCACTCATACATAAAGAAAAAATGAGGGGCCGCCTCATTGACTCTCCCAAAGTAAACCCGGTCTTCAGGACCCGGGACTACCAATTCGTACTTCGGCTCGTCATCCTCAGAAGTACAAATTCTGTGGTGAGTGCGAAGGTTGGTGATAAACTCAGTATCGACCGAGGGTTCCTCCCCTAGGACCGTGACATCAACCCATTGAGAAAGGATATCTACGGAAGCCATTTCTTTTTCTTAAAAAGGTAGCAAAAACCTACAAGGGAAAAAGAAAAGGGAAAATAAAAAACACGGTCTCTAAAGGAGGAAGTATGGAACTGAAGTCTACAAACCAACCTATCTACAAAATGAAGGCACGCAAATAAAAAAGCATGTTACAAAAAGAACTAACCTTTATCCGAAAATGAGGGTTGGAGAAAACGAAAGCCTTCGAAAATGCAAAAATGCAGCACGAACGAATGAAGGGGAAATTTGAAAAATCGCAGAAACGAAACAATGAAAGAGAGGGAAAGTATTTATAAGTACGTTAGGGACACAATGGTAAAAACGGAGCAGTCATTAATAAAAATGCACCGTTACCAAGACCATCAATCCCTACGCACATCCCTAACGGACACGACGCTTGATTAGACGTAACTGTCAGAACCAAAAGGTCACAAAAGTCACGTCGGTTTCGAAACATCACGTCGGTCACAACCCCGAGTAGTATACTCGAACTCAAATCCTAAAGAGAAATTGGGCTCGAGTAGGGGCACTGTTCATATCCTGGTCCAACGATTAAGGCTCATGGTCCAAGTAAAAAGGCCCAACCCAAAGGGTTGACCTCACCTTTCACCAGATCAGCCACTACAAAGTCGGTACTCGTCTCGACTTGCTCTAAGGAAGTCGGGAACGAGGGTTAGCTGGCAGATAAGCACTCATTTGAATGAGTAACTGCCCCTAGAATCTCTCTAACCACTTCCACGAGCCATATCTTAACTTCCCTAAGATAAAGGGACGGTTAACACCCTAGAAAAGTGGCACTACTCCAACGGTAGTTATTAGATCACCACTATAAATACACTAACACCTTTCAGGTATCTTTAAGTTCCAATACTCTCTAGATCTGCTAACACCCTTGCTGACTTAGGCATCGGAGTGTCTTTGCAGGTACCACCCCCCATTCTTTCACGCGTACAGGTCGGACGGAGTGCACTGAGTTGCAGACCCACCTGAAAGCCTCCTCCTTCGTACGTCTGGGCCAACCAACACCGTCCAGCCCATTAATCTCCGGTTACCCACCGTAACAGTAAGGTAAGTTGATTATTTTTCATGATTCTTTCAAGTGATGTTAGGTCCATTTTATAAATATTTTTTGTTCATATATTTTAATATTTTTAATAACTGGTAACATATAATTTAATAAAATATAATTCATATATTTTTTATTTATGTATATGTATAGAATTATTTATATATATGTATATATATATTAAGAAAAACTATCGTAATATATATATATTTAACAAAATTAATATATAAGGTTATGCAAAGTCTCATCCAAATTTGACAAGAACAAGATGACTTACATAGAAATGGTTCTCATGGATGATAAGGTAAGTTGATTATTTTCCATTATTCTTTTAAATGATGCTATGTCTAATTTATAAATATTTTTTATTCATATTTTAAGTTTATTTGATAAGTAAACCCTTGCACGCGAACAAAACAGTACGATTTTATAGATTTATAAGTGCTACTAACCTTTATATTTAATTTGTTTTATAGTGTGATAATAACTAATATATTTATTGGTGGATTTAACTATTATTATATTATTTATGATCGCATTCAGTATATATGTCTGATTTATTGAAAAAAAATAAATTATTAAAACCGATTAATAACTATTTTAGAGTTAATCCAATTAACACTATATTAGAATAAAAAATAATCATATATATAAAATAAAATAATTATAACAAAAAATAATTAATATATGTGATTTAAATATTTTTAATAACCGGTAACATGGAGTTTAATAAAATATAATTCATATATTTTTTATTTATGTATATGTATATAATTATTTATGTATATGTATATATATTAAGAAAAATTACAGTAATATACATATATATATATATAGAGAGAGAGAAAGAATTTTTAATAACCGGTAACATGGAGTTTAACAAAATATAATTCATATATTTTTTATTTATGTATATGTATATAATTATTTATGTATATGTATATATATTAAGAAAAATTACAGTAATATACATATATATATATATATAGAGAAAAAGAATTATTTAACAAAATTAATATATACGTATACATAAATAAAAAATTATTATAATAATCTATTAAAATTAATAATAAAATAACTTGTTTTAATAATAACCCATGTCATGCACAGGTTATAATATTTTACTAACAGAATTTTAATAACACGTACATGGTACGTGATAAAATTAAAATTAAAATTTTAAATTAATCTATTAAAATTAATTTAAATTATAATAATTTAATAAATAAATAAATAATATGATGTGCAATGTTATTATCCCATGCATGTCTGAGTTATCTTATTATTAATAAAATAACTTAAAATTATAATTATACTTGATAGCAAACACAATTAACTCATGAATAATGCATGATTATATTAATTTAAGAAAATATCTTCATTATAATTATATTAAATTATCGATACTTTTAATCATTTTGATTATATTAATTGATATAGTTTTAATTCTCATTCAAGTGCAATAATTTTATTAGGAGATAGTATCAATTAGTAAATAATAATAATAATAAGGTCTACACGGTACATGCATTATATTTTAAAAAGGTAAAATATATTTTTAAAAAATTAGGGTATCAATAATCAATTGTGATTAATATCAATATCAATAATTAATTCTTATAATTATTTTTGTACTACTAAAGATTACATATAGTATTTTTTTTGTAGAATGAAAAAGGTTGTGATTCATAGCATTTTCGTAAAGTTATATTGTATGGACACAAGATTAATTAGATAACAAATTGAATTTTAATTAATATGTTTTATTTTCTGCTCATATTTTTTTATTAATTATTTTACTTTTTATATTTACAGTAAATATTGAATGTAAAAAAAAAATAATATTGAATGTTATCTATTTTATTTATTTAGAGGTATAATTAAATTTAATATAATTATAGCAAGTATCTAGAATTAATAATAACATGATACTATAATTTTAAATTATATAATATAATAAAAAAATGTAGCAATTTATGTATGTTTTTTATATAGCAATAATATTATATATATTTATATATCTCCTCTTTTGGTTCTTTCTTAAAAATATTGGCATATAATTAATGTAGATAATATATATATTGAGTAAGCATCTCTATTGAATTAATCATAAAGGTTAATAAAATATAATGTCATAAATTTTACCTAATTGTAGCAAGTATATCTCCATTAAAAATATTTGCTAATTATTACCGTGTATAATTAGTATGTGTATATATATAATATATATAAAGATTAATAGTGAATTATTACAATTATTTATCATCTAGAAAATTCGTATTTCAGATATAGATCTTCTTCTGTTTATTATTTTTCATACCTAAGAGCTACTAACTACGATTCTATCAACAGTGTTACCTATGGTAGATTATGTAATGAAAAAGTTTAAAAAATAAAAGCAAGAATTATAAAGTTATGGAAAGTCTCATCCAAATTTGACAAGAACAAGACAACTTACATAGAAATAGTTTTCATGAATGATAAGGTAAGTTGATTATTTTCAATGATTCTTTCAAGTGATGTTAGGTCCATTTTATAAATATTTTTTGCTCATATTTTAAGTTTATTTTATAAGTAAACCCTTGCACGAATCAAAAACAATGCGATTTTATAGATTTATAAGTGCTAATAGTCTTTATATTTAATTTGTTTTATAGTGTGATAATAGCCAATATATTTGTTAGTGGATTTAACTATTACTATATTATTTATGATCGCATTCAATATATATGTCTGATTTATTGAAGAAAGTAAATTATTAAAATCGATTAATAACTATTTTAGAGTTAATCCAATTAACACTAAATTAAAAAAAAAAGAAACAAACAATGCATAACATGTTACTTTTTTATTAATCAAATTATTATAAGTCAAATTAATTTTAAAAAATAATTTAAAATTATAATTTCAATCTTATCACGTGCATGGCACGGGTAATTACACTTGTTCTCTTTATTAATTTTACAAGCAAAATGTACCACATGTCACTCTCTCATTGTAATTAAAATTAAATAATTCTTTCCCCCTCCCTACTAATTTTACAACCAAAATGTGTCACATGTCACTCTCTCATTGCAATTGAAATCAAATATTTCCCTCTAAAATTAAAGAGTTCTCTCATCCGCCCTCTTCTTTTTTCTATTTCTCTCTTTCCTTCAACCACTCTATCTATTTTATATGTCATTATCAATATCAATATCAATGACTAATTACTAATTTCCAATCAAAATGTACAACATGACATTCTTTAATTGTATTTAAATTAAAATTAAAATATTAAAATTGAAATTGAAATATACATATACTATGTATCATTTATTACTATCTAATTTAATAATCAAATGTGTCACATGACACTCTCTTATTAAAATTGAGAGAAAATATTTTTTTCAAAATTAATAAACTCCTTTCCTAAATTCTCTGATCTACTTCTCTCCATTTTTCTATTTCTCTCTACCATTTCTACTCTCTATATATAATTTATATTTTATATTAAGAATTTGACAAATCAAAATATGTCATCCAATATTTTTTTACAATTAAAATAAAATTTTTTCTTCTAAAATTAACAAACTCTCACTCTCAGTCTCATTCTTCATCTTTATTTTTCCCTCTCTTTTCTCTCATTCTCTATTTTTTCTATTTTTCTGTTCTACAAAAAATAAAATTAACAAAAATATAATTCATATAAAAAATATTATTATTATTATATACATATTTTTTTAATTTTTTATTTAGTTTTAAATTTTCACCACTTATCTTTCTAATATATATTTTCATTTATTTTCTTTCAAATATTTATTAGATATAATTTGGAGAGAATACTAATGTTATAATTAAAAGTTAAAATCAAGATTCAATTGTTTTAAAAAAAATTATAGATGAGTTAATTTAATAACTATCAGTATAATTTTTTTATGCTAATATCTAATTATATTTTTATATACATAGAGAGAAAAAATATTATTTTTAAATATCAAGTATAAAAATTAATTATTTCTATTTGTGCAACAGACTTAACACCTAATTAAATGTAAAAGTATGCATGTTAAATTATTTTAAATTTTAGATAACGAATGTCAAAATTAATTATTAATAAAAAATTAGACTTTTTCATATAAAAATAATAACTAAAAATCTTATTATTTGATTTTTTATCTACAGATACCTTAATCTTCTTAGTCAAAGACTTTTGCCAACTTATGACTTTTTTTTATAAAAGTAGCATGATTTTATAAATCTTTCGTACCATGTATAATCTATACTGTTAGAACAAAATGGACCATAATTTTAAAAAATTTATATTCCCGTAATGTTATTACAGATAAAAATACTAATTATAATTCTAATTATATCATTACCAAAGAAAAAAAAGTTTCTAAATTATACCATTACTCTCACGTGTCTCTTAGTAATTTGAGCATCAGAATATATATTTGTGTCACTTAGGCTGCATTTGTTTATAGAAACAGTAGAACATTGAAATAGAGATATAGAGACACAAAATTGTATTTAACAGAAGAAACATGGACAAAGACAATATGTTCATAGATATTTAATTAGTGTATTTTGTGTCCATATTGACAGGAAAGACACAGAGACACTAACAAATGACACAACTTATTTTTTATTTTTTTTATTATTCTTGTTAATTTTTTATAATTATATTTTTTGTCTCAAATTTTTTAAATAAAAAAAATAAGAATAAATTAAATTTTTATAATTTTTTTTAGTTAATCACAAAACAGAATATAAAAATACAAAATTTTATATTTCTATTTTTTATATCTTATTTTCAGTATCTTGTTTTATCCTATTCTCAATACGCAGCCTTAGTTATTGTATACTGAATACTGCTTCAGCAATAAGAAAACTAAGATCTTTCTCATCTTTACCTGATAAGAGTTATAAATACTAGGTAGAAATGTAGAATGTTTATTGGTACTTCAATTTGCAGTATATACTTCCCTATGTATATACTATTCTATAATTTGTGTTTAATTTTGAGAATAAGACAAAATAAAATATTATAAATAAAACACAAGAACAGAAACACAAATATTAATATTTTTATATTTTATTTAGTAATAAATTAAAATAAATAATAAAAAATTTAATTTATTATTTTTTATTCAAAAAGTTTAAAAAAATATATAATAATAAAAAATATAATTATTAAAATTTAATAAAATAATAAAAAATTAAATTATATTTTTTATTAATATTTTTGTGTTTTTTTTTGTTAAAATAAAAATAAAATATACTAATTTAATATCTTTAAATATAATATTTTTATATTTTTATTTTAGTATTCTATATTTATAAACAAACAAAGCTTAAGTTCTCGTTGACAAAAATTATTACAACTATAATGAGTAGCAGATAGAATATTCATTCACTTAGGTAGGTATATTATTTGAACTCTTAAGAAACCCCTTATTATACTGCATTCATTTACATGGTTGGTGGGGTATCAATCATGAATCATTAGGACTTAGGAGTACAACCAATGTCTTCTGAATTTAATAATGGTGCACTTGGGATAAATGAAACCAGCAAGTGCAAGGAAATTAGAGTGCATGTAGATGTAATATATATTATTCTACCTTGTTTGTTGTTACAGCTTACAATTAGATTGGATCACCAATTCACCACACGCATTGGTCACTGATTAGTTTAGTTATATGGATTCTGTTACGTTGGTGGTGGCTGAATATGCACCGAGATTTGATTCGGTGGCATTAGTTACATTGTCAATTTTTTCCATAATTATTGGATCCACCATATCTAACTTGTCTTACCCTCTTTGACTAGGTCAATATTCTTTTTATCAAGAGATATCAACTCGTTCAATTTGAAAACTTTTATTGGATTTTCCAAATTACTCATCATTTGTGTATATTAATAATAAATATTATTTTATATATTTTTGTTAATAAAATAATTCCCTACCTTAACATAATCAAACTTTTTATAATATTATTATAATTGATCTGGCTATTATAACTAAGTTGAAATCAATCAATATAATAACTTCAATAAAAATATTCTTTTTAAATATCATAAGTATGTAACTACATAATCATTAATCTTTTTATCGTTATTTATTTCAAAATTAATAGTTCATTACTTATAAAAAAATCATCTTGATTTTGAAATAAAGTATGCAGTTAATTCTATTTAACTTTACACTTGAAACACACACGGATAATTTCTTTTACAAGTACACATCTTCTGTGTTCTTAATAAGTGAAGTGTACCTCATCTATTTAAATAGCATAATTATGCTGTGTTGTGACTTGTGACTTTTATAACTCTATTCGTTAACAAAAACAAATTTAAATATATAGACTACAGATCTTAGGTATCAAGTTGTGTGTACTTATTTTTTACATAAATTAAGTTGTTACAACTACGGTTGGAAGTGAGTCAAATTAGACCAAATTCAAGTTCGATTCACGAAAATTAAGCTTGGTTCACAACTCGACTCATTAACAATTGATCCTATTTTGTAAGCTCAAACTCGGTTCAACGAAATCTCATGAGCTGGCTCGAGCTCACGAGCTAACTCAAATAATAGGAACATAATCTATAATTCTATATCAATAAATTATAACTTATATATATTAAAAATATTAAAAAAATAAATTTAATATATTATCTATCTATCAATTATAAATTTTTTATTTATGTCCTACATTAAAATTATATATAAAAAATGATGACTATAAAATTTTAAACAATTAAGAACATTAATATATATGTAAAATTATATATATATATATATATATATATATTATCCTATACGCATTTAATCTATACTTTTAATATATAATCGAGTCAGTTTACGAACTAATGAACTGAGTTTATCCAAGTTCAAGTTTGATTTATTTAATTTATGAGCTCAAATCCAAACTCAAGTTTAGCTCACCAACTCATGGGTTTAGCTTATCAAACTATTAATAAGTCGAATTCAAACTAGTTCATGAGCTGACTTGACTCACTTCCAACCCTAATTATAACTATGTAACCAAGAAGCTGCTATGGTAGCCATGTAATAAACATGTATATAGCTTTTGCAGTTCTGCTGAAAACTACGCTGCCTAGCAAGTTCAGAGGAATATATGAGACTGGATTTTCGACCAAATCTTTGATCATATATCAGCTTCAATATTGATGTTTGAGATTAATCACATAGATGGTAGCATTATTTATTTAGATGGTGATTACTCGTATAAAATTGTCTTCTTGTAAAAATAACAAATAAAAAATAAAAAATAATTTAATATGTTTAACTAAATTATTATTTAATAGTTTTCAGTTATTATTTGATATAAAAATATATTTACGAAAGTAAACATTATTTTTTAGATAAGAGCTACTCAGATAAAGACACTTAAAATATTTTTTTTAAGGTATTTTCTAGTAATTAAAATTTAATACATGTAATCAATTAAATCATATTATTTTTGTCAAAATTAGATCAGATAAATTGACTTTTGCCGAAAAATTGATAAACCAAACATTTGACCGATCTAAATTAATATTTTTTTTATATAAAAAATGACTAAAATACTCTTATTATATATATATATATATATATATTATTTTGAGAACCTTAAATAACCCTATTATAACACAAAGAAAAGAGAAGAATTAAGATTTAAGATTCTAAAAAAATATATATATAAAATAATAATAATAAGAATATTATAGTTATTTTTTATAAAAATATTAATTTAGATTGATTTAAGATATAAATTATTATTTTTTAGCCAGATCAATTTATCTGATCTAATTTTGACTAAAATAATTTTAATAATTATATGTATTAAATTTTAATTATTAAAAAATATTTTTAAAATTTTTTTTAAACATCTTTATTTAAGTGACTCTTTTTTAAAATACGTGAGTCATATGCTCAGTTGCTTTCTAAGCGAAATTCGAATTAGAACTAGATATGAAACAAATGATTCATGTGAACAAGACCCTTTTCTTTGCTATCATTACTTGCACCAAGCTTTAAAAAAGAAAAAATTATAAAAATCACTTTAGACTTGTAAGCAAGAAAACAAAAATTTACTTTAGACTTCAAATCTATGACCTTTTTTTATGTAACGTTTGTATTAACAAGGTATAATTTTCAAATTTTGTTTTCATTTTCAAGGGGTGGGAGGCACCGCATGAAAGAGACTTATCTTATTTCAAAGTCCACGTATTGCAAATTTGCAAGATTTCTAGAATGCTACTGTTCCAGTTCCAGCACATAACAGCGAAAATCTATAATTTATGTTTCGTAATAGTCCTTTTTAGGCAGCATATCCAAAACTGGAATCAACTAATTCCATTCCCACTTCTATCTGGATCAGGTTTTGCCACTCTGGCTCCCAGTTTATTGGATCCGTAGGTTTATTTCGACTTTCAAGTTTCAACTCTCTCAATAGGAGATTTATTTTTTATTTTTTTAAAATCTTTTGTTATTGTTTAGTAACAAATAATTTGAAAAATTATGAGCGAATCTTTTAGCATAAATTTTTTGTTTTTAAAACCGAATTTAAAATTAGAATAAATATTAAATTAGTTTTTAATAAATTTCAAATCAAGCAACACTATAAAAGTTGAACAAATATATCAATGAAAAAGATGGAACGGAAGCGGTGGTTGGTTGGTTTTTTTGCGATCATCTCGACAATTTAGCTAGAAAAAAAATGATAAAATCTTCAAAAATCAAGGTTCAAGTGTGGTAGATATTATTAATAGATCCTTTACAAGTTAATGAGTAAATTAGTGGTGAACCCTGTGGTTGTTGATGACAATGTCAAAAATGGTCAGAAATTGTTATTTTTAGCGTCATGAGTTTTTGTTTCTTTTCTTTTGCTCCAACTTGTTGTGTTGAGCTTTTTTACTTAAAAAAAGTAATAAATTTCAAATCTTACAGTTTGGTTCTGACAAATTATTATTATTATTATTATTATAAGGTTTTTAAAAATTACTTTTGAGAGACTAATTTTTGGTCATTTTTAGTCAAAATTTTAATATAGGTATTAAGTTTCTAACAATTTTTTAAAGAGATAATTTGGTTCAAAAAATATAATTATAAAATAAATTAGTCTTCTTTAAAATAATAGAAAGATTAATTTGTTCAACATGAATAATTTTAAAATTTTAGAGAATAAAAGTTTGTTAAAAAGTAAAACATCTGATTTAAAACTTTTTAAAGACCGAATAAATATTTATAATATAACCTACCACTTAATCAATCTAGTGTTGGACAAAAAGTAAGGGAAGAATGATTTAAAAGTTGATTTATTTTACTATCATTATTTATAATTAACCTTTGATCATTACACCACTATTATTTTTTTTGCCTAATATAAAAATTGGTTAACTTCTGTTCCCACTTTCTTAATAAACGACAAAATTTATCAACTATGAAACTCTGAATATCTACTTAATTATTTGTGAGGACTATTTAATATGCCGGTTCTGTGGGCTACACACATTGAACAAAATTAAATCCTCCCCTCTGCACTTTAGGAATTGGCTAAAAATTTGTCAAAGTCAATCAAAACTCTTGTATTCTTCATTTTTTTGTGACAAAAAAAATAAAATAAATGATCATTTGTATCCATAAAAAGATGAAAACACTGACATATGTAGCCACATTAAATCGAAATTAAACTTGTATTCACATAAAATGTCTTTTGTGTGACAAAAATACTTTACGTGACACTCTAACCTTCTAAAGACGGGGTACTTTTGTCACACAGAAAACATCTTGCACGGGTACAAGTTTAGTTTCGATTTAGTGTGATACCTATGTCAGCGTTTTCATCTTTTATGAGTACAAATGGTCATTTATTCGACAAAAAAAAGAAGGGAAACAAGAAATTAAAACTCTACTCATTTTTGTAAGACCTTAATTCCCAACTTTTAATTTTGGTTTCATATTTGAAAATTGACCACCTACCAAATGGCAAGTGGCAAATGATGGCAAGTATCAACTCACAATATCACATGTGGTTCCACTAATTAAGCTCTAGTTGTTTTTGCTTATTGGTTATGATCTTCAATAATCTTTGACCAAAGAGAATAAGAATATTATTGATGATGATGAAGAAGAAGATGAAGGATCTTGGAAATTAAAGTAACCTTTGAAAATAAATGAGGAAAATAGTAAAAATGGTAGTTAGGCATTTGGCAAACGAATAAAATTGATATGAGACGTGGCAAGGGACCACATACATACACATAATAAATATAATAATAATAATACTAATAATGCTACAAGATTAGTGGTCCTGTCTATATATGATTTTGCAAACCCTTTGATGAAAATTTCAATGCTAGTTGGTGAAGATCAACACAAAAAGTCCACAAAACAACAAAGAGGTGGTGGAGCCATGAAGGTATTAATATGTCAGCATGAAAGGTAGCTCTAAATTATAAAATGTTCTTCTATTGTTGTGTTCTGTTCTAACCAAAATTCACATATCAGAAACCCGTGAGCATCACAGTGTAACTCTCACAAGTTTTCATAACAGTGAGTTCCATATAGGAATAATAGCAAGCAAAGATTTTTGTATATAAATCCAAGGCTATAATCTGCAGCTTTTGGAGTGTTCAGCAAAGTTGAAATTAAAGATATCATATATCTCTTGATGAGTAAGCTTCTATAATATGATTCTTTTAAGAATTTTATGTACCAAACTTCATCAGCTTTTAATTCTGGATGGTTTCATTTTGCAGGATATTAGGAAGAGTTAATTATCTTATGGAGATTTCATCTGAATTGGTAATAACATATTCATATCTATAGCTTAGCACATGTATGTGATCAAAATCAATTATAATTTTTTTTTTTGCATTATTGTATATTATGTATATGCAGGGTATAATGGAGGATCCTAATAGCTTTCTCTGGCACTTAAGCTCTATTGATACTTGTGCTACTACCTTAGCTGTTTTTGGAGATAGCTTGCAAAAGAATAATCCATTATTCTGTAACTCAAACTTGATGAACTCCAAGATTTCCATGATGGAAACTACTACTTCACCTACTGCTACTATAATTGAAAGACCAGCAAAACAGCTTAGAAGTAACAACACTAGTAATTGGAGTAGTCACATTAACAAGACACCAGAGTCACACTTTGTTGGTTCTTGCTCAAATAATATTCTCTCCTTTGTTGACAACACAAATCATCATCATCATCAATTGGGGTTAGTAATGAAGCCTAAGGTTGAGATTATGAATAGTAGTAGTCCTAACAACATAGATACTCAAGGAACAACCTTGTTGGGGAATAATAATAATAATCATCATAATCATGAAAACTATCTATTCAAAGAATCATCATGCCATGAGGCTAAGAACTTTGGGCAACGTCCTAAGCTTTCTTCTCATCAACCTCATGATCACATCATTGCTGAGAGGAAGCGCAGAGAGAAGCTCAGCCAGCGCTTCATTGCTTTATCTGCCCTTGTTCCTGGCCTCAAAAAGGTACCATTAACTATGCCCTTGTTCATGAAGATCAGAGTTTACTGTTTTAATTTTGCCTTTCACAAATCACAACTCTCTATCTTGTTTCTTCTTTCTTCTCAACCCTTTTAAGGAAATATAACAAAAGATTCTGACATCATTCTTTGGTATTTCCTAATCTTAATGATTGGAAAATATGACTTGAAGCTCATGGTCATGTACATCTAATTTTTCCTACTTGTGTCTTAAAATGTTTAGCACAATATCATGTTTAGTCCATGTCATAAAGATTCGACAAAATTTTAACGTCAAGGGATTAACACAACTCTCCTCTTTTTCCAGAGACTTAGTCCATGTCATAAATATATGATAGTCGTTTAATTTATGTAGTCGACCCATCTTATGAAATAAGACTTTGTTGTTGTTTTCGTCTTCGTCGTCTAAAAATGTTTATTGATTCTTCTCAATTCATGCAGACTAACGTGCTTTAGGGTGTATGATATCTTTTGAATCTCAAACCATATTCTAATTTGTGTCGCTTGTGTGAGTCATTTCACATGCTATATATTTCAAAGGAACTCATATTTTGAAGTTAAGACTAATAATGACAAGAATGACACAGATGGATAAAGCTTCTGTTCTGGGAGATGCTATAAAGTACTTGAAACAAATGCAAGAGAAAGTGAGTGCTCTTGAGGAGGAACAGAAAAAGAAGAAGACCGTGGAATCAGTGGTAATGGTGAAGAAATCTCAGTTATGTAATGATGATGAAGACTCTTGCTCTTCAGAGACTGAGCCGCTACCCGAAATTGAAGCAAGATTTTGCGAAAGAAATGTGCTAGTAAGAGTTCACTGCGAGAAGAAAAAGGGTGTTATAGAAAATACAATCATTGAAATTGAGAAACTCCATCTCAAAGTCATCAATAGCAGCGTCTTAACATTTGGGACTTTTGCCCTTGATATAACCATCATTGCTCAGGTAGCGAAATAAAAAAAATAGTCAGAATTTATTTTATTTAATATTTTTTAACTGATTATTTTTTATTTTTTTATTATCAAATATTTTTAGTTCTGGTATACATACCTACATTCATATAATTTAATTTCTACATTCATTATATATTGCCCCAATTCCAACCAGAGTAAAATGAAAATTATTATTATTATTCAGTTAAGCTAAGTTGCACGTATGATTTGAATATAGCTCATATTGCTATGTAATAGAATATCATAATTAGGGACAGAAAAATATCAAAGAGAATTAGAAAAAAATTAATGTAATTTATTAGAATATTATTTTATAAAGAGCGTATTCTTGATCTATATATTAGTAAAAATTTTGTAATTACAGATGAAAAAAATAAGAATATGATACTTTTTTTAATTATTCTTCTTTTCTTTTCTAAACCTGTTGTACCAACTTTAACACTACGCATTATTACTAGTTCTTTTTGGTCTGATAACAATACAGATGTCTATGTAGAACTAACTAGCAGTTGCATAGGAACTAAGTCCATCGTAATAATAAGGGAATTTGTTTGTTGAATTTGCAGATGGACATGGAATTTTCCATGACAGTGAAGGAACTTGTTAAGAATCTACGTTTAGCGTTTTCAACTTTCATGTGAAGAAGCTAAGTAGTTCGTTTCACATTATCATTCAGTTCATCATATAGGCTCTTTTTATATACATAGAAGTCGATCATGTTCTTCATAAGTTATAGTTGTGTTTTTTACAAGGCCTGTGATGTCTCCCATCATAATCATCAAAAGCCACACATAAATGTATGTTTGCTCTCAAGTTCATTCATTTTGCAGGAGGGTTTTTCAGTAGCTAGCCATAGCTACTTTTCTTTTTTGCATGGTCAACACTTTGACCATGTTATTATCATCATCATCATCACCCACCTGTTCCAATTTAATAGTGAACGTTGAGCTTGTTAATTAAGTGTTAGTTAGCCTTTTTTTTTTCCTTTCCTCAAAGGAGGTTGCAAGGTTTCAATTCAACTTTACCTATGTTTTTGACAAGCAGGCCTTTGTTGAGTAACTTGTTATCATGTTCCCTTGAGTGAATATGAGTTTGCTTCTATTGTAAGACTTTGCTTTACAATTCACGATACTATATAATGGAATATTTGCACTTTTTAATATATTGTTAAATAATTTAATGGGTTTAATTTTCATACACCGACTCAGAGTATAAAACGCTTTATACAATACAATTACAATTATTTTTTTTGGATAGTAATGTTAAGGAGACAAAAGAAACAATCAGAATTTACTTTATTTAACATTTATTAATTGTCGCAACAATTAATGAATGTTAATTGTTAAATAAGGCAAGTTATAACTGTTTTGGTTAATTTTCTTTGGTTACCAAATATTTTTATTTTTTGGATGCCTATTCACGCGATCAATGTAAAATTTAGTTATTTTTTCTAATACGATGTTATGTGATTAGTTGTAGTATAAAACGATTTTACACTGAAAATTAAATGTATCAAAATTAAATTCTAATTTAATATGTTTGGCTAAATTATTATATAATATTTTTATTTATTATCTTTGTACTAATATAACTTGTAAGTAGCCACTTAATCCTTGTCAATAATCTACTACTGAAATGAATGGATTTTGTGGCTATCCGTTTAAACTACTAATTATTTTTTGGATTGGCTAAGTTCCTTCGTAAGGAACTATACCGTGCAAAGTAAGAGAATGAAGGAATATGACATATAAGCTCATAATAATTAGAAGGATAGTACCAACGAAACTAATTAATAATCATTAGGGGAGATTAGCACAAAGTTGTTAGCTTGGAAGCTATAATAATGTACATTAAAATGTATCAAAGGAAGAGGAATTGGCACTTAATGTCACGTAACAATGACATAACGGGGACAATAGAATATAAAAAGAACAAGATGGATACACAAAATGCAGAAAAGCTTACAGAGCCGGTTTAAATATTGCTGAGGTTTTTGTCTTTATTAGATGTCGTATCTAATATCTTATGTTTTTGCAATCTCAACTAAATATCGTTGTCGGGATTTTTTTTTTTTTGTATATATAAATCTCCCTGAAAAGATCATGATCTTATTACGACATTACTTCTTGTATTATGTACAATTTATTTATTTCTATATGTTACTTCATTATTGAGTTTATTTAATTTTCTTATTTTCGATTTTATGGTCTTTTTAGAATTAAAAAAAATGATTTCTTGCTTTTTCATTGTTTTCTTTTTTATAAAATTTTAAAAACAAAAAATATTGAAGATAAAAATACAAACTAAATAAATTCTAAGTCTTGGTCACTTTGTTTTTTCCTTTTAACATCAAACTTCCAAGGATTAAATATTAACATACAACAAACAATTTTTTAAGACCAAACAACAGACTTGATTAAAATATAAAGTTCAAACAATACAACAATAGAACTTGATAAAGTGGATGACAGAGTGACCCCCAAAAAAAGATGGTCATATCATTTCTTTAAAACAAAATGTAAGATTGGGTTCAATAACAAAAAAAAGTTTTACTATTAAATTTTGAATTTTTTTTTCAAACATGATTAAAGAGATGAAACATTTGTCATTTTTTGGCAAAATGGTTTTAAAAGAATATAAAACATATCTAAAGATCAAATTTTGCTTTCAATCAAATACAAAAATTATGTCATGTGCTTATGTTATTTTTCTCACATTAATAAATTTGTTTTACTATAGTTTTGCGAGTGCAAAATTCTTCTAGGATATTAACCACAAAAAATAGTTGAAAGATTGGTGTTGCCATTCTCATTTATTTTTATATAATAATCCATTTAAATGTCAACAAAGGTGTTGTGGTGTAGTTGGTTATCACGTTAGTCTAACACACTGAAAGTCTCCGGTTCGAGTCCGGGCGACGCCACTTATTTTATCTCTTCCCAATTTTTTATTTCTTAAACATATGGGAAAAAAAAAAGCAATAAAACGTCGTCGTTTGCTGCTAATCACGGCAAGCCGCGTAATTCGAAGACCAACTGTATTACCTGTCCTGAATCAACGCCGATTCTTCCAAAAAGTTAAAATCAGTTTTTCCTTTTTTTTAATAATAAATAAATGTTATTATTAACGTACCTCCACGAATTCCATCCAATCACATTCTTCTAAAATCAGTTACTACCATCTAATTGGTCCACGTCATCATTCCTAGAATCATCTACCATTTTCCATTCCCAAAATAACCCTCCATCTTCATCCAACTCACGTCTCTATCTAATCTATTTGTAATCAAACCCCCAAAACAAAAAATAATTTATAATCAATTTCATCAGGCATTCAACAATCAATTCTAACTAGGGTTCCCAATTTCGTCATACGCCATTGGAAATGGCTTCGCTTTTTCTTCGCCTTCGGATCCTTCCTCTCGCAATTCTTCTCCTCCATTCTCAATTCGCTTCCGCTTTGTTTTCCGCTCCTGAATCCACCACTCCATACCCTAAGGCGATTTCTGTAAGATAATTTTTTTTTCTTCGTATATACCTTAGGTTGTCATTATTTCCAGATTCTGGATATTGCTATTTTTTTAAAGTAAAATATTGTTTTTGATTATGTAGGATTTGAAGGAAACGATTGTGAAAGGGTTAGGATTTACAGCTGAAGATTTCAAGATAACTGGGTTTGATCCAAGGGAAGCTCAGGTTGGGCATTCGGTGGCTTACGAATTCGATGTTGAGATTGGTCAGAAGGTGATACCTTTCAAGCTCCTTGAAGATGTAAACCGATGGGACTACGTGGATCTTCCAATTTTCCGGGTCGATGAACCGGGTCATCAAAACGGATTGGTTCAGAAGAGGGATTCGGGTCATGGGTTGCCGGTTTTGGCTCCATTCCAGCTCGCTGGTCCCATGGAGCTGTGGATTCAGGATGCTAAGGACATGAGGATCTCTCTCCCTGTAAGCAAGTTTCCTTATTTCAATCATCATCATTTTTGGTATTTAAGGTTTCTAATAATATCGTATGTGAAAATGGTTGCGGTTACAGTGGCTAGTTCAAAGCTAACTAGTTTTAAAACTCAAAATTTAGAAGTACTAATGTTTTCATTAAGCTATCTTATCATTGTGATCAATTTCCATCACATTGTTAGAGTTTTAAGAGTTGTAGTGTTGGTAATTTGGTATCCTTTATTTTGGTGAAATGGTGAATGGTCTATGGCTCTATAAAAATTAATATAGGTGATGAACTTATAATTAGATGCTGTGGCATTATCTCATAGCTAACCCATGCAGTATGTCTTGTCTTTTGAGGTTGAATTTGGACAATGTGAAATTGGTTTGTGTTCCATGCTAACAAGATATTGATTTTGTTTTGTTTTGCAGCATGATGTAGATGCTGGGGTGTTAAAAAAAGTGATATTGGCTGAAGGTGCTGTGGTTACTGTCAAGGGTGCAAGGTCAGTTAGTCTAAGGCAGCCTCTTGATCTTCCCCTCCCCTTAAACCAATCGCAGAACGGATTTGCTGCTGGCCTTCTCACCTTGGCTGAGCATCTTCGACATGCCTCTCGTACCCAGGACACACCCCTCCTCTCTCTCCGCATTGTTGGTCCTACATCACTTGCGGCCCCGTCCTCAACGTCAGACTCTCCCAACAACAGGTTGAAGCTCAAACGTCTTGCACCTGGTCTTGTGGAGTTATCATCCCCATCAAACAACAAAGCAATTGATGCCCTGCCTACTATTGATCTCCATGGTGAAGCCCAGACACTACTTACTCCAACTCAGTTTAGGACACTATGGCCTCTCACTTCCCTGAATGGATCAAACGCCAACTTGTTGGGCTTTGAGAAACTGTTGGCCTCTGTGCTGGGTCCTAAGGCTAACAAGAAGGGCTCCTTCAAATTGTTGAAGGCTGATGTTTCAGCTCAGACATTTGTAAAGATAGGCTTTCAGGCTGAGAAGAAGCTAAAGGAAGGAGATGGGTTTAGTTTACAGGGTTACCCTGAGTGGAGGACTAAGCCTGAGACTGTGAAAATGCACTTCGAGGTGTTGGCTAAGGTTGATGGCGACAAAGTCATACCAGAGAGAATTTTGCCGGTAACTCCTGTTATCGTGGAGGATACTGTGGCGCCAAATCTACTCACGGGCAATGTAACCATGTCAAAGATGCCAATAGTTCAGCCTGCTCCGGATCCCTTCGCCTTGTAATTTGTGGGTGGAAGGATAAAAGGAGTGTGATTTTGTGTACATTACCCAGGGGGATTGTAGAAGAGAGAAGAGATCCTTGTATCACTTTTGATAATATACATAATAGTTAAGGAAGTTGTAAAAATGATGAGGAATGAAAATAAATTGTTTTATTCTTTTATCTGCCTTCCGTGATTGCTTCTTAGAATAGCACTTCCCCCATGGTATTTACATTATTACTTAATAGAACAAACATTGCAACTGATCCACTCTTTTCATGCAAAATCCTTCATCATTTTCCCTTCATTTTATGTGTTATGTCAATACATCATGTTTTGTCCATCTCCGGCACTACTTTTTGCCCTATCACTCACAACTTTGTTCTTCCAATTTATTGTTGATCAATTGTTTTGCCACCTAATTTTGTTGAAAATTATTACCTCTTTTAACTCTATTTTGAGCAAGCAGCATTCATTGGAAATCATAGAAGCTCAAGTTTGGATAACCGGAAATGTTTTCCTATAAGCTTCCATTTCTATGAGTAAAATGTTGACAAACTTTAATTTTGTGTGGTATCAAATTCTCTTAAAATTTTCACCGGCCATTATTCCCGCCTTGTACATGCAGCAACCCATTGGCTAGTGGCAGACCCTTAAATGGAGCTCCGATCCGCGACGGATTAGTCCTTGGCCTGTCGGGTTGGAGGATACCGTGGGCAACCAAAAAAAAAATGTAGCCATGTAGGTGCTAATCAACTTTCAATGCAATTGCAAACAATCAAAGTGTAGAACACCCCCCCCCCCCTTTTTTTTTTGGACTTGTGAACACCCCCTTAATCTCTCTAAGCTAACACCATCTACTGAGTATGGGCTTGCATTATTGAATATGGTTCTACTGAGCTGTGTTTTGTTACTTCTTTGGACTGCTTCAAAAATTGGGCTTTATGTCTCCGTGTGTGTCTCCATATTGGTTGGCAAAACAAACCGACAGTGTGAATCTGTCTAAGGAGGAAAATATTTTAAAATTAAAATATTGAAAATGTGTTAATACCTTCTAAATTACTATTTAATTTTAGTCTTGGTGAATGTTAATGCGATTTAGTAGAAACAATAATGAGAGTGCAGTGATATCTGAAAATAACTTTGTTATTAAAGAAAAAAAAAATTCTATATTTTAAAATTTAAATTTAACTCTAAATTTAAATTATTGATATAGAATATAATAAATAAATAATAAAATTTATTGAATTAATAAAGAATGTAATATTTTTTAATTAATAAAGAGTGTTTAAGGATGATTTGATTTATCTTATTTTTATACATTCAAACTCTTTTTTTCACTCTTAAATTTTGTTAAATGTCATATATTAATTTGAATGTTCAAATAATATTATTTTAACACAAGAATAAATAAGTATATGAAAGACCGGCAATGGGTTTAGTTGGGTCAATGGGACCACAACCTTGGCAATATTTGACTATGGTGTGAATATATTAATGTCCGGCTATGATGCAACGAATGACTTATGATAAAGAAAATTCCAAGTGAGTCGTCACATATCATAATCGAATCATCATTGATGATCGCGGTGAAACACCCAATTGGATCACCATCAAACTAATAACACCAACCCACTAACAAGCATCAACTCAAATACAAAATCTTTAAGATGGGAACTGATACGAATTTTTTGGATAAACCCCATATATATATATATGTCAATTGATCTAATTCTAAAAGTAATAATTAAGAGAATGAAAGAAGATTTTTTAAATAAGATTAAATTATTTATTTTGAAGATACATTAAAAATTAGTTAAGATAATAGTTAATGATTATAGAAAATCAAACATTTATTATTTATAAGTTATATTAAATATTTTTGTTAGTTAAATTAAATTAAATATGCATAATTTTATTAGTATTTATTTTAAGATTTATTTTATTTTATTTTGTTTGTTTTAGGTTATTTATAATTTAGTCTTTTTTTATTTTAGTGAATTTATGATTTACAGTTTTAAATTTAAGAAGTATAAAAATCTCTAAATTTTGTAGCTACTTTTTTTTATAAATAAAATTTTTTTTGAGTATTTTTAAAAAATTTGAGTGTGAAGTGAAGATGTAAAGTGATCATATTGAGGTAGAAGAATTTCTCTTTTAGATTTTCATCTTATTCTGACTTCTATTCCGTATAAAAACTCATATGTAATTATTAATAGTTAAAAATTATTAAATAATTTAATAAATTTAATTAAATTATTATTTAACAATTACTAACTATTAACTTTATATATGAAAATAACTAGTGTCACCAATCTTTAATCTCACTTGTATTTGCCAAAATGTGTAATATTGAAATGTTATGTTTTAACATAAATATCACAAAGCCCACTATATGTGAATATATAATTCTTAATAAATTATTAATATGAAAATCATTGAATTTAAAATAGAGAAAATCTAGGGGACCAACACCTTTTGTATTTTGTGGCCAGTATTTAACTATTAAAAGAAAATTGAGTGATCTCCTATTATTGGATATAATCTCACACAATTAAAAATACTATTAATGACCAATTGATGGTTATAAAACACAAAAGTTACTACTTCCTAACACTCCTCTTTAAAATATATTAAACTAGAAATCTTTAATAAAGTATTGGGTAACCAGAAATACCTTACACTATGCTACCACACTTCCCTCTCTTTCTTATCATAGTCTGCCGACACATTTTTTTTAAGAATTATATATCGTCTACTTTCAATATTAGTATTAAATAAGGATAAGAATGGAAAGGAAAAAGAGAGAGGTAATGGCTTACGTTTAAAAGTTAATAATTTTAAAATTTTAATCAAATTTAAAAATAATATAGTTTTGTTTTCAATTTTCAAAAATAAAAAAGTATTACGTATACATTAAAAAAAAAAAAGTTATAATTTTGTATATATATTAGATGATTGTTCAAAAGAGGTTATAATTTCTTAAATTAAACTGCCAGAAGAATTCAAAGATGGCATGCATGTGTCTAGACAATACTTGTTGGAAATTTGGTGTATTTCTGTCCAAAAATGACGTGTAAATTATAAAGAAAAAGATTCCATCAACGCAAATTCTACATAATGGTTTTTCTGGTCTCTTTAAGTCTTTTAGATATGAAAAATTATTGTATATTGTAAGATGATAAGGTTTTTTACTTTGCCATTGTAATTTTATATTGCTCCTTCCATTAATTCATAGTGTTTAATAAAAACACACTATACTTAAATTATTCATCTAAATTTTAATATTAGAATAAATATTTACACACTTAATAAAATAAACATCTAATATATCTATTATTCACATTATTTAGTATTTTCATTGTCTACCTCTACTTTTTCTTAATTTAATCATTGATCTAAAGCTAGAGAGAACAGATAGATGCATTATCTATCTAACCTAATTCTCCTTTAATGCATGTATGGGCGTCAAACAGATCATTATTATGATCTTACTTGTTATGCTGCCCAAGCTCACTTCAAAATAAAGATATGACTACACGAAGAAAAAACTGCGTTCTATATTAAGTCATCACCGAATAGTGTAAGTTAGATAAACATGTCTTTCAACATTTTGACATTTCTGCTTCCATAATAATTACATGGTTGTAAATTAAATTGATCATTTTGTCATGTAGATGATAATATTCTAATTGATAGTTATTTCTTGTTGACAATTTAAAATGGTTAATATTTTGATGAGTAAATAAAAGACATATAATTCTTTAATTTTTTTTTATAATACTTCATGTAATAAATTTTTAGTTTCTATTTTTATTTTTTTACATATAAATTTTATTTTATTACGCATCACAATTAAAATAAAAATTAAACTCTAAATAATTTGTAACTTATTAATTGCGCTTATTATTAAAGTATTAAATTGGTCTCTTAAGTTTGGGCGTAATCCTATTTTGATCCTTAAAATTTAAAGTGTTCTATTAGAATCCAAAAAAGTTTCATTTAGTTTTAATGTAGTCCCACCGTGAGGTCAAAGTTAAGTAATTAACGAAATGTCCTATATGACAGTAGTACAAGAACAAGGTCGATAATTTGGAGAATAAGTACAAGCTCTAGAAGCACAAAATCAACCATAGATGTATCAATATATTTATTTATTATTTTTCTTACAATTTAAATGAAATATCCTCTATAGAACTAAGGAGAATGATAAATAAATGTATTGATGCATCCACGGTTAATTTTGTGTCTTTAGAGCTTGTACTTATTCTCTAAATTATCGACCTTGTTCTTGTACTGCTGTCATGTAAGACATTCTGTTAATTATTTAATTTTGACCTCATGATAAGACTACATTAAAACTAAATAAAATTTTTTTAGATTTAAATAGGACACTTTAAATTTTAAAAGCCAAAACAAAAGTATGCCGAGACTAATTTAATCTTTTACCCTTATTTTTTCTATATGGTAGTGTGCAACATAAAAAGATGAGTTAAGAGATATTTTTTTTAATGGTATAGGAGAAAAAAATCGGTGTCTCCAGTTTTTTATTTAGTTACATAGTAATCTCTAAAAATGCCTATCAATTTATGTTTAATTTTTTTTAGAAAGAATCACAAATTGGACAGTCTGATTTATGTTTTTTAATTTTTTTTAAATTTAATATTAAAATTGGATTCTTTAATTTTTGTTTTAAAAAAATACAAATTAAACCCTCTAATTTAAAATTTATTTATTTTTAAATAAATCAGACCGTCTAGTTTAATAATATTAATTTTAAAAAAATAATTCTATATCAAACAAAAATACCCAAACTTTTAACAACATATTATATATATTTAATCAATATAAAAAAAAAAAAACCCTCATGCATAGATGGCAAATGATGAAGAAATGGGAACAAAGGGTGACAGCACAACCCATGAAATCAAGAGAGTGGTGTGTGAAGTGTGAAGTGTGAAGTCAACTACGGCGGCCACAGAATCAGAAACCACACGCATTCTCACCAAACGCCAAACCCGTGTTTCATGATTCTTCCAAGTACTACATTTGGAGAGAAATTCTTATGAACAATGTTACTGCTTACTAGAAACAAACTAGTAGTAACAATTTAACTAGTGAGTTCCCCTCATTTGGTATGGGCAAATTCACTGCCCCCAATCATTGAGTCTAATGTCTGCCTTTATTTTACATACTAGTGACCAAAAGTTGCGGCAACAATCCCTTTTAGGTATTTGGGGTCACACAAAAGTTGATTAATTAGTAGTGCCTTTCTAGAAATGAGCCTAGTTATACTTCTCAATTTTTCAAGCATTCAAGATCTTTTTTAGCACTGAAAAGTGAAAACTTTACAAATATCAAGTATACTATTCCTATTCTTATCATAATAACTTTGACACTTTGACTGCTTGTAATAGTCTCACACAGTCACACTACTTAATGAACACGAAGTCATGAGCCAAAAATTAAGATGCTTTTATTCAAAGAATTTTCGCTACTAAATGCTTTAAAGATATTAGTTAAAAGGTGAATTCTATGGAGCCTATAGTATGGTACTTAACTTTTGCCTATTTTACTTATTATAGTAAGTTTTAAATATTTAATAATTATTTATTTTTATATTTTTAAAATTAAATATTAATTTTTAATCCTTTTAAGAAGTTAGGCAAACATTTGTAGGCACCATAGCAATTACCTAATTAAAAATGCTATAAATAAAATATTTTGATAAAAAAATTTAAATTAAATATTAATTTTTTAAACTATAAATTAAGTTTATTAGAAAAGTCCTTATTCAAAAGTTATTTTCAACTTTATTATGATCTAACTAAACTAAATGTTTCAAATATTCAATTCAAAAACTCACTAGCTAAATTATTTTTTGTTTAAAGTTAAAAATGAGATTTGAACTTAGGATCACTAAATAAGTATGAAAACTGAAAAGACTATGTCATAGTTGGCCACTAACTAAATTACTTAGACTTTGTTTGTTTGAGAAAAAAAAAAAAATTAATAAGATGGATCTTCAGTTAATTAGAAAATCTTAAAAAAAATTGTATCTGCTTCTGCCTTTGTAGAAATGTTAATTTTTCACCCTCCTATGTAAACCTTAAAGAAATCAAACTAATCTGTCAAAAAATAAAAAATAAAACTAAGATTCTTAGTCATAAGAAGGGTAAACAATAAACATACATCTTCCTCAATATTCACAAAACCATATCGTTATATACACTCCAGATGTATTTTGGTTAGGTAGACACACTCAGAAGTTATAAATCACACCAAATCATATAAAAACTATTAAAAGTTGTGTTATTTGCACTCATTTTACGTAAACTAGTTTATGCCAACATAATCAACCAAATATCTTACGCCAAATGAATACAACAACCTTTTCTTCCGAATTTTCTTTGCTTTTCAAGTAGTTTGATTTTAATACACTAAAAATTTATACCATTGTTCAATCAGATTTTTATATTTAAATGATTTTTAAGTAATAATTAAAAATTTAATTATTTTTATTAATATGATAATACACAATTCATTTTATAAAATCTTTTATATTTATAGTGTATAAACTAAAAAGATAATAACTCAAAATTACTTTATTTAATTTAACATCTAAAATTATTAAATTATTCTGTAATAATTAAAAAATAAACAATGTTACATGACTAACAAATTTTATTTTTTAGCAGCATTTGTCTAACAATAATTTACATTTATATTTATCGAAATTTTACACACAAAAACATATGATTTGTATCTATATTTACCGAAATTTACACACATAAATAATATCGTTTGCATTCATATTTTTCAGAATTTACACACATGAATTAGTAAAATTTATTTGTTAAAAATAATTTAGTATTTATACTGATCAAATAATTATAAAAATTAATGGTCTCTAAATTTTTTTCTTAAAAAAATATAAAATAAAATAAAATAATGTTGGATTGTCTAGGCCATCCCAAATATTTTTTTGAAATTAAATTATATTCATATTGCCGAATTAAAGAAAGAAAAAGAATGAAGGAAAGATCATGGAAATCTTCACACATGACAATTAAACAATCTTCAAGTTCTAACATCCAAATCTGCACCATAACAATGAAGCACCGGCCACATAATCAAATTAATGATTTGTCTGATCTTCTTTCCGAGCATGTGAATCATTTTTTCTGCAAAATGTGAAACCAAACACTCAAACAAAGTTTCCAACTCATAACTCACAAACAAGCCACCTTCCACATGCCACTTTCTTCAAACCATATCCCACCCACTTTCCTCGCTTAGCCTCCGCCACCGGCAGCCATGTTCACCGGAATAATTCTCCGCCACGGTTCGCCGCAGCCTGTTTTTCTTCTTCTTTTTCTTCTGAATGCTCTGTTTTTCCTCTGTTTTGTTACCTCCTCTCATGAAACTGAGCTTCAAATTCTTATGAGTTTCAAGTCTTCTATTCAAAGTTCGAAACCAAATGTTTTCAGTTCATGGAACCAAGCGAATTCTCATTGCAACTTCACCGGGATTGTGTGCTCAGATGGTTCTGTCTCAGAAATCAACCTTGCAAGTAAAGCATTAGTTGGAACTCTTCCGTTTGACTCAATCTGTGAGCTTCAAATGCTGAAGAAAATCTCTGTAGAGTCCAATTTATTGCATGGGATCATCAGTGATGACTTGAAAAAGTGCAAGAATTTGAAATACTTGGATTTGGGTGGGAATTCATTCACTGGTTCGGTTCCTGATTTGTCAACTCTGAACAAGTTAGAGTACTTGAATTTGAATGCAAGTGGAATCTCTGGTGCATTTCCATGGAAATCATTGGAGAATTTGACAGAACTCACATTCTTGAGCGTTGGTGATAACCTTTTGGAGAAAAGCAAGTTCCCTTTGGAGGTTTTAAAGCTTTCAAATTTGTCTTGGCTTTACCTCACAAATTGCAGCATCACTGGGAATATTCCAATTGGTATTGGGAATCTCACAAAGCTTGGGAATCTTGAGCTTTCAGATAACCACTTAACTGGTGAGATTCCAAAAGATATTGTGCATCTTCAAAGGCTATGGCAACTTGAGCTTTATGATAACTTCTTGAGTGGGAAAATCCCTGTTGGATTTGGTAACCTTACAAATCTTGAATATTTTGATGCTTCTAATAACCAGCTTGAAGGTGATCTTTCTCAGATAACTTCATCATTGAAAAGCCTTTCATCATTGCAGCTTTTTCAGAACAAGTTATCAGGTACAATTCCAGAAGAGCTTGGAGAATTGAAAAGCCTCAAGGAACTTTCACTCTATGGTAACATGCTCACTGGTCCTCTTCCTCAGAAGCTTGGTTCCTATGGAGGCATGGATTACATTGATGTTTCGGATAATTCGCTTTCCGGTTCCATACCGCCTGATATGTGCAAGAACAACCATATGACAGACTTCTTACTTTTGAACAACAGCTTCACTGGAACCATACCTGAAACATATGCTAATTGTTCTTCCATGATTCGCTTTCGCGCGAGTCGCAATTCGCTTTCTGGTGTTGTTCCTTCAGGCCTATGGAGCTTGCCAAATCTCCAAATTATTGATCTTTCAATGAATCATTTAGAAGGGTCAATAACTAGTGATATTGGCAAAGCAAAATCACTTGCTCAGATTTTCTTGTCTAAAAATCAATTCTCAGGTGAGTTACCATTGGAAATCTCAGAAGCTTCTTCATTGGTATCAATTGAGTTAGATTCAAATCAAATTTCAGGACAAATACCAGATACTATTGGCAACTTGAAAAAGCTAACTACTCTTAATTTGAACATGAACAATGTTTCTGGTGTTATACCATATTCTATCAGTTCTTGTGTCTCTCTTAATGGAATAAACTTCGCTGGTAACTCTCTTTCCGGAGAAATACCGGTTGGTATTGGATCTTTGCTCACACTCAACTCATTGAACTTGTCCTCGAATAAACTTTCCGGCGAAATTCCATCAAGTTTATCTGCACAAAGGCTTAGCCTTCTTGATTTATCAAACAACCAGTTGTCTGGTCCCATACCAGATTCACTTGCTATCTCAGCTTACAAAGATGGTTTCATGGGGAATCCTCAGTTATGCAGCCAGATTTTGGAGAATTTCAAGCCATGCTCCTTTGAATCTGGGGGCTCGAGGCGAATCAGAACACTTGTGCTGTGTTTGATTGCTGCCTTAATGGTTATTGCTGTTTCTCTGTGCTATATCCTCTTCTTGAAACTGAAGCAGGACAAGTTTGAGAAGCCGGTTCTGAAGACTAATTCTTGGGATATCAAGCAGTATCACTTGCTAAACTTCAACCAGAGCGAGATCATTAATGGGATTAAGGCAGAGAACTTGATTGGCAAAGGAGGATCAGGGAATGTTTACAGGGTTGTGCTTAAAAGTGGCGAAGAATTCGCAGTCAAACACATATGGACTTCAAATCCGAGCGACCGGGGAAGTTATAGGAGCACCTCAGCAATGCTGAAAAGGTGTTCAAGGTCCTCATCAGAGTATGATGCAGAAGTGGCCACTCTCAGCTCCATAAGGCATGTCAATGTGGTGAAGCTCTATTGCAGCATCACAAGTGAAGATAGTAGCTTGCTTGTTTACGAATTCTTGCCGAATGGAAGCTTGTGGGATAGCTTGCATACAAGTAAGAAGGCTCAGATGGGGTGGGAGGTTAGGTATGAGATTGCACTGGGTGCTGCTAGAGGATTGGAGTATCTGCACCATGGTTGTGTTAGACCAGTTATACATAGAGATGTTAAGTCCAGTAACATCTTGCTTGATGAAGAATGGAAGCCAAGGATTGCTGATTTCGGTCTTGCTAAGATTGTTCATGGAGGAGCAGGAAATTTGACTCATGTCATTGCTGGAACACTTGGATACATGGCTCCTGGTAACCAACAACCTTTAAAATCTAGATATAAATATAATGCTTTCTATTATGTATACATATATTTTCATTCAAACAATTTAATATGAACATTATTGCTCAAAATAATTTGATCAGTTATAACTGCTTAGGAAAGTTAATCTTAATCATATTGATTTTTGTTATGACAGAATATGCCTACACTTGTAAGGTGACAGAGAAGAGTGATGTTTATAGCTTCGGAGTAGTGCTAATGGAACTAGTAACAGGGAAGAGGCCTATAGAGGCAGAGTTTGGGGAGAGCAAGGACATTGTGTATTGGGTATGCAGCAATATGAGGAGCAAAGAGGAAGCTCTTGAGTTGGTGGATTCCACCATAGCAAAGCATTCCAGAGAAGATGCCATGAAGGTATTGCGAATCGCAGCATTGTGCACGGCCAAGATTCCATCTTCAAGACCCTCCATGAGAATGGTTGTTCAAATGCTGGAAGAGGCAGACCCTTGTGCTCTTACCAACATAGTGATCACACATGATTAAACAACATAGTCATTATCGTATTCTGTATGGACGTATCATCCATTAGCAACTGGAATGGCATGTTGATTCCAGAAACGGTTACATTTTTCCTCCTTAATAAGCTGCACAAAATGTGAGGCCAAGAAGGGGTGATACATCTTGCAAGCTTCCTCTCAAGATTTTTCTCTAGAGGGTGGTGACTTGTTTGATTTTGGAACGAGAAATACCTCTCATTCCCCCTAAGCTATCAATATCATTGTATAAATAGCAAAATATAATTACAGTTGGAAAATATATGCTAGTGAGCAACCAAAAAAGGATTAGTTTGTAGCTTTGTAGAATATGTGTAATGAAATCCTCTTGTAGATGAATCTGTATTTTCTGTTGGGTTCAGCTTGTAGCTATTTTTGTAACATGTTTTCTATGTATATGAACCCTGTTAAGCTTCTGCATAGTTTGTTCTGAGAAAATGCGAATAGTTGCTTCATAGAATAGAAGGTTTTGCTTTTAGGACGCTTCAAACTAAAACAACCAAATACTTCCCCGTCACATGACACACCAATTATTAATCCTATGAAGTATTAATCAAATTTCAATGTTTAGCTGCTCTTTTGGTTACAGTTGTTTTAAAAAAATTTTAATAGAGAAGGTACACATCCATGTAACTACGTAACCAAGTTGACCCAAGCCCAAATAAATTTACCCGCCTCCAACGTCACTAAAATAAACGTGACTTCCACGCGCTTCATTATATAAAAACATTCCTTCTTCTTCAAAACGCACGAAACCAATCATTCTCTTCGAATCTCTCTCAAAATCACTCAAATTTCAGTCACGTTCTCTGCGAAAATCACTACTGCAAAAGAATAGCGAGAAGATTTGGTAACGAACAACCACAAACGAACGAAAACAGCAACAGAGACTACCAAAGGTATGAGAAAACTACTGTTCACTAGAAATCTTGCAATGTCGCGTTTCTCCTAGTTGCATTTTAGGTTTACTGGATTGATTTGCTTCGTTTAGAAGATCGAACTATTGTGAATACATTTTTACAGTATAACTAGGGATTGAAATGAAATTTGTTGTTATTTTCAATCAGTTCAGTGGATAGTGTAACTAGAGCTTTGAAATTGGTTGTTACTCTGTTCAGTACTTCTTTTGCATGGAGAAATACTATTCTTGTTGATTGAAAGTTGATCACCATTTATTCACCACATGTACATTGTTCGGTTCGGTGGCCTTTGTGATTTCTGTTCACCAAGTGATTGTTGTTCGGTTCGGTGGCCTCTTTTTACAATGTTCAGTGTTTAAGATTATTGTGGTAGCATACAGCAATCATTTTCTAGCTCTTTCATTATTTATCATGTTTGATTCTGTGCAAGAATGAGTTTTTCCGTGGCCTGCGACATTTTAATTGACTTGATTAAGATATACATACTTGTGCTTATCGGTGTGGATAGTTTAACTAGGACTTTGAAATTGGTTGTTACTATGTTCAGTACTTCTTTTGCATGGAGAAATACTATTCTTGTTAATTGAAAGTTGATCACCATTTATTCATCACATGTACATTGTTCGGTTCGGTGGCCTTTGAGATTTTGATTTACTTGATATTTAATGTGTTTAGGGTTTAGGGTTATTGTGATCATATTTTTACAATATAACTAGGACTTTGAGTGATATTTGTTGTTGTTTTCATTCAGTTCAGTGGATAGTATAACTAGGACTTTGTACTTGATTGTTACTCTGTTCAGTACTTCTTTTGCATAGGCAAATACTATTCTTGATGATTGAAAGTTGATAATGATTTATTCACCAAATGAATGTTGTTTGGTTCGGTTGCCTTCTTTTACTTTGTTCATGATTTAAGATTATTGTGATACTATTATCGGTGTATTGAGTGAAGTATTGACCAATTTTTTTCATTACAGCAAAATAGAAACAAAATAATGGTGACAAAGACAATAGCAATAGTGTTCAAGAATGAGTCAGGAAAAAAAGATATAGTTGAAGAAATGGGATTCAGTGCCCTGGCACATGTCCCGGAAATGAACGTCTCTCACGCCCTCTTAAGAGAATTGATTGATTGCTATGATGAGTATCATGGATGCATGAAAACTCTCCATGAAAAAAATATACATAACACCTGCCAAGATAGCAGCTGCGCTGGGCATAAACCACGGCGGTAATACACTTTCCACTTCTTGCTTATTTTCGGTTCATTGCTTTCTTTAATTTCGGTTCATTGCTATCTTTAATTTCGGTTCATGGGTATATATAAAAAATTAAACTGAACCTTTTTGACTCATTTGTTGCTATTAAAATATTGTAGGGGTTTTCCTAAAAAGGTTGATTATCGCAAACTGAATGAGGAAGACAAGGCAATATTTGACAGCCTCAAATGTGTTACGTTGGCGACTTTGACAAAGTCTATCCTAAATATGAGTGTTGAAGGAGAGGAAAACTGGCAAAAATTCTGTAGGACTTTTGTCGTCTTCGTACAGAAGTGCTTCTTGCTGCGGACGACGGTAAGCATGGCCTCCGCGATCCATAAGCCGCCTATCTTTTGTGTGGACAACATCCGACAGTGGGATTGGGCAAATTATGTGCTTAGCTTCTTGAGGAATGGAATCAAAAACAAGAGAAAGGGAAAGAAACAGTCCGTTGAGGGCTGTGTTTTTGTTTTGATGCTGATATACTTCCATGAAACCAAGTTTCCTCGCTTGGATGGACTTGATGCTCCCCTGGCACCGTGGGTGGCCCATTGGACAGAGAAGATGATGCTCGACCGGATTTCTGAGGAAGCAACGGACACAATGGTAATGTGTTGATTTGAATCATTGTGCATGCAGAAATATTTTTCTTGATAATTGAATGTTTATCACGTATTATTCATCACATGAATTGTGTTCGGTTAAGTGTTTGTGGTCATTTTGATTCACCTGATTGTTTTTGTATTTCCTCGTTTTAGATGCTTCTAAAATACTCTGCTAACTAAATAAGTTTGTGTTTTAGGGACTTCTGTATAGAAAGCAAATAAAGGAAGAAAAAACAAAAAGAAAGAAGGTGCAAAACAAAACAACTTTTTTGAAGGGGAAAGAGAAAAGAAAAAGGGAGAAAGAAGAAAAGAAAGTTGTTGTTGTGGATTCTTCTTCGGAAGAAGAATCTTTTTTGGAATCCAAATCAGAATCTGAATTCGACAATATAACGCTAGCGGAAAGAACAAGACAAAAGAGGCTCCTGAAAAAAGAAAAAACCCGACGGATTCAGAAACTTCAAGTGAATCTCAAAACCAGTGCAGTTTGAGTGGTTCTAATTAACAAAATTTTGTTTAACTTGTTTAAAAAAGCAAACACTGCTTCTTTTGAATGTATATATGTCAACATTAATGTAAATGTTAATATTAATATATAGATCAAATGTTAATGTATATACTGATTAAAGATGGATTACTCCTTGTCTTGTTATATACCTGTTGGAACTGCCTGGCTGCTGTTTTGTTGCAAGTTCACAGTGAATGAAATCAGGGTGTTTACCAAAACTTGTGAACCCCAAAAACACAATGAACCGAAATTAATATACCTGGTGAACCGAAAAGTGCATATCTCAACATAACATAGAGCTAATTTTAAAAGAATCTTACTATCAGAACCCTGAACCATAAAACCAGAACCCTGAACACTGAACCTTGAACCCATAAACCCTAAATCTCTAAAACCCCAAAACCTAAATCCTAAACTCTACACCCTAAAACCTAAACCCTAAACCCTCAACCCTGAACCCGAACCCTAAACTCTGAACCCGAACCCCGAACCCTGAACCCTGAATCCTAAACCCCTGAACCCTAAACCCTCAACCATGAACACAGTGAACCAAAATTAATACATGGGGCGAACAGAAAGTTTGAAACACACTGAACCCCTGTACACTGAACCCTGAACCCATAAACCCTAAACCTTGAAACTCTAAACCCTAAACCTTAAACCCTAAACCCTAAACCCTGAACTCTGAACTCTGAACCATGAACCAAAAAACAAATTCTAATTATTCAACTTAGAAATTAATACAGTAAACGAATCGAAAAACTGCATATATCAATATAGAATTTCACAAAAAAGTGACTATTCATTAAAGACTATCAACATTCAGAAATTAAACCTGCTATAACAATGGTGAACCAAAATTTGCTAATGGGTGAACAAAAATTTACATTAATAAAAACTAAAACTTGTACAATCCTCTCTTGGATAATTCATATCTGGTGTATTGTAAAGAGTGGAGCTTGACTGAATCGATGATCCGGAGTCTAAAAGGTTCAGCTACAAAAGATATAATTGTGTATTAGCAAAATGAACATTTGAATTTTTAACTAATCAAAAGCAAGTCAATTTTACCTCACTTGGAGCTGTCTTTTTCTTTTTCTTCATGGCATTTGAGATCTTTTTTTCCAAGTTTGATCCAAGTATATTCTTGGGCCGACCTCTTATTTTGACACGTGGTGGGCTTTGAAGGTCATTCACATTGCTTAATGTCTCTTCTTCATGGGTTAACAAACTTTTTCTTTTGCTTCTCCCTTGATATTCTTCCATTTCCGCCATGACCTTGTCAAATGCTCGGTGCAAAATTCTGGTCAACTCTTCAGACTCAGATGCAAATTCACATATATTGTGTGACTGAAATACCAATTCATCAAATCTCTTACTTCTTGGATCCAGTACAGGTTCATCTTGGCTGCTCTTGATGTGTGTATTCCTCATCTTTATGTTCTTGCTCCAACGTTCCAATATGTATTTCGATGCCACATTATCCACTCGCTCAAAGCTTAGGACACTTAGGGAATGGTGGCACAATATGCCCCTAGACTCAAACAGCAAGCAATGACACTTTACATCTCGTGATACTGCATCGTAGGTAACGACAAACTTATTGAATGTGGAGTTGGAAACCTGCTCTATGACTTCATATGTTGTGAAACCTAGGGTGGAATGCATTGATCTTATGATACAATTCACTTTACCTCTGAATTGAGCTTGAACTTTCCTGAACTTCTCATGGGTATATACACGCTGAACTGTGCCTCTATTGCTAATTTTGTTGTGCACGGTATCACGATGTGAAAATCTGCAGCATCGAATTCTCTCTCTGCTTGCTCTTTGCTTGCTAGGCAATTGTCGTATTGCTTCATGAATTGTCTCAAGGAGCTATTCCGTGTGATGAACTTGTTGAAAAATGAATGCATACTCTCACTCCTTTGCGTGCTTCTCACCCTGGCCCAAAAGTGGTGATCCAAGTAAACCAGAATCCATATATGGCGATTCTCGTACAGCTCTGCAAACCAAACAGAAACTATAAGGTCTGGTGAACCGAAAATAGGGCATGCTTTTGGGAAAAAAGATATGAGCATAAAATAATTCGAATTGAAATCTCAATTACCTAAAAGCCACTTGTTGCCTCCGAGACCATACTTTGTGAGGAAATCGTTCCAGTTTATGTCAAATGCGTCTTTTGTGTATGAGTTCCAAACAACATGGCTCATCTCTTGTTCAATATCAATGTGTCCTTTGTAGCCATTTAATTTGTTTGGAATCTTTTTCATAATGTGCCAGATGCACCAGTGGTGAATTGTTGTTGGCATGCACAACTCAATTGCCCTTTGAATCGATGCGCATTGATCGGTAAGAATACCTTTTGGTGCCTTCCCTCCCATGTAACGTAGCCAACACTCAAATAGACATTTGAATGATTGGATGTCCTCATTTTTCATCAGCGCGCATCCAAGAAGTGTCGACTGGCCGTGGTGATTCACGCCAACAAAAGAACCTAAAACCAAATTGTACCTGCATAAATAACATGTAGACGGTGGTAAACCGAAATATATACACGCACTGAACATAAAAAATATGTTTGAATGAACCGAATACCTGTTTGTGCTATAGGTGGTGTCAAAATAAAACTACGTCTCCGAAATAATCAAATGCATCCCTGCTTCTTGCATCAGCCCAGAATGCATGTTTAATGCAATGATCGCCTTCGAGGTTGAGCTCAAAGAAGAAATTTTAGTTCTTCTCTTTCATTCTAACTAGGTACTTGCCAAATTCTTTGGCATCGTCTTCTTCGGAAATATTCCGTACTTCCCTTGTGATGTAATTTCTGATATCTTTTTCTATAAAACCTAGTTCACGGTGGCTGCCAGCTGCTGCCACAAATGATTGGTAAGTTTTGCTCGGTCTGATTCCGGCTTCCTCGTAGGTTTCGATGGTGCGACGCACGAACATGCTAAGCTCCCTATGTTGTTTGAGCATCTCAGCCTGGTCTGCACAACAAGGATGTGAGTGATTCAAAATAACTTTGGAAATTGTCCAAAGACTAATATCCTTCATTATCTGCACATAAATTCTGGCTGGACAATTTAATCCAGCTGAAGGGTTTGTCTTCAAAGTTGGAGATATCTTTGATTTTCGCATCCCCTCTCTGGAACATACAATTAGTTGATTCTTAATCTTGTCTCCGTCCCGAGTTGTGTTTCTTATTTTGGTAGAAAAACCAGCAAGTTTGGAACAATGTTTGTAGAACTTTCCAGCTTCTTCTAGTGTCTTGAAAATCATTCTCACTTTTGGGACAAATTTTTCATCCACAACACAACTGGTCTGCACGGTGAACCGAAATCTTTATTATAGTGAACCGAAATCTTAATTACGGTGAAATAATTATATAGTGCTTAGGGAACAAAACAGAATATATTCGTCTAATTTTTTTTAGACACCTTTTGCTTACCGAACCGAACACATGCACATGGTGAATCAACTCTTTAGTGCTTACCAAACCGAAAAGTTACTCACAATTACTTACAGTTAGTCACAGTTACTCACACTCACAGTTACATATTATCAATTCAATTCAAATATAGATCACATCAGTCCATTCAATTCACTTTAAATAAAATTAGCAATTTCATTCCATTGAATTAGATTCAAAATTCAATAGTCCAAACCTCATTAAATTGATACGTTTCAGAAGAATTATCCAAATCACACTCATTCAACTAATATGAAGTTGATTCATTCATTGTTTCAATTCAGAAGTGCAGATCGAAGAAGAAAACGAAGAAGAAGATGAACGGCGAAGGTAATTACGTTGAAGTCAATCCAAATCGATAATGCAGAGAAGAAAAACGCGAATAAAGGAGAGCAACGAAGTTAATTAGGTTGAAGAAGAAGAAGAAGAAGAAAAAGGTTGACGTTGTATGGAAATGTTTACGTTGAGAAATGTTGATCACGCAAAATAAGGATTAGGTTATATACGTTATATGAGGCGCGTGTACACAAACGAATGTGTGGTGCGTGGTGTGGAAGGGACTTGGATAACATCCATGTAATTTTTACATGGATGTAGAGCTTTTCCGTTTTTTTTAAATGGTATAGAATTAAATTGAATTCTATTAGAAATTAATTCCAGTCTGAATTAAATTAAATTCTAGTATTTATAATGAATTAGTAAAATTATAAAATTGATTTGAATTTTAGTATTTAAAATATTTATTAATAAATTGAAGTTTTGTAGTAAATAATTTTATTCTTTATTAACATGAGATCATATTTAAATAATAAATATGTTAGAATGTCATCAGAATTTATTGTTTGTTGTTATTAATTAATCAATGTAGGCTAAAATATATTGTTAGATTACTAAATTAAAGGAATTGAATACATGGTAAAAATATAAAAAAATATTAATCACTTACTATGATGATTAAATTTTCAATAAAAGATTTGTCATTTTTATTAATCTTTTTTTTTTTTGTGAAACAACGGGAGTTCAAGGACCCCAACAAGAAAAAACGACAAAAAGCAGGAAAAGTAAGACAGACTAAGACCCTCTTATTCTGAAGGTCTCGAGACGATCACAAATAAGATCATAACTAAATTCCAGAGGGGCTCTGTCAAAGAGGTGCAAACCAAGGGGAAGATCTTGACCCTTCTTGGAAAAAAGATCTGCCACCGAGTTAGCTTCGCGTAGATTATGCTTCCAGCCAACATGTTGTATTCGAGCCACTAAGACACAAATATCCTGAATCAGGGGGGCACAGGAGTGGCTTGGGGAGCAACCATAAATGATGAAGTTAATAGCAGAGGCCGAGTCTTACCTCAAGGTTCTGGTAACCATTAGCTATAGCAACACTCGGTCCATGAATGATCGCCCACAATTCCGCATGCATAATTGAGAAGCTGCCCATATTGCAGAAGAATCCTTTCAAAAATCTCCTAGTTGAGTCTCTAAAAACTCCACCACACGCAGCGTTACTCCTATGTGCATACCAGGATCTATCCACATTCAATTTAATGCAGTCTCCGTGAGACCGAGCCCAGCTTATAAGGCATTCATCAGCACCCTGGATAGTTCGATGGCTTCAGTTACCTCTATTCACTCTTAGGAACTCCTCAGACCATGCTTGGATCTTATGCATAGCATTAGGGACAAGAGTAGACTCACCATTAAAAACCAACTTGTTGCGGAAGTACCATATTGAGGATATAGCAACCCCAAATAAGTAGGCCCAGTTATTAGAAGCAGTAAGGGTTTGCAGCAACCAATCGCTAAGACAAGTATTAAAGAAGGCAGGAAGCCCACTAGGGGGATTAGGATTTTCCAAATGTTCCTTGCATAGAAGCAATCCCGCAGTACATGAATGGCTGACTCTTCCTAGCAGTGGCATCGGGGGGCAAGAGTCAACACTAGTCAAATGTCTACGCTTTCTTTCTGAATTAGTGAGGATAGCATTATGCGCCACCAACCAAAGGAAGGTTCTTACACGTTTAAGGCCCTGCCACTTCCACACTAAATGGAAGATCTTGTCTGGAGAATGCTGGACCTCTCCGAGGCTCTGGTAAGCTGACTTGACAGTGAATGAACTGTCTGAGGAGGCACCCCAGGCTATGCGATCAGCTTCTTTCTATGGGGACGGGGGTGGATAGCAACGATTTTCTTGATAATGTGCTCCGGCAGCACCTCTTGCAGCTTCCCAACGTCCCATTGCCCTGAGACATCAAGAAAATCCATTAGCATATCATTATAATTTAAGTTGTTACTTACTTGGCTTGCAGTTTCGCTGAGCAGCCCCACACGAAAGACCCAGTTATGATTCTAGAAACGAATTTAGGATCCATCACCAACTCTCCAAATGCAGTTACTCTAAATACTGTCCCGAGATGAACAAATACCCTTCCAGAGATTAGAGTTGCTCCTCTTTCTCTCCACTCTGGGTACAGTATCATTACCACCACCATATTTCGATCTAAGGACTCTAACCCAAAGAGCATCTTTCTTCTCTATAAGTCCCCAACCAGCCTTCATCATAAAGGCTTGATTCATTTGGCTTGCATGCCTAATGCCCAGTCCCCTACACTGTTTTGGCTCACAGACTTTCTTCCAGTTAAGTAGGTGTATCTTCTTTGTTTGGTTAGTATCACCCCAGAGAAAATTCCTGCAAATGCGATCAATAGTATTACAAGTGGCAGAGGGTAAAATAGCAGATTGCATATTATATAAAGGCATAGAAGATAGGACAGATTTCACCAGGGTCATTCTTCTAGCAAGGGAAAGAGAGGAGGCTTTCCAAGCGTTGAGCCTGTCCTGCAGCTTGTTGATAATGCCCTCAAAAGTGTTTTTCGATACTCTTGAATGAAGGATAAGAACTCCTAAGTATTTTTCTAAGTCATCAGTTCTGGTAAATTGCAAGACATTGCTAATATCAGCTCAGACAGTGTGGCCCACATTTTTAGAGAAAAAAACTCTAGTTTTCTCATTGCTGACTTTCTGACCTGAGCTCTCACAAAACGCCTGGAGGCACTTATTAATAATGTTGGCTTGATCACAGCTAGCTTCTGCAAAAAGAATAATGTCATCCGTGAAGCACAAATGAGAGATAAGAGGACCATCTTTCTTGAGCCAGATAGGTTTCCAAAAGCCTTGATCCACTGCCGTGCTAATGAGTTGGAAGAGTCTTTCAATATAGAGCACAAAGATGTAAGGAAAGATAGGGTCTCCTTGTCTTATACCTCTGGATGGGCAGAATTCATCCAGCTCTTCTCCATTCCATAGCACTCTCATCTTGGCCGTCGAGATACACGAGAGAATAAGCTTACTGAGACTTTGAAGGACACCAATATCCATAAGGGTCTCTTCGACAAAACTCCGTTTCAGTCTATCGTAGGCTTTTTCAAATCAATTTTGATAGCCATCCAATCTTTCCTCCCTTTTTTTGTCTCATTGAGTGAATAACCGCTTGAGTGATGATGATATTATTAGAGCTCTGTCTACCAGGCACAAAGCTATATTGTTTGGGCATAATCAACTTGTCTATGACTCTCCTCAACCGGTTTGCAAGGATCTTAGTAACCACCTTGTACGAGACGTTGCAAAGACTGATGGGCCTCAACTGTTTTAGGTGGAAAACCAGTTCCATTTTGGGGATAAGGGTGATGAGGGTTTCATTAACCTCTTTAATTCTGTCTGGCTGTTGAAAGATATTCTTGGTTAGATTGTAAACATCGGTGCCTATTTTACTCCACTGACTCTGATAGAAGATGGCTTGCAGCCCGTCCCTGCCCGGAGCCTTCCAACTCCCCATCTGAAATATCGCATCCTTAACTTCTTCATCAGACACATTCTGTCCCAGGATGAGGCTGTCAGAGCTATCCAGGGTGGGAAACATGCTATTCAATATAAAAGGAGCATGATCAGAGCTATCCGTATACAAATTCATAAAAAAAGAGGTGTAGAACCATGAAAAAATTTTGTATTGCGATCTCCAAACTCGATCCACTTGCATCTAGATTTTTGGAACCAGAGGATTTCTTCCTGAACGAGGATATGTTCATAATCCATCCACAGGTCCTTTTGCAGCTTTTCAAGAAAGGGATTATGATAGTACCCCAGGCTATTAGTAATACCTTGAAGTCTCCTAATAATTCGATGTTTCCTTTTAAAAATGTCACCAAAAATCGAATTATTCCAGTTTCTGATTTTATTCTTAAAATTGGAAATACCCTCTGTCCAAGAAGCTTGAACATCCCAAGAGCCATCAACAGCATTACCGAAATTTGGGTGAGTGATCTATGCTGCAAGAAAGCGAAACGGTCGCCTCCCTCTATTTTGATTCATGGCAGGAGATATTTGTCGGCAGATAGGCGAGTGGTCGGATTTGAGCATTGGAAGAGGCTTTATACTAGCTTCTAGGTAGGCAATTTGCCAATCCAGATTACTCAGACCCCTGTCCAGTCTCTCTGCAAGATTTCCTCTCTTCCAAGTGAAAGGCCATCTCGAGAAACCCAGATCAATAAGACCACAAGCAGAAACACACTCCTGAAACTCTTTGCATACATTCTGAGTATTATGTATAGACCCTCCTCGCTTTACATGATTATGGAGCATCGCATTAAAGTCTCCCATCAGATACCAGGGGAGATTAACACTGTTAGAAAGGGATTTTAGGGAGTTCCATAGTGATCTTCTAGACACCCATGAGGGCTACCATGGACAGCAGTAATGAGCCAGGGATTAGAATTATTACTAGAGATTTTAAGATGAACAAACTGCTTATCATGCTCTAGGATGTCCACTTTCCAGGTAGAAGAGTCCCAAAGACACCAAATGCCTCTCGCGTGACCCACGACATCCACCACAAAAGACTTGTCAAAACCCATATTTTTCCTAATTTGTTCACCACGAGCACTACTAACATGCGTTTCTAATAGGAAGAAAAAATTAGCCCCATACTCTTGCCGCATATCTCGGATTAATCGATGGGAAGGTTTTGCTTCCAACACCCCTACAATTCCAGCTAATGATGTTCATCATCACGAAACAGGGCAAAATAAAGCCACAAAGACTGGATTTACTTGTGGGCATTAGCCCATTGCCTCGGACCCACCTGGTCCCGGGAGGATGACTCCTCCTTACTACGGCTGCCACCAGCATCGCTCATAGTGATATCAGATTGTTCCACCTCAGTACCTGGAGGTGGTTGGTTCTTTTCCGACTTGAATAAAAGATTGTCTCTTACCGCGTGTTTTTCCAGGTTCATGCGAGCACTCCGCATGGCATCGGCAGCTTCCCGTTGATCTCGCTCCATTCTATTCATATACTCCTTGATTATTAGTTCTATACCTTCAAGCTCCTTGTTTCTTTCCTTCCCTTTCACAGCTCTGGTGGGGGGTTTCCATAGCTTTAGGGATGGCTAACGACTTCTCTGAGACTGTGGCCTTGTCCTTATTGTTATTCCCTTTTCCACTCGGTTCGGCTCCACCTTTTGCTCCAGGCCCAGTTTTTTTAGTTGGATGTGGGTTTTTGCCAGCACCCACTTTAATTACCCTTTTTTGCACTAGTTGGGTCTTTCCATATATTTTCTGGGCTTGGTGTTACAACCCATTAGTCAATTGGGTCTCTTGATTGGCTTCCATCTGAGTCACACTTTCATGCACGTTATTCATACCTTCTTCATGCAAGATGGCAAAACGCGATCCCGCACCAGGATCTTTCCCTTTTGGAGAGCTTCCTTCTTTAGAGTTATCATTAGTGCCCAATCCTTGATTCGTATGAGATTTCCTTACCTCTGATTGCGCTTTCTTTTTAAAGTTATATCTTTTCACCAGCATCCAGGACCCAAAATCAGGGTTGATTTGTCTGTTATCATGGTTGCGTGGATTTTGTGGATCTTCGGCCTTTCCATTTTGGGCATCAACTTTTTCATTCGACGCCTCACCGGACGGGATATCTCCGGCCCCGGCTTCTTCCCTAGGATCTCCATTAGTTACTGGCCTTTCCATACACTGTTTAGATCTGTGTCCATACCTGCCACAAGCGAAGCAAATTTGGTGCAGGCCTTCATACTCGATGTGAAGCTCACAGCCAAGAACTGAGATCCGAGGTACTAATTGTTTTGCCAGGTCAATCTCCACACAAATCCGTGCAAATTTCTCCCTCGAATGAATTGACGTGGTTCGATCCACCTTGAGCATATGACCAATGGCCGAGCCTACCCTCCAGAGAAAGCGGTGGTTATATAGTTCAATCGGGAGATTCGGGATTCGAACCCAGAGAGCAATTTTTCTTACTTCTATTGATCCGAATAGGAAAAAGGGTCTCCATCTTTGCACAATGAGATAGTGGCCGGCAATCATCCAAGGTCCTTCCATGAGTGCATGCGAGTAATCGTCTCCATATGAAAAGTGCACTAGGAAATAATCACGATTCACATCAATAACACGAATCTTACCTTTATTTTCCTAGTCTCTGCGAAGACGTTGCTCCATGTACGCGAAGGTAACACGCTTCCCCAGTACTTTGACCATAAGAGCATTCTTCCATAATTTACACCACTCTTCAAACTCCTCCTTTGACACCGAAATCGTGGGGCAAGGATTGAAAGGTCTGTCCTCAGTAGCCGGGTCGTCATCTTTATATACCACCTATCCTCGAGGTTAGGCCCATCGTTCTCCATGCTACCGAAAAATTCATGGTCACCAACAAGATCAGGACTGGTCAACAAAATTTTCTTATATGATCCTTTTGAAACTGTTGGCACATTTTTTTCAGCTGGAACAATTTTTATACACACTGACAATTTATTGAGATCCTCTCCTTTGTTTTAACTTTCTTGGTACTTCTTTGTACCAGATCATCCTCTTGTCTGGAAACCCTAGGAGAACGCTCATGATGTATTTTTTTTATTTTTATTAATCTAAATAAAAGAAATAAAGAATACAAAAGTAATTAGTAGAAAACTAAACTAGTGATAATAATATTCCCAAATGTGTAAGTCTCAATTGCTTTTGTTTGTATTAAGGCAAGGAATCATCATCTTCAAACTTATAATAATTATCATATCATCATCATCATAATGATAATCCATGAGATAAGACAAGATGACACAATTGGGTCTGCATCTGATTCCTACAATTTAGTATCTACCAATGGGAAATAATGATAATCATTATGACTATCACGAGTCCATAACCATACCCATAACCCAAAAAGAATGAGGTTGGGTTTTAGTCCAAACACCCTTCTTTCACCATCCTTCTCTTCCTCTTTGTTATTGCCTTCCCTAGTTTTCACTCTCTCCAATTCACAGTTATTCCCTCATTCTCGTCTTCATCTTCAGCATCCCCTCTCTCTCAAAACCAACTCTTCAGGTTCTCTCTCTCTCTCTCTCTCTCTCTCTCTCTCTCTCTCTCTCTCTCTCTCTCTCTCATTTTGCTTGTGTGTTACTGAATTCCGTGCTAGAATTATCTGGGGTTTCTAGTTTCATCCAAAGTTTGCATCTTTTGAAGATACCCAATATGAAAAATGCTCTCTTCCGGTTCAGTTCACACTGGAACCTCTTTGGCTCGTTATTTTTAATCTGGGTCTGCTAAAAGTTGTGTCCTTTCTATGATTGCAGGGAGAAAGAGCGCAATTATTCGTGTGCATAAAGTTGATCATAGTATTGAGTCAACACCCGTTAATTTGATGGCTCCAGAACAGGAATTTACAGAAGTGAACAGAAATCTTTACCCGAATGTAGAACCCTACAGCACAGGGTTTTTGAAAGTTTCAGATATTCACACACTCTACTGGGAGCAATCTGGAAACCCCAATGGACATGTCAGTAGCTAAGACTCCCCAATAACTGCAAAGTTAAACTGTGCTATATTATTTTCCCTTTCTAAATTTTCAAGCTATGTATGCTTATTTGTTTACATGAATTGATGAAAAACTGGAATGGGAGGCAGTGGACTATTATTGACTTAGTGATTGAATTCCATATAGATTGATTATTGATGCAGTTGAATGAGCTGTAAATGTTAATATTGGATCCAATGCTTTTTTGGTGGAGACTAATAGCCTTTATAAATGTGTATACTAGAAGAAGGGTTCTATGCATTTGCTGTGGTTATTTTCCATTACCTAACTTTGTTAAGAGGAGAAATAATTTGATGCAAAAATGATCATTTAATCATTTTCTATACAATTTTGTTGCAGCCGGTTGTCTTCATTCACGGAGGCCCTGGAGGGGGAACTGGCCCAAGCAATCGGAAATTTTTTGATCCTGAATTTTACAGAATCATTTTATTTGATCAGGTTAGGTTTTGAACTGCTTTATTTCAAAGAAAGCTCCACCATTTGAATAATGAAATTTATTCTCTTTGTCAGCGGGGTGCAGGGAAAAGCACGCCCCATGCTTGCTTAGAGCAAAACACCACATGGGATCTAATTGATGACATTGAAAAGTTACGAGAACACTTGCAGATTCCAGAATGGCAGGTCTCTTTCCACCCTCTGGTTGTTTATCATCATACATTTTATCATCCTTATGTAATAGGCTATATGATATTCTCCTGTGTATTATGCAGGTATTTGGAGGATCATGGGGAAGCACACTTGGTCTTGCTTATAGCCAATCTCACCCAGACAAGGTGTACTAATTTGTGTCGTAATGTATAATTTTGTAAAACAATGTTTTACAATGTTTTATTGTTCATTTTTTAAAATGTCTTGTAATTTTGTTTGAAGGTTACTGGCATGGTCCTCAGGGGAATTTTCTTATTAAGAAAGAAAGAGATTGATTGGTTTTATGAGGGTGGTGCTGCTGCAATATTCCCTGATGGTTGGTATATAGAGTGTTATTTTTTATTTATTTATCTGGGACTATGTTTAGATACCTCTATGCACTAACTTTCCTTTAAAAATGAAGACATTTTTACTTCTTTAATACGTGGAAGTATGTTGAATTTAATTTATGTCACTTTAATTGCATCTGAGAAACTTTGTTTATGCATTTTTTTTTACATAAATTCAGTTTATGCATTTTGTCTCATGTCAGCTTGGGAGTCATTTAGGGATCTGATTCCAGAGAATGAGAGAGGATGCTTTGTTGATGCCTATAAAAAGAGGTTAAACTCTGACGATGTTGAAACTCAGGTGAGTGTTTGTCTGGTTCCCTGAGTTTGCCTACTTCTGCTTCCTAAAGCTATTCTTAGATTTCTATCCTTAGTGATACAAATGAGGGCTAACAGTGTGAGCTTCGCGCTTGATGGGATTATCTATAATAGCTCTTGTGCTTGATGAAAAAGTTGAATACAATCTTAATCATAGCATGTGAGTTTTCTCTTTAACCGGGAGTCAGGGAGCAGTATGTACTACCAAATGACTAGCCCCGAATTGATCTTCCTTTTTTGATTTCATGTGTCCAAATTACCGTCACACTACAAGGTTTTCCATTGTGGGTGACCATTATCCTTCCAAAAAATAAAAATGATGCCTTTTCATTGTTGTTTTTCTTACCTATGTCTTTGTTCTTAGTATGCAGCTGCTAGAGCATGGACCAAATGGGAAATGATGACAGCTCATCTTCTTCCAAATGAAGAGAACATCAAAAGAGGGGATGACGATAAATTTTCATTGGTAGGTTCATCAATTGAGAAATTAGACAATTTGACTGACAAGAAATTTTGATTGATTACCTTTTTATTTCTTTTTCCCAAGGAATATAAACCAATTTTGGTTTTAAAATGTGATTTTGTAATGATTCTAATTATTTAACTTGTACCAATTAGTGATGACAAATACTTATCTAGTTATCTTTTTACAATCAGGCATTTGCAAGGATTGAAAACCACTATTTTGTGAACAAGGGATTCTTGCCCTCAGATTCATACCTGTTGGATAACGTTGACAAAATTAGGCATATCAACACCACAATTGTGCAGGTAAATACGTTTGTGCTATAGCCTTGAAAACTTAACTCTGATCTTAAATTCTTCGATCTTTTGTTTCATAATTTTGTAGGGACGATACGATGTCTGCTGTCCTATGATGTCAGCCTGGGATCTTCATAAAGCTTGGCCAGAGGCAGATTTTAAGGTATGACTAGAATGTTAGTTGCATTGGTTTTTAGGCGTAGACTTTAAATTCTAATCGTAATTCCGCCTAATGAATGCCATGAAGCAGGTTGTTGCTGATGCGGGACATTCAGCCAATGAACCAGGCATAGCTGCTGAACTAGTGGCTGCAAATGAGAAACTAAAAAACATAATCAAGAATAAAGGGAACTGAAGTTACTCAACAAACAAACGAAGAATAAAGGTGCGCAACGGGGACTGATCATCCGCATGCTGCAAACATTTCTGTTTATGAGATTGTTATCCTATTGGGAATTGTTTGTTTCAAAATACTAAGCATACTGTACCATAACCCCGGAATTTTCTTTTATCATTGTTTCAAAGGAAATGGGAGTGAATTTAATTTATTATAAATTTATGATCAAGGCAGAAATTATTTTTTTTTATGGAAGATATATTGGTGTATTGGCCCAATATTGGGAAGGGAGGTGTTTTGTCGGGTGTGAGTTTCAACACGCTGGGGGCGTGGTGACAGGGCCTCAGAGGCATGGCAGATGATGGAAACACGCATGGGGCGGGTGTGGTAAGGTGACTTGCAGTGACGGGTGGCACAGCCTTGGCAGAGGAGTCTGGAGCAACAGGCGGGGATGTTGCAGGTGGTCTGCATGCAAGGAACAACCCCCACTTCGGTAACAAGCAACGTTCAAAAAAGCTCTATAAATTGAGCTTCTGGGGATCATTTTTATGCATAAGTATTGTTGAATGCTTCACAATTTTACTGTGAGATGAGAAGTTGAGAGGTTGAAAAAGAGTGTTAGAATTAGGTTTGTTTGTGTTGTTGAATGCTTCACAATTTTATCGTGAGAGAAGAAGTTGAGAGGCTGAAGAAGAGTGTTAGAGTTAGGTTGTCTGAAGGGAAAAAAATTATATAAAAAAATTATTAATTTGTAGTGATTAAAAATGATACGTAATTATACGACGCCCGAAGAACATATTATTAATTATTTGGATTATCTAGTTTATGTAAGTTCATAAATTTTATTATTTTATGTATTTAAATTATTTTTTTAAATTTTTGTTGTTGTTACTATTATATGAAAATATAATATTATTTTAGTATTATTTTTTTAATAATATTTTTGAATAATATTTTTAGTTGTTTAATATAAATATATATTTTGTTTTATATAAATGTAAATATTATTTAATTTTTTTCGAATATATATAAATGTTATTTATATTTATTTATTTTTGAATATAAATATTATTATCGATATTTATGTATTTTCGAAAATAAATATTTTTTATACTTATTTATTTTCGGAAATAAATATTAATTATATTTATGTATAATATTTAAATAAGTAAATATTTTTTATTGATGAATAAAAATAACAATATTTTATATTGATGTAAATTATAATTATAAATATTTATTTCTAATAATTTTTATTTATTTAAACTAATATTTAGGGAATAAAAGTGTTTTTGTTGAACCAGTCAAACAGGAATTTGATGGTTCGTAAGTTGGATCCGCCGCTGACGTGGAATCCGATGGTCGAAAACTACTTACGCTCAACGGGATTCTACCACATTTCTGGGATTGAGTTGATAAGAGGATTTTATCCCTTATTAATTGCTTTGGTGGAAAGGTGGAGGCTAGAAACTCATTCGTTGGTATTACTGGTGGGTGAGGTTACTGTGACACTGGCCTACCCATTGATGGAGAGCCTGTGAGCGGATGGACAGATAGTAATAGCGACTTCCTACAGAGTCAGAGCATTGCGATATTCGGTCGCGAACCGGCTGTCAGTAGTTCTTCGAAATATTATATAAAGTTGGGTTGGGTTCGGACTATTAGAGACGTAGAGTCATTGGACACCGAAGAATCTATCAAGAGATATGTCAGTTGCCAGATTTTTTGTTTGTTGGGTTCGACCCTATTCACGGATAAGTCGACCGCATATGCCCACACGAAGTATTTACCATTGCTTCGCGATTTCGAGCGGATCCATACTTATAGTTCGAGATCAGCATGTCTTATGCATCTTTACAGAGAACTATGTCGTGCATCACGTGCCAATCGAGTTGCTGGTTTGCACAGCAAGCAATAACATGTCGACATGGTAGTCGTTCCACCTGAAAGTGCCCACAGTCACACGTCCGCCGCGCAAGATCAACTACCAACACTTTTTCATTAGGCATTTCACGCACCTCAAATACCTCGTTTCGTCTATTAAACTGGTGCACAATTATATTCCCAGCACGTTGCATGTTTGCTTCTATCCGCTATTGTGCAAATATAGACTAAGTAAATCCAGCACGCTTGCGTTCGTGAGTCTCAGCACTCTTCTGCGTAAAAAGTTCGTTTAACTGATAATACGTTGCTCGAACGAGCACCAACACAGGGAGGTTTCGGGCACCCTTCAAAACTGAATTAATGCACTCCACAAGGTTCGTCGTTATATGGCCCCATCGATGACCCTCATCAAATGTCAATACCCAGTGTCTAAGTCCAATGGCATCACACCACCAAACATATGCCTCGCCTCGCTCTTCCAACCTCTTGTAGTTGATGTTGTACTCCTCCACCGTCCTTGAATACCCTATGTTGACAACAAGTTTTTGCAAGTGTGGGACTTTGAATGCCCTTAAGAAGTTGCTACTAATGTGCCTTATACAAAACATCAATCATGTTCTCGGAGGTTGCCAATCACCACCGGAACGATTTACTGCTGTCCAGATTGACTAATGTCAGTCTGAGATCATACCCACACCATCTTTTCTAATAACATGCATTCGTAGATTCCTTAGAAAGAAGTGCCACGCATCAGCTGTCTCGCCCTCCATCAGGGCAAATGCGATAGGCATAATGTTCTGGTTTCCCATCTTGTGCAATAGCAACCAGAAGTGTACTTTTGTATTTTTCGTACAGGTGTGTGTCGTCAATTTAAACTAGAGGCTTGCAATGCTTGAACGCCTTAATGCATGGATTGAAACTCCAAAATACGCGGTGAAGTATTCTGACACCATTCGCCTCCTCACTCCCGTTGTACAGGGATCGTGTTTCTATTTGGACAATTGAGTCAGGCATCTTCTGAGTTATGACCGAGAGCCACCATAACAAAGCTTGGTAAGAATCCTCCCAACCACCGAAAACTTTGGCTATGGACTTCTACTTTGCCAACCAAACCTTTCGATAACTAATGGTGTAATTGAACCTTGACTGGACTTCTGCAATTATAGATTTGACCTTGATGGACGGGTCACTCTCAACCAATGGCCTTATAGCCTCAGCAACTGTGTCCGAGTCTAACTTGAAATGATCCTGTGAAATCATTTCCATGGTGCACGTGTGACTACCGTTGTATCTCCGTATCTCCCAACAACCTTTTTTTCGTATCAAGCTAGCTCGGATAAGCCAGTTGCACCCACTCCCATACGTCTTGCATTTTGCATAGAACGTCAGTGGTTCGAACTCATAAACATTGTAGTCGACTCCTCTAGAGATAGTGTAACTTCTGATTGCTGCAACGACAGACTTTCTAGAACTATACTCCATTCTTGAACTCTCCGTTCTCAGGGTCAGCAACACCTATAAAAAGCAGAAATCATCATTCATTGATCCATCCGAAATATAAATTTACAAAAACGTATTATTCACTCATCACGTACCTATGTTTGCATATTCCGGGAATTCCGGTGTATTCATGGCGTCAAGATCCAAATTACGCATAAAAGGTGGGACGTTCATTGGTTGACTGACTGCTGGGTGAACCACTACATTTTCCGCTGCTGCTTCGACTCCCACATTACTATCCTCGTCTTCATCACCAGCTTTATAAGTGGCTTCGAAGTCCTCTTCGCTGTCACTGTTCATTCCTTCGTACACTGCAGCTCTATCATCCTCTATATCTAAATTATTTTGAATCTCATATGCCTTTACGTTTTCAAACTCAACATACAGCTCAATCTGTGGCTGTCGCATTTGAGTCTGTCGGTGAATTTGGAACATATTCTGCATACTCTCTTCGTCAACGATCGGCATGATATCAAACTGTATTAGACCACCAAAAATTATAACCGGATTCCGGTACAATATACTGCTCACTCTCCTCAATATACTGTTCTCCATACTTTGACAGAGACCATTCTGAAGCTCGATGCACGTCATGGTGCATAGAACCACAAACAAAAACGGATTCTGAAACACAAATCTCACTCCCTCATGAGTATTTCGTATAATCTCACCGTTGCGATACACTATCACGTTTGTGGTACCCTCTATTATACTAGTAACACACTCAAAGAACACTCTTCCTCACAATGAAAAAGGTACCGGACTTTGCCTTATATAGACGAAGCACCCCTCTCCCCCGTGTTGCATCACCAACCAACCAGCCTTCGACACATATAACACCCCCCCCTCCCATGCTGACTCAGCGCCCCCTATGTGTTGCAGTCTCGTGCAACTAGACTTCGCCATGTGGCATTCACGCACATCCATGTGCTGACTCAACACTCCCCCCATGTGTTGCAATCTCGTGCAACCAGACTTCGCTACGTGTTATTCACGCCCACCCATGTGCTGACGCAGCACGCCCCCATGTGTTGCGTCTGCATGCAACACGTCCCCCTGCGTGTTGAAAGTGCACTTTGACACCCACTAATATGCAAATACACACACTGCATCCATTTCCAACTAAAACACCAAATTTAAACCCATAATCAAATTATTTTGCCTGAATGTGGTCTGTTGATTTACTTAACACGAAACACAAATCAAATGGTATTACGTAAAGGAAAAGTCTAGAGAGCCAACTTTATTGAATTCTGGCCAGCATGTAACCAGCAAAGAAAAGTGAACCATTGGATGAAATCTCATACTAATCTCACACCATTAAAATCATCATTGATGGCTATTTGATGGTTACAAGTCACAAAAGTTGCTGCCCCCTAGCACTCCTCTTACGTAAATCATTGTAACTTTGGTACTGCAAAGAATCCTGTTATTAAACAAATCAATCATGATACAACAAAAACACACATTCACCCTTTTCTTCAATATTACACCAAAGCCACTAAAAATTCAATGATGATATTGAACAAATCTCTCTAATGCCCCATAGGAGCCCCCTATGTAGCATTCCTGATGGTACAGCTCCTTGGTACATGGAGACTATGAAACTTTGGTTCCTTTGGAACAGTTAAAGTCCTCCTTCCTCGTGAACAAGGTTTCGAATTGGAAGCAGCACCACCGTTACTTGTAGGTGGAGAAGCATCATTTTGACGTGGCTTTGCTGCGTCCTTTGGCTTTGCAATCTTTGAAGGCTTTTCAAGAATAACACTTAGTTTACAAGGCGTTCCAAGGACAACCTTTCCTTTCTTCCTAGACAAAGCACTGCAATAAGGCACTTATATCGATCAATTCTCAAAAAACATAATAAAACATACATAGATACACTATGAATATGATAACTGCTTACTTACCTTGGAGGCTTAACAGCTTTAAGCTGCATCAGTTGGGATGTTGCTAACTTGTATCCATGTCCAGGTGTATTTTCCGGATCAATTTGTTTCTTAATTTTAGGACCAGGACTTTGTGTTGCTGCAATCGGATGTTTTCTCATTAGGTTGCCTCCTTTGGTGGTGGTTTCTTTCAATTGTGAGGGAACCTTTTTATCCAAATTAGCTTCTTTAAGAATTCCTCTTTCCTGCAGCATAGGAAAAAAAATAAAAAAAGAACACACAAGTCATACATAATTTATTGATATGCGCTTCTCTGTTAACTAATATACCAACTCGAGCATAGACTACTTACATCAGTTCTCAGCTTAAAAGGCTTAGGATTTGTAGGCTTTAGTTTTCTGTATTTAACAACTTGAGAACTAGTAGTGATCGATGAATGCTTCTGTTTCAAAGTCATATCCATGGAGACAAGAGAGATCAATAAATGAAGGGGAAAATATTAAAAACATGAAAGAAATTATAAACTAGACCATACCTTGTCTGTGTTCCTTGAATCCTCAGTCTTGCTGCCAAGATTGACCTTATTGGGATCATTATTTGTAGTCATTATTCTGCAGTCACCAAATAGTTCATTGATCAAATGAAGCTGATACACAAGAGGCATATAGCAGACTGTTTTGCCTTTTGAGAGAGAATCAAATTCCATACCTGTTCTCATCAGGGGCTGAAGCATTTTCCTTGTCATCGTATTCAGTCAAACCAGCCTGGTTTTCTTTGTCATCAAAGTTAACAGATTTCTCTTTATCCTTTCTCTTTATGGCTTCAGGGTTTTCACCCTTCTCTGGAACTGGTTTACTTTTCACCCCTCTCTGTTTTCTCTCTTCAGTGGTCTTCTTTTCTTCTTCTGTGGAATTTGACAGTGTGGTGGTAACAGAAGCTTCTGATGAACTCTCTACTCTTGTTGGTTTGCTACCACCAGAAATTCCTGATTCAGTGCATCTTTCCAGTGAACTACCCCTTGATTTTTCATCTATCTCCATGTCACTTGAGTCAATTTCATTTTCTTCATGGGGCAGATTAACCTGGCATTTCTCCATGCCTTTTACTCTCTTCTCCTTCCTACATCTCACAGTGTTAGTCTCCGGACCCTTGCAGTTATTAGAATACAATAAATCAAACACACGGCTTTTGACCTCGCGTCCCCTTAGTTTCTTTCTTGAGGCAGAAATGTGCAATGAGTTGTTACATTCTTCTCCATTCTTCTTCCCCCCATTGAGTTCAAGCTTCTTCATTGCCGAACACAACACTCTCATCGGTGTTTTCAGTTCCACAGAACTCTTGATCTTCACTGTCCTCTTTGGTGAGTGAAACACCAGAGCCTTGCCTACCATTCTGCTTTTAGGCACAGCAACACTCAAGGCTTTCTTGCTCTGAACAGTTCTGAATGGTTCGACAATGGAGACTTTCTTCTTTTGATTCCTTGGAGTAGTCAAAGCCTTAGCCACAGAAGGTGATTGTTTCACTTTGGCATTTGGTGTAGCAGAAGCAGAAACCTTTGCAAGAGGCTTATTAACTTTGGCCTTATTTTCAGCCATCTTGTGTGACAATGAGGAAATCAAGGCCATTCTTGACACCCTCGGCTTTGCTGGAGCTGTAAGCGGACACTTCAAATTTTCACTGCCAGACACAATTGAGAAATTGCTTCACTTCAAAGCAACAAATAAAGCACAGAAAATAACCCCAAAATAATAAGAAAAGTGTTCAACATAATGTTTTCTGTGAGCTACCTTGCTTCTCTTCTGTTTAATGCTTTTCTAAGCTTGACATTGGGACTTCTAGCTGCCATAACCTGATCAAAACCCAACAATCATTTAACCTAACTATTTATATTCATTAGTCATTGATTATTATAACCAAGTTAAACAAACTAGAGTGAAACTAGAACAAACCCTAAGAACAAAATCCTTGTAAATTGCCTCAGAATCCAACTCTTCTTCGTGCTTTTGGTCACATCCTGAGTTCCAATTCAAGAAAATTACAACAAATTTTAGTTAATTAGTTTAAGGAAGCTAAAGAGTGAGATCTGAAGAGTTTCTAATTCAAAACTTAGAAAACCTCAAGAGAGTGTAGTATTACCAAAACGCATGCAGAACCAGTGGCGGTCCTCGTCGGGGAGGCGAGGATCGGGTGCGGTGAGGTCAACGAATTTTGGCGCTTGAATCTTCTCATAGAAGTCTTCATCAATGGTTTCATCTTCTTCAATCACCGGCAAACACCGAATTTCCGCCATACTAATAAAAATAATCTTTCAATTCACTTCAATTCTTCCTCTTCTTCAAGAGAGAGAGAGCGAGCGTGTAATGTGGAGACAGGAACACAGTAGCGATTAAGGTTTGTAGTAAAAAGTGAGGGGGTTCAAAGGACACATTTTTAAATTCGTTAGTTCTATCAAAATAGCCGTTAGGATTCCGACAGCCTGGTTGGCTGGTAAGAATAAACGGTATGTAATGGGTATGGGGTCTTCTCGGAATTACATCTTTTTTTTGGTTTACTGAATGGGCTCGGTTCCTGAATGACCCAAATCATGTGGCCCAATCATATCATAGCCCATAATAATGATTTTATCATGGCCCAAGATCATGAATAATGAGAGATTTTTGTAAAAAAAAAAACCCAAGTATAAATAACTAAAATAACCAATCAAATTGGGTTGGTCCAATAGTTAGCTCACTAATTCGTTTAAACAAATGTGGGGGTTCAAATCTCGCCTTGTGCATGCAGCATCTCATTGGCCAGTGGCAAACTCTTAACTGAAGCTTAGTACCGCAGTAGATTAGTCCTTAACCTGTTAGGTTGGAGGATACCGAGAGGGCTATTCAAGGTTTGGTTAATCCAAAAACCAAACCTGTTTTTGGGTTAACCAAAAATATAATTTAGTTAATTAACTAAATTGGTTTTATGTGATAAAACTGGTTATTAAGTAGTTAGAAAATTCAAAAATTGGGTTTTAACTGGTTATAAAAATAAAAACCAATTTTAAAAAATAACCAGTTTAAAAAAACCGATTTTTACATAGAAAAATTGAATTAAAAAAAATAAAAAAAAATCGGTTTTTAATCGGTTAAAAATCGTTTTAAACCGGTTAGAAATTGGTTTTTACAAAAAAAATCGGTTAACCAATTTAAACACAAATTACATAAAATTTGGTTTTGGTTTTGATTAACCAGTTAAAAATCGGTTTTTAAAATTTGACTTTGGTTAATCACTTTTTAATAATATGGATATGATTTTAAAATTGTTTTATTAAATTGGTTAACTAAAATGTGATTATGATTTTAATTACAATTTAGTTATTTTATGAACACTCTTAGATACAGTGGCAAATCCAAAAAAAAAAAATTAAAATAACTGTTGTGATAAGAATGAGCAACGTGGATGCCCATTCCCATGCAAGACTCATATTTTCAAAGAGAGAATGAATATTAAATATGTGTTGAAAATCAAGATCCCATGCATGTATAAATAGGGGGTATGGTACGAGGCTTTACACACAACAAGAAATAAAAATACTCTCTCTTTTCTTTCTTACACAGAAGCAAGTAATAAGAAATCTATTCCCTCTTTATGCTACAATCAAATACTATTCTCCTTATATTTCTACTACAATTCTTTCTCCTATTTTATTTTATAAGTATTTTAAACTCTATTTTCTATTACTCTTTACATATAATATTAATAGCAATATTAACCATCTTTATTATATTGAGATAGTATCAAATGCAAATCTCTCTCTCTTTATTTTTAATACTTTTCCTTATCTTTGTATATATATACACAATACAACATATAATATTATTATATATATATAACAATTATTGAGCTAATTATATTAATAATAGAGTCTTCTATTTATACATCTTTATTTTATATATCTTTTATTTATTTTACAACACGTTATCAGCACGAGACTCTGATCAAATCTTTAGGAAGACTCAGATAACAAATTTTCATTATGTCGAAGCTCTCTCATCTTGAATTCAATGCTCTCGATATATCTGGAAACAATTATTTATCATGGATACTAGATGCTGAAATCCATCTTGATTCAATGGATCTTGGAGATACCATTAAGGCTGAAAATAATGCATCCCAGAAGGATAAAGCTAAAGCCATGATTTTTCTCCGTCGTCATCTTGACGAAGGATTGAAAAATGAGTATCTTACATTAAAAGATCCTGCAGATCTTTGGAAAGACCTTGAAGAAAGGTATAATCATCAGAAAACGGTGATACTTCCTCAGGCCCGATATGAATGGACGCATTTGCGTTTACAAGATTTTAAATCTATAAATGAATATAATTCTGCAATGTTTCGAATCACCTCACGAATGAAATTGTGTGGGGAAAAAATAACTGATCATGATATGTTGGAGAAAACTTTCTCAACCTTCCATGCCTCGAATGTGCTCCTGCAGCAGCAGTATCGAGAGAAAGGGTTCAAGAAATATTCTGAGTTAATTTCTTGCCTTCTTGTTGCCGAACGCAACAATGAGTTGTTATTAAAAAATCATGAAGCGCGCCCAGCTGGCGCCGCCCCATTTCCTGAAGTAAATGCGGCAAATCATTACCCCAGAAGAGGTAAATGGCAAGCTTTTAATAACAAGAAAAATTATGGAAGGAAAAAGAATTATGTTCAAAAGAGAGGATCTCACCAGAAGTGGGACAAAGAAAAGAATATCGGGCAGAATAAATCAACCGAGGAGAAGTGTTTCCGCTGTGGTGGAAAGGGCCATTGGTCTCGTACCTGTCGTACCCCAAGGCACCTAGTCGATCTTTACCAGGCATCTTTGAAAAAGAACGACAAAGGAAAGGAAACAAATTTTGTTTCAAATGATGCTGAGAACTCCACCACTCATTATGATGTATCTGATTTCTTTGAGGATCCTGAAGGAAATATTGGTCATTTGATCAATGATGGAATAGTTTAATATGTGGGATTGTGAAGTATATATGTAAATAAATAATTGTTAAGTTTTATTTTCTATGTATTTAAGTTTCAAATGTGATGTACATAAATAATGAAATATTAATGAATTTTGAAATTATTAAATGTGTCAAATTTTAAAATAAAATTTTAGTATATGACATTATTTTATGTACAGTATTTCTTAGAAAATAATTCTGATCAAGTATTCAATTTAACTATGCATACTACTCATTTTATTATTATTTGTTTTTGAAGAGAATGGCAAGGATATGTAATGAAGATGTATGCCTTGCGGATAGTGCAAGTTCGCACACTATTCTCAAAAGTGATATATATTTTACCCATCTTGTGCCAAAAGAGGAATATGTTAACACTATTATTGGATCAGGCAATGTGATAGAAGGCTCCGGAAGAGCTATAATTTTGTTTCCTGGAGGAACAAAATTTATAATAAATAATGCACTATTATCTACCAAGTCTCTGAGAAACTTGTTGAGTTTCAAAGATATTCGCCGAAATGGATATCATGTTGAGACGATGAATGAGGGAAATCATGAGTATTTATGTATCACAACTCATGATTCAAATAAGAAAGTTATATTAGAAAAATTACCCTCACTTTCATCTGGGTTGTATTATACCAAGATTAGTGCAATTGAATCACATGCCACTGTAAACCAGAAGTTTACTAACTCAAATGAGTTCATAACTTGGCACGACCGATTGGGTCATCCGGGAACAACCATGATGAGAAGAATTATTGAAAACTCTCATGGACATTCACTAAAGAACCAGAAGATTCTTAAATCTAGTGAATTTTGTTGTGCTGCATGTTCTCAAGGGAAATTAATTTTAAGGCCATCACCAGTAAAGATTGGATTTGAGTCCCCTGAATTCCTAGAAAGGATTCAAGGTGATATATGTGGACCTATTCATCCACCATGTGGATCTTTTAGATATTTTATGGTCCTGATAGACGCATCTTCAAGATGGTCACATGTGTGCTTATTATCTTCTCGCAACCTGGCGTTTGCGAGATTACTGGCTCAAATTATTCGATTAAAAGCACAATTTCCAGAAAATCCAATTAAAGCAATTCGTCTTGATAATGCTGGTGAATTTACTTCCCAAGCTTTTGATGCTTATTGTATGGCTAATGGAATAAGTGTTGAACATCCAGTAGCTTATGTTCACACACAAAATGGGTTAGCAGAATCACTTATTAAGCGTCTCCAATTAATTGCTAGACCCTTGCTTATGAGAACAAATCTCCCAACCTCGGTTTGGGGGCATGCAGTTTTACATGCTGCAGCACTTATTCGTTTGAGGCCAACGAGTTACCATCAGTTCTCTCCTATGCAATTAGCTTTTGGCCAGCAGCCAAATGTTTCCCATTTAAGAATATTTGGGTGTGCGATATATGTTCCCATTGCGCCACCTAATCGCACCAAAATGGGACCCCAAAGAAAATTGGGGATATATGTTGGATATGATTCTCCCTCTATAGTGAGGTATCTTGAGATACAAACTGGTGATGTGTTTAAAGCCCGGTTTGCGGATTGTCATTTTGATGAATCAAAATTTCCAACATTAGGGGGAGAGAATAAGCTTCCTGAAAAGGAACTTAATTGGAATGCATCATCGTTGATGCATTTAGATCCTCGATCAGCGCAATGTGAACTAGAAGTTCAAAAGATTATACATTTGCAAAGAATAGCAAATGAATTGCCTGATGCATTTTCCGATACAAAGAGGATAACCAAATCTTATATACCAGCGGAAAATGTACCAATTCGAATTGATGTCCCAGTAGGACAAGTAGCTACTGAAGCGAATTCACGCCAGAAGCGTGGCAGGGCGGAAAATGCCCCAATTCGAATTGATGTCCCAGTTGGACAAACTGCCACTGAAGCAAATACACGCCAGAAGCGTGGCAGGCCTGTCGGTTCCAAAGATAGAAATCCTCGAAAGAGAAAAGAGGTAAATATTATTCCTGTTGAAAAAGACATAGTAGAGACACCTGCAGTTGTCCAAAATTCTGATATAACGCCAGAAGATGTTCAGGTACCTGAAAATTGTGAAAATGACGAGATCTCGATAAATTATGTCTTTACAGGAGAGAAATGGGACCGAAATAAGACAATTGTCAATGAAATATTTGCATATAATGTGGCAGTAGATATCATGCATGAAAGTAAGGATCTTGAGCCAAGATCAGTCGAAGAATGTCGACAAAGAAGTGATTGGCCAAAATGGGAAGCAGCCATGAAGGCTGAATTAGACTCACTTGCAAAACGTGAAGTCTTCGGACCTGTAGTCCGTACACCTGAAGATGTAAAACCTGTTGGATATAAGTGGGTATTTGTGAGAAAACGAAATGAGAAAAATGAAGTTGTGCGCTATAAAGCCCGACTTGTGGCACAAGGTTTTTCACAAAGGCCCGGTATAGATTATGAAGAAACGTATTCCCCTGTAGTGGATGCGATAACTTTGCGTTATTTGGTCAGCTTATCTGCATATCATAAACTGCATATGCATTTAATGGATGTGGTAACAGCCTATTTATACGGCTCATTAGATCGGGATATCTATATGAAAGTCCCTGAAGGATTAAAGATATCTAAACCATCCAATGAATATTCGCAAGGGTTATACTCAGTCAAATTGCAAAGATCTTTATATGGTCTAAAGCAATCTGGACGAATGTGGTATAATCGTCTTACTGAGTATCTGGCCAAAAACGGATTCAAGAATGATGATATCTGCCCATGTGTTTTCATAAAGAAAACTACATCTGGGTTCATTATAATTGCTGTGTACGTTGATGATTTAAATATCATTGGGACTCCTGAAGAGATTCCAACAATTATAAAAACTCTAAAAGAAGAGTTTGAGATGAAAGATCTTGGAAAGACTAAATTTTGTCTCGGCCTGCAGATCGAGCATATAAAAGACGGGATCTTTATTCATCAAACAACATACACAGAAAAGATCTTGAAAAGATTTTATATGGATAAGTCACATCCATTAAGTACCCCAATGATTGTAAGATCTTTAGATGTGAAAAAGGATCAATTCCGTCCTAAAGAAGAAAATGAAGATATCCTTGGTCCTGAAGTACCATATCTTAGTGCCATTGGAGCGCTAATGTATCTTGCTAATAATACGCGACCTGACATATCATTCGCGGTGAATTTACTAGCAAGGTATAGTTCCTCTCCAACCAGAAGACATTGGAGTGGAATCAAACAAATTTTTCGATATCTTCATGGAACGGTTGATATGGGATTGTTTTATCCCTATGGATCCAAGTCACAACTAGTTGGCTATGCAGATGCCGGATACCTGTCTGATCCACATAAAGGGAGGTCTCAAACAGGATACCTATTCACATATGGTGGTACAGCTATATCTTGGAGGTCCACGAAACAGACAATTGCTGCAACATCCTCTAATCATGCTGAAATACTGGCGATTCATAAAGCTAGTCGCGAGTGTTTTTGGCTAAGGAGTCTGATTCAATATATTATGTCATCATGTGGACTGATTGATCATAAGATAGCTCCAACTGTCCTGTTTGAAGATAATACAGCATGCATTGCTCAACTTAAGGGTGGATACATCAAAGGTGATAGAACAAAGCATATTTCTCCCAAATTCTTCTTCACTCATGACCTTCAAAATCAAGGGACAATTGATGTCCAACAGATCCGTTCAAGTGACAATCTGGCAGATTTATTTACAAAGTCACTCCCAAAATCCTCCTTTGAAAGATTGGTACATGAGATTGGGATGCGCCGATTTCGAGACGTTAAATGATGTCGGCAAGAGGGGGAGACTGTACTCTTTTTTCCTTGGTCAGGTTTTTTTCCCATTGGGTTTTTCTTGACAAGGTTTTTAATGAGGCAGTCCCCATCACAAAGGATATTGTACTCTTTTCCCTTCACTAAGGTTTTTTTCCCACAGGGTTTTCCTTTGGTAAGGTTTTAATGAGACAATAATCCTAAATGGGCATCCAAGGGGGAGTGTTGTGATAAGAATGAGCAACGTGGATGCCCATTCCCATGCAAGACTCATATTTTCAAAGAGAGAATGAATATTAAATATGTGTTGAAAATCAAGATCCCATGCATGTATAAATAGGGGGGTATGGTACGAGGCTTTACACACAACAAGAAATAAAAATACTCTCTCTTTTCTTTCTTACACAGAAGCAAGTAATAAGAAATCTATTCCCTCTTTATGCTACAATCAAATACTATTCTCCTTATATTTCTACTACAATTCTTTCTCCTATTTTATTTTATAAGTATTTTAAACTCTATTTTCTATTACTCTTTACATATAATATTAATAGCAATATTAACCATCTTTATTATATTGAGATAGTATCAAATGCAAATCTCTCTCTCTTTATTTTTAATACTTTTCCTTATCTTTGTATATATATACACAATACAACATATAATATTATTATATATATATAACAATTATTGAGCTAATTATATTAATAATAGAGTCTTCTATTTATACATCTTTATTTTATATATCTTTTATTTATTTTACAACAATAACCACGCTGAAGCTTTAATTGAATGGTTTATCGTGATATTTCTTAATAAGCTGCATTTGAGTTCAGATTTTATTAGAGACAATTGATAAACTCTTAAATACAGTATGTGTTAGAGTTGTATGAAAAAAAAGGTAAAATAACCACCGCATGTTATTTATTTTTCATGCATTTTCCAATAAGATAAAATATGGAATAGATATTATCACTTTCCAATGAATAGTGTCGCTCTTTAATTACATATTATTCCTAAATTAGGAAATGGATATTAACACTAGTGCCACTTCTATCTTTAACATATTCATGAAAAAATACAACCAAAAAAGGCATGCATAGACTAATATTATATCAATAGGAGGAATAAAATTCTCACCTCCTTTATAAAAAAAAAATTCTCCCATAATAAAAGTTAATTAAAAAATTACACACAAAAGAAAGTGCTAATATCAAATTAAAAGTTGCAATATTTTTCTCCTTAAAAAAATTGAATTTAGTTAACATGTATTTTAAGAAGGTTTAATTACTCTGTTGGTCCCTATAGTTTCACCAAATTTTTAATTAGGTCCCTATACTTTTTTTCCATTCAATTGGGTCCCTACACTGCTTTTAATTTTGTAATTACGTCCTTTTCATGTTAAAAATGTTAAAATTAACATAATATTTTTACCAGAATGCATGCGGTCAAAGATTTAATTAAGTTTTTAATTATAAATACCTTCAATTTGCGAATAAATATTTAGTTAACTCTAATATTTTTTACACTAGGAAGGACTTAATTATAAAATTATAGTAGTGTAGGGATCCAATTGAAAGGAAAAAAAGTATAGGGACCTAATTAAAAATTTGGTGAAACTATAGGGACCAACAGAGTAATTAAACCTTTTAAGAACACATAATAAATATATTATTAATAAAATATTTTAAATTTTTTATTTAATAAATATAAAATAAATATATTAAAAATTTAAATTTTTATATTTTTAATTTATAATCTTAATTTATGTTATTAGAGCACATTATATAAATTTAAAAAAATAATGCAACATGATCATCATTTCATTGGTTCGTGCGTGCTAAGTCAACTCTCAAGTCATGGCACAACTTTGAACTTCCCACTCCCACTGGACTGAAAATAAGTCAACTTTATTGAGTTTGTGCGTTAAGTCAATTTGGTTCGGTGTTTTAGGCCTTTAGCACTTAAATTTTTCAACACTAGGGCTGCGTATATTTTTTAGAATAGGACAAAAAATAAGAACAAAATATAAAAAATAGAGATATAAAATTTTATATTTTTATATTTTATTTGGTGATAAATTAAAATAAATTATAAAAATTTAATTTATTATCATTTTTTTTATTTAAAAATTTTTTTTAAAAAATATAATAATAAAAAAATATAATTATAAAAAATTAATAAAAATAATAAAAGAAATAAAAGATAAGTTGTGTCTTTAGTTAGTATTTTTGTCCTCTTAAAATAGATACAAAATATATTAATTCAATATCTTAAATATAATATTTATGTATATATTTCATCTGTCAAACACAATTTTATATCTCCGTATATCCCCGTCTCAATGTCATATCCCTGAAAACAAACACAGCCCAAAAGAACATGGACCATGGGTTAAATGATAAACTAGTCACTGATTTTATCCATCCATTTTTTTTTGGTGCAAATCATGAATGAATGAATTCTACGTAGTCCGCAGCAGTAGCACACAATCGAGATTTTCTTCTTTTCTTACATTTAAAGCTAACTGCTCTAAAACTGAATTAGGTTTTTAATTCTCAGCTACTTGCCTTCTTCCATTCACGTTCGATTTAATGCACTTTAATGGCTTAGTTGGCAGTTAGGACGTGTCTTCTTCTTGTTTTTTTGCAACCACACCTTTCAAGTTTGAAGGGAGTAATGCTACTATTTACTAATTACTATACTCTCATGTTGATAAACATGTTAATTTTGTAAGTGTAAAGAGTGTATAAAATTAGTCTCACATAAAAAATAAAAAAAATTAAAAAATTTAATAATTTAATATTTTAAAATTTTTAATTAAATGTATTATTTTCTCATTTTATGTTTTATCACGTGTCACTTGACGTGTAAAAAAATTATTTATAATCAAAATAGTTCCTAAAAGTTTAGACGTAAGTCATTTTTATCCTTAAAATTTTAAAAATTAATCCAATTAATCCTTATATAAATTTCTTTTATTTTTTTTATAATATTAAATTTAAAATATTTTTTATAGTACTAATTTTAATATTATTTTTTAGACTTTAATAAATAAATTTTTTTACCTAAAATAATAAAAATAATTAAATTATTATAAAATTATTTAGTCATTTGTATTTTAAATTTTATATTTTCAAATTGTAATTTTTTATTGTGACATTTTTTTATTTAAACGAGTTTATCAAATTATTGTTGATTATATATTTAAAAATTTAATATTTTAAGTTTATAGTTTATTTTTTTAAAATAACTACTATATTTATTTAGTGAAATAAAAGATTAAAATATTTAAAATAATCATTATATTTATTTAGTGAAATTTAAAATATTAAAATTCTAATTTTTTAATAACTACTATATTTATTTAGGGAGATATAAAAGATTAGAATATTTAAAATAACTACTATATTTATTTAGTAAAATTCAAAATATTAAAACTATATTTTAGATTTTACTAAATAAATATAGTAGTTATTTTAAATATTCTAATCTTTTATATCTCACTCTATAAATATAGTAATTATTTTTAAAAAAATATAATAAAATATTAAGATTCAACAAGTGATTCCACGAATCGGTTTTTCAATTATTGAGTTCTATCGTATATATTAAATAATAATATTAAAAATTATAATTTTAAAAATTTTAAAAGATTTAAATTTTAAAATAAATATTATATTAAATAGTAAGATTTAAAATATTAAATTTTTAAATATATAATCAACAATAATTTGATAAATTCGTTTAAATAAAAAAAATTTGCTATAAAAAATTATAATTTGAAAATATAAAATTTAAAATACAAATAACAAAATAATTTTATAATAATTTAAATTATTTTTATTATTTTATGTAAAAAAATTATTTATTAAAGAATAATATTAAAATTAATACTATAAAAAATACTTCAACTTTAATATTATGAAAAAAATAAAAAAAATTATATAAAAACTAATTTGATTAATTTTTAAAATTTTAAGGATGAAAATGACTTACATCTAAATTTTCAGGAACTATTTTGATTATAAATAATTTTTTACATGTCAACCAATCATATTGTGACACGTGGCATTAACCTGCCATGCCACGTGTCACTTAACGTGACACGTCATCAGTTGTTATCATCTAATTAACGGAAGGACCAATTTGACTTACGTTTTATCTTTTCAACACTAATATGACTAAAAAAATCTTTTGAAGATTAATTTGAAAAATAAGTAATCTTTCAGGAACGAATTTAGCTATTAACTCATTTATTAACATGTTGTTGAACACAAATTACCCATCAAACCACATTAGTATTATATTTTCATGTTATTATACAATGTTTTCTTGAAATAAATAAAAGAATAAAGAATGAATAATAAAGATAAAATTAAAAAAAATGAAAAGAAAAATATGAAAAAATAGTTATAAGTATAAAAGATAAAAAGATAACATATATATATATATATATATATATATATATATATATATATATATATATATATATATATATATATATATAGGAACACTAAAGCAGCAATTATATATAAAACCCTGTTTCTATTGTATATACTATATAGAATAGATATAGATAAGTATTAGTTTATTAAAATGAAAAAAAAAAGAGACACGAAAAGATTAGCCAAATATAATTGGTTTATGTGTGAAATCAGATACCATCGAAGTTGGATTCAATTTAAAAAATGAAACAAAAATGATTTATTAAAGAAGGGTCTAATTTACTTTTCGTTTTAAGAGAATAAAAATAAAAGTTGGTTGGTCGTCTATAAAAAGAATGAAGAAAGAAGAGTGTAACACGATAAGGGTGTATCAACATTCTTAGTTCTCATTAATCTCTCTTCATTATTTCCCAAACTATGTCTCACAGTTTCACCAATCCCTTGTTCTTATTCTTGCCAATGGATTATATGTTCATTTTTGGAAGTGTCATAGCTTCTGGTTTGGTGTTTGTGCTTGTTCTGTACGGTTCTGCATCAAACAAGAGAAAATCCAGTGTTCCAAGTGCAACAACACATGCACAAAGTATAAAGACATCAGAAAATGGTACATGGACTCCACCACAAGTCTCAGAAGGATGTGATGACATCATTATTGTAGGTGCTGGTGTTGCTGGTGCAGCCCTTGCTTTCACTCTTGGAAAGGTAGTACAAATGCTTCTTTTCTAGTTTCCTCTATTTAAAATTCTATTTTATGATGGTTTCTTTGAGTTATAGCCTCTACATAAGTCTTAACTCAGAGATAAGATCTTATACTATGGTCTAACTAAATTGACATAAATAATGTTAGCTTATAAGACTGTTCTGAATGAAACTATGCAAGTTGAATATGGATAAAATGCAGAAAATGTAGTTATAGGCAGCAAAGAATGTATATTCTAGAGAGAATAGTGTTTTGTATATATCCATTTTCTGTTTTTGTTTCTATGGCTTGGAGCTCCAATGGTTCTTTTTCATGAAGGGAAGCATAGATATATGTTCTAGAATTTAATTTTGATGTACTGTCAATGTAAAGTAGTTTTACACGTTCTAAAGGGATGAATGAACAAGACAGGATTGTGGATTTTGTCTCAGGATGGAAGACGAGTTCATGTTATCGAAAGGGACTTGAATGAACAAGAGAGGATTGTGGGTGAATTGCTTCAACCTGGGGGATATCTTAAGCTGATTGAGTTAGGACTTGAGGGTAAGCAAGAAATATTCAATCTTGAATTCTTGATGGATGACAAGGTTTTTTGTGACAAATTATTGAAGAATTTCAATCTTAGGAATGAACACATTCCCCTGACTCTGCTCATCAAATTCAAGGCTCTTAACAGAATGAATGTTATGAGTTGTTGCAGATTGTGTGGATGAAATTGATGCACAACAAGTCTTTGGCTATGCCCTTTACAAAGATGGGAAAAATACCAAGCTCTCTTATCCCTTGGAAAAGTTTAGTTCTGATATTTCCGGTAAAAGCTTTCACAATGGCCGTTTCATCCAAAGAATGCGAGCGAAGGCTTCTTCTCTTCCCAAGTACAATTTTCTCACCAAGTTCACAATTTGATTCTTGAATAAATAGCTATACATGAAGACATGAAGTTCATATGATCTTGCTTTTGTACTACTATGTTTTGCAGTGTAAAATTAGAACAAGGAACTGTCACATCTCTATTAGAAGAAAATGGAATTGTCAAAGGAGTTCACTACAAAACTAAGAGTGGAGAAGAGCTTACAGCAAAGGCTCCTCTCACCATAGTTTGTGATGGTTGTTTTTCCAACTTAAGGCGTTCTCTTTGCAATCCTAAGGTATGAATTCTATCACATATTGTAGAATAGAATAATGGTTCATAGTTCAAAGTTATTCAAGAGATTTTTTAACTTTTTTCAGGTTGATCTACCATCTTATTTTGTTGGTCTGATCCTGGAGAATTGTAATCTTCCATATGCAAACCATGGACATGTTATCTTAGGTGATCCTTCACCAATCTTGTTTTATCCAATCAGCAGCACTGAAATTCGGTGTTTGGTGGATGTGCCTGGCCAAAAACTACCTTCTCTTGGCAATGGCGACATGGCACGTTATCTGAAAACAGTGGTGGCTCCTCAGGTAGAAACCTGAACCATTCTGAGATTTGATACTTTTGTAAATAATGAACACTCTTGAATGTGGACTAGTATGTATGAATGTTTCATTAGGTGCCTTCAGAGCTGCATGATTCTTTTATAGCAACAGTGGAAAAAGGGAACATAAGAAGCATGCCAAATAGAAGCATGCCTGCATCTCCATATCCAACACCTGGTGCTCTTCTAATGGGTGACGCATTCAATATGCGTCACCCTTTAACAGGAGGGGGAATGACTGTGGCTTTGTCTGACATTGTTCTGCTAAGAGATCTTCTTAGGCCTTTGCGCGATCTCCATGATTCTACTGCTCTTTGCAAGTATCTTGAATCATTCTACACTCTACGTAAGGTATAATAAGTTTAGCATCGTCGAAACTCCTTCGCTCAAAAGCTTAAGCTGATAGAAAGAGACGCATGAATAGTTATATTTCTAATAAGCTTTTCATGCAAGAGCTTCTCTTTTTAGTTATAAAAGTTCTGATATCATGTGATAAAATCATTATTCTTAAAAACTAATAAGAGGAGACACGTGAATTGTTTATATCTCTAATAAGGATATTATAGATTAATACAGTATTTAGTTATATCTCGGGTTGATTTTATGTTGAATGTGTTTGCATTGCAGCCAGTGGCATCAACCATAAACACATTGGCAGGTGCATTGTACAAGGTGTTCTGCGCATCACCTGATCCGGCTAGGAAGGAAATGAGGCAAGCATGTTTTGATTATTTGAGCCTTGGAGGTGTGTTCTCTCAGGGACCAATAGCTCTACTCTCTGGTCTCAATCCTCGCCCATTGAGCTTGGTTCTCCATTTCTTTGCTGTCGCTATATATGGCGTTGGCCGCTTGCTCGTGCCATTTCCTTCGCCAACACGCATGTGGATTGGAGCTAGATTGATCTCTGTGAGTTTTCTTCTTTTTCTTTGGCACATTTTTAAGCTACAACTGAACAGTAATTGAATTTTTTTTGTAAGCTTGGCATAATTGCAGAAATATTAAGCTGTATTTGTTTTTTGGAATTGGGACTGAGACTAAGGAATTGATACTGAATATTGTGTTTAGTGATCAAAGACTGAAATTTGTTCAGTCATGGAATATAAAATTTCAGTTCCTTTAATACTTCTAGAAATAGGAGATACATAGACTGAAATTTCTAAAAACGGATATTTAAATTTAATAACATTTCTTATCGAAAATACTCTTATTTAATTTTTCAATTCCAAATCTACTCTCAAGACTCTATATCTATTTTCAACATATTGAGACATAACTCAGTCTTAGACATTTATATTAAACACAATACATTCAATCTTAGTTTTCCTTTCAAACGCAACCTTAATGTTTGTTTATCATTTATGATTTGCTCTGCAGCAAGCTCATAAATATTTTGCTGATATTTCAGGGAGCATCAGGTATAATCTTCCCTATTATCAAGGCTGAAGGAGTTAGACAAATGTTCTTCCCAGTAACTGTGCCAGCATACTACAGAACTCCCCCTGTTAATTTGCAGAACTAAATGATACTTGCAATATGTTTGTTCCAGTGTATAAAAGAATAACAGAATATAAGTCAGTGTCCAACTTGTTTGCAAAGTGTAATTAGTATCTTGCCAAAAATAAATAAGACATTGATTTTGTGCAATTTGTATCATAAAATTTGAAGAAGTCATTTTGAATATGGGACAAAACAAAGTTCCCAAACACAAATCTTGTAAGAATTAATTGATCTGTATACAGTATGATTTATTGACCTCTATGCATATCAGTGAATACAAGAGGCAATAGTGATGATGGTAGTGCTGAAACTTTGAAATATGTAGTTGAAGATTTGTAGTGTGTTAAATGAACCGGTCCTACATTGAAATGGCCATAAAATGTAGAACATGATAATGAGTAATGATGATTCTTATATTCTGAAAGCGGAAAGACTTTGACTTTTGATTTTTTATTTTGTGCAAAAAATAGTAGTTTAACTTGCATTTGTTTACGGAAACACGGAGATATAAAATTGTGTTTGACAGAGATGAAATATTATGTTAAGAGATATTAAATTAGTATATTTTATATCTATCCTAATAGAAAAGACAAAAAAATATTAACAAAAAATATAACTTAATTTTTATTATTTTTATTAATTTTTTATAATTATATTTTTTATTATTATATTGTTTTTTTCAAAATTTTTAAATAAAAAAATAAAAAATAAAAATAAATTAAATTTTTATAATTTATTTTAATTTATCATCAAATAAAATATAAAAATATTAATTTTTATATTTTATTTTTAATATTTTATTTTATTTTGTTTTCAGAAACAAAGGTAAGCTTATATACTTATCACTTGCTTAGGCTTATAGCTACTATGTAAAATTTAATATTTCTCTCAGTTGACGGGGGTTACTTGAGTTGAGGCAAATTGGTTGTAACTCACATTTATCCGTGGTTCTTTAAAAATTCTTTTATAGTTTTGGGAAAATGTTTGTAGGGTCATCCATAATTGCAAATGTAGTTACATATACCATCAATACAATTAAGCTTATTTGCTGGCATACTTCATTGCCTTGGAACAAAAAGCGATATGTTATTATATGTACATTCTAAAACAAAAAAGTTTGATGTAAACATGTTAACTTCACCTTCCCCGTCCCTACTTTCCATAATTCTGGCTTGTTAGGTTCCAATCACATTCTAGTATTCTATACAAGAGGTGAAATAATATTTGTGTCACACTTTTTCTATAATTTATGGTATAAACGATATTTTTTGTTTTATTTATTAATTATTTTTAATATTAAAAGCAAAAAGATATAGCGAGAAGTGAATTGTGCATATAGTATTTTGGATACAAAAATATAAAAATTAATCACTAAGTTAATTACTATCTATTTATTTATATATATTTTTAATATATATTTTATATTTCAAAATATATTTTATATAATAACAGATTAGTAATTTATATAGTCACAAAAAAAAGATTAGTAATTTATATTTTTTATTGATATAGTGCATAATTTGAAAGAGCAATCATTCTCCTTTTATGTTTTGCCCCCAAAATTAACAATGGATTTGGTGGTCAATTATGGTGGGAATGCCACATGAAAAATACAGCTGATAATTATTATTCTTCATTTTTTAAATGATTATATTTGTCTTTAATTAATATAATTGATGAAATAATCTATCATATTATTATTATTATTAAACACAAATTAAAAATTAAAATAAACTATTAAACTACTCTTTCACGTTAGTCCATGACAATAAAAAAAAAGTTTCGTAAATTCAGCCCATCAGAATACATAAATTCAGTTACAATTTTAATCTTTATTATCTTATCTTATCTTTACACTTTGTCCACTTTGAGATCTTCCTGTCGTCACTCTTGCACTTGCACAGCCTTGCAGCCATCAACTTAAAGCCACTCCTCAAGTAACCTACTATTGCGGGAAGTAGCTCTAATGGTGAGCAAGGAGATCGTCCCCCATTACATAGTACATGAACAAGTATGAATCATAATGTAGGCCATTGATTAAATAAAATTCCTGCAGCCTCCTTATGCACTTGAAAGACATTTTCTTGTACAAAAAGATTGCCGGTTTGTTGTAAGAAATTACGTGCAAATAAACAGCTCGGCATGTTGGAATGCTTGAAGCATATTTTATGACCTCCTTAATCAGAGAAGATGCGATTCCAAGTTTCCTATAAGTATCCACTACTCCAAGCGTCAGAATGTAAACTACAGTTTGATCTGATTTGGCCGAGTCATATCCAAGCAGATCCACTATCTCGCTTTCTTTAGCAAAAACAACCCGTGCTGTCACAAATCCAATGAGCTCATCACACCGGCCATCTGGTCGATTAGAGTCTACAACTCCCCATGACACAATGTCACATCCGTTTACCACATCGTGGAAGAAAGTAGCTTCATACCTGACGGGAAACACTTTCGTATGGATATGCTCTAAAGTCTCTAAGTCAGAAGGTCGAATGGGCCTGTAGCATATTTTTGGCTTAGTAGAAAATTTTGGGGCTACCATTGAGGTTCTTGTTCAAGAAGAAATAACTTAATCGCCAGCAAATATCTGATGTCCTTGGAACAGTCGTGCAACCACTTCTCCTTCCATTTACTCTACAACAATGATAAAGGCCATTGAATACTTGCTATTACTTTATTCTTAGAAATCAGAAATTGATGGAAGGATTTGGATCTTGTGGTTTGTGGTTCTTTCAATTTTCCTCCGCCAAACCCTTATGTATCCCTAGGACTGAATTGTAACTCTTCTGACGGAGAAAGAGCGACAAAGACGGCTTGATTGATTGAATAAGAAAAGAAGAGAAGAAGAATATTATACTTTGTATTTCTTGATTGATTGAGTTAAATTGTATAATGAAAGTAAAACTAAATATATATAGAGTATTGGTCTAAGAAAGATAAAAGTAAATATAAGATAAGAAAATAACATAAAGATAAGATAAGATAAGATAATAAAGACTAAAATTGTAACTGAATTTTTGTAGAGTCCTGCTAGGGAGCCATACAATGTGTATAATGGACTATTGAGTTACAAAATGAACATCTCCATACTATCTAGAATAACTAGGAATAATAAACATCTTCCCAAAAATAGAACTCTAATATTATGTCATGATACCACTCATCCCAAAAGTTTCAGCTGATGGCAAAAAGTAACACTAATGATTATATCTCTAATACTCCCTAATCCTCCATTTTACACATTGTACAAATATTCCATTGGCTCCTCATACTTTTCCATTTATGTATTCTGTTGGGTTGAATTTGTGGACCACGAGACTTTTTTTTTGTTGTCATAGGCTAAGGTGGAAGAGTAGTTTAATACGCCCCGCAAGCTGTTGGATGGAAGATGTCAATAATCCGCAGATTGGATAAATTCCGATGAAATTGTTGAGGAAAACGCGTCTGACGTGGTGACGCAAAGGGAGATGCGTGCGGCGGAGTTAGAGCTGCCGACGACAAAAATATAAAAGGAGATGTTGTGCTTGAGAGCAGTGATGTTATAAAAAAGAAAAAATAAGCACGTAGAGCGCAATAAAATTGATCTTTAGAGGGCGCGTATGGCGCAATAAGAGTGGTATTCAAAGGGCGCGTACGCGATAAAAAGAGGGCGCGTGGAGCGCAATAAGAGTGCAGATGGAACTGCTAAAACAGATGCAGATTTAACTGCTGAAATAGAATGCAGACATGACTGCTGAAACAGAATGCAGACGAAACTCCCGGAAGAAGGTGCAGATGGAACTGCCGGAAGAAGGCGCAGACATGCCATAGTAACTATGCCATAGTTGTTTTCTGTTAGAACATGTGTAACCAAGACTAGTGTTGGATTTTTACTTGGATGGACGTAATAGAGATTAGTTGAATTCTGAGCTAAATTAAAAGATTGATTATTCATCGTGGGAGGAGATTGAAAAAGAAGTAGGATGATTTTTCACCGGAAAGATGATAGCTTATGTATCCTCTTCAAGGATGATACCAAGACTCTGATACTATGATAAAATTGTAACTGAATTTATGTATTCTGTTGGGTTGAATTTGTGGACCACAATACTTCTTTTTTTGTTGTCATGGGTTAAGGTGAAAGAGTAGTTTAATATAAACATCTTAAACTTTTGAAGTAGACTTGTTGATTATTTGACCGTCATAAAATTGATAAAAAAATATTTTAATAAAAAAGATCTTTTTTTATAGTATTTAGTAAATTTTTAATAATGAAAATAAAAATACTAGTAAAAATAAAAAAAATAATTTTTTTGAGAAGCTATAATTTATATTTAAAAAAAGATTTTTTTTAAAAAAAATGATATTTTTTACATAATAAATAAATAAAAATATTTTTATATTGTTATATTCGAACATAATTGATAAATAAATTTTTTTTAATAAAATATTTAAATATAAAATTATTTTTATTTTTAATAAAATCTTTTAAAAAATAACTTTTTTTTTCTTAAAAATCCATCCGAACAAGCCCTTGAAAGAAAACAAGTAGTTTAAAATGAGGTGAATTCTATGATGTAGAAAGAAAAATTCTTCTGCATGTGTATGTTAAAGAGTAGTGTAACAAGTGTTTGAAAAGAGAGTAATTGAAGAGACAAAATTTGACATATTGTAAATAAAATATAGTGTATTTTGTCTTATGTAACATGTAAATGATGTATTGATTAAATAGGCTAATTATAATTATGTTAATTAATTATTAAAGATAATATTGGACCTTATATGATTTTTTTTTATTTTTGGACTTTTTGAATGTACGCTCTCTCTCTCCAGAAGTATTAACTTTATACACAAAAATTTATTAATATTTATTTATTTTAATATATTCTTTTTTTTATGACTTAGATATATTCAGTTTCACAAATATAAAAATTTATTTATATATTTTAACCAACAAAAAAAATATAATTTTACATATTTACATACATTTAAATTAATGGTAATATTTATATATAATTAATTTAATATTATATCAATATATCTGTTAATATTACTCGGGTACATATAGATATTTATAAAAAAATATTATTTAAACACCACATATTCTTGACATCTTATAAAAATAGTTTGTTATTAATTATTTATATATTTAAATTTTTTTAATTAATAAAACAAAAAAATTATATTTAATTGTTTAAAAAATATTGATGTCAAAATAGCATTTGTAATACTACCATTTTTATGGTGCAGAAAGAGAGAATATATATTTTGGGAGAGTTGATTTTTTCTAAGAATGAAAATTGTAATAAGAAATTTTGCTTTTTGTTATAAAGGAAAATTAAAAATAAATTTAATTTTAATGTAGTGTTAGTATAAAATAATTTTATATTTACATCTAATGATGTAACACTACATTAACAAAAATAATTACTTTTTATAGATGTTGTGAATTGTCATCCAAAAAACCAAATATAATTACACGACTATGTAAAACACATTTTACACTGTCAATACATCAAAATTAAACTCACTAAAAATATGTGCACCCAAAATTTGTATAACACCAGACATATAGGAAAACATGATAGACACCAAAAAAAATATAAGAAAACATAGTTATTTTTCTGTATTATGTAGACGATATCTTATTATTTTGTTTGCATTAAAATATCTATTTACATTTGTTTATAAAAAATAATTAAAAAAATTTTCAAATACTAAAAAAAGAAAAATCTTTTAATAATTAATATTTCAAAAAAAATTGTCTAAAAAATTAAATTCTTCAAGTTATTATTGGAATATTTTAGATGCAACCTATTATTTATTATTAAATTATTAATTTTTTACGATGAATAAACTATGTTATTGAGTGAATATTTAATATTTATTATTTTATTAAACGAAAAAAGTATATCTGAACAGATTTAACAAAATTATATGTTTAGTTTTTCTTTGAGGGTATAAAAGTGTGTTGAAGAAAAATGATAATTTTTTAATATATATTATATATTTATTAATTTAATTTAAAATAAATATTAATAAATTTGTGTGTGTAAAAATTAATTTTTTAAATGATATTTATTATGCAAATAAAAATAATTAATTGAATTTTCTTTTTCAAGTACATGAGTGGGAAGAAAAATTATTAACTTAGATGAAAAATTAATGAAAAAAAAAATTCAATTAATTATTTTTCTTCTAACTCATGTTACTTGAAAAAGAAATTTAATTAATTATTTTTAATTATTTAATAAATATCATCTGAAAAATTAATTTTTACACATAAAAATTTATTATTATTTATTTTAAATTAAATTAATGAATGTATAATATATATTATAAAATTATAATCTTTCTTCAACACACTTCTATGCCCTCAAAGATAAACTAATCATATAGTTTTGTTAAATCTGTTCACACGACATACTTTTTTTCGTTTAATAAAATAATAAATATTAAATATTCACTCAATAACATAGTTTATTCATTATAAAAAAGTTAATAATTTAATTATAAATAATAGATTGCATCTAAAATATTCCAATAATAACTTGAAGTATTTAATTTTTTTTAGACAATTTTTTTTGAAATATTAATTATTAAAAGATTTTTCTTTTTTTAGTATTTAAAATTTTCTTTTAATTATTTTTTATAAACAACTGTAAATAGATATTTTAATGCAAACAAAATAATAAGATATCGTCAACATAATACCGAAAAATAATTATTTTTTTTATATTTTTTTGTATCTACCATGTTTTCCTATATGTTTGGTGTTATGAGTCACCAAAAAAATATATGTCTGGTGTTATACAAATTTTGGGTGCACATATTTTTAGTGAGTTTAATTTTGATGTATTGACAGTGTAAAATGTGTTTTACACAGTCGTGTAATTATATTTGGTCTTTTGAATGACAATAAATACTGTCTATAAAAAATAAATATTTTTGTTAATGTAGTGTTATGTCATTAGATATAAATATAAAATTATTTTATACTAACACTATATTAAAATTAAATTTATTTTATATTTTCCTTTATAACAAAACGCAAAATTTCTTATTACAATTTTCATTCTTAAAAAAAATCAACTCTCCCAAAATATATATTCTTTCTTTTTTGTTTTATTAATTAAAAAAATTTAAATATATAAATAATTAATAACAAACAATTTTTATAAGATGTCAAGAATATGTGGTGTTTGAATAATATTTTTTTTATAAATATCTATATGTACCCAGAGTAATATTGACAGATATATTGATATAATATTTAAATTAAATATATATAAATATTACCGTTAATTTAAATGTATGTAAATATGTAAAGTTATATGTTTTTTTATTGGTTAAAATATGTAAATATATTTTTATATTTGTGAAACTGTATATATCTAAGTCATCAAAAAAGAAAAAAGGTATATATTAAAGTAAATAAATATTAATAAATTTTTGTGTGTAAAATTAATATTTTTGGAGAGAAAGCATACATTCAAAAAGTCCAAAAATAAAAAAATTATATAAGGTCCAATATTATTTTTAATAATTAATTAACATAAATATAATTAGCCTATTTAATTAATACATTATTTACATGTTACATAAGATAAAATACACTACATTTTACTTACAACATATCAAATTTAGTCTCTTTAATTACTCTCTTTCTAAACACTTATCACACCACCTTTTTAATAACACAAACATACATATGTAAAAAAACTTTTCTTTCTACATCATAAAATTCACCTTAAAATTATAGGAGACTTCATGGTTTTAAAGACGAGAGTAAGTAGCTATTAATCTCAAGGAAAAAATGTGGAAGTACAAAATGGCAAGAACCTCTGCCGATCAAGGATATAAATCCAAACTTTATAGTAATCAACTAATTATCACAAAGTGCAAAGTTACCGAATAAGTGAAAATTGAATTAAATAATAGTTGTGGATGATAGCTGTTGCAACTTGCACTTTACTACTACTATCATACACACACATCCATCAGGATCTCTCTAACACTCGGAAAGTAAGTGCGCATAAATCTAACTGAGGAAAAAAAATAGTATATCAGAAAACGAATATTTAAAAAAAAAAGAAAAATAAAAAGGAAAAAAAAAAAAATACTAGATGCCATTGCGTCTATATCCAAATCCAAGTCTATAGATTTCACCGCTTTCTGACTCTGAGTCACACACTTCTCAGATCTGATCTCAGTGCTCAGTTCTCACTATACAGAGATCTAATCTTTCTTCATTTTGTTATCAGCCTCAGGTAACCATTCCTCACTTCCCGCAATTCTTCAATCTTTCCATTTTCCAGGCATACCCGCTTTGCTTCCTTTAATGATTCTGAACTCTTATGCGCTAAAGCTTACATTTTTAGTATTAAGTTTTGTAATTTATTGTTTCTTTGCTTCCTTCAAAGCTATAGTCATTTTCTGAATGGATTTGTATGAACTTCGTGTTCGATTAGAACTTAAACCCTTTCTGGGGTGATCTTTTTTCAAGTATTGTTTGAAGTTGTGAAATAGACATTTTTATTAAGCTTAGAGTAACTGTGCCCTGTTTCTGAGCCCTTTTCATTATTATTAGAGGTTGTTAGAATCAATCATTGATGTCGGTTGTTATATAATCTCATAGAGAAGTAACTATGGATAGCAATTACAACTTGCCAAGCTAATTTCTTTAATGAAAAGTGATATAGGGAAGAAAATTGGATTTTTCTATATGGAAGTATAATGGGATTGTTAGGTGACTTTTGCTGTGTGTAACTTAGGTTGTTAGCACTGCAAAATATAGTTAGTTGATAGTGACTCTGGATTCTGGAAAACATGTCTTAGAATATAAAACTAGAAGTATCTTATTTACCTTTTGTGGAAATACCAGAATTGAACATGTCCTTAAAACTTCTGATAGGTTTGAAGGCTCACTGCTATTATCATGTCAAGGAGGCTGGTAAATCCTTCGCGTCGGTTAGCTGATGCTGGAAGTATACCATTTGTGGCCTCTATTCAGTCCAAATCTCGCAACTCTCCCGTGCTATCTATCGGTCTTGTTGTTGTGGTAAACTTTTATTTGAATTGTGCATTTCATTACAAAGATACTATGGTACCATTATATTTATGTGCAATATTTTTGTTTGCCTGTTAGATGTGCACTTGTAAACAATGTTCTCCTTGATCTCCTCCTTTTGCAACTCATTAATCACTATTGATTTTCTCAATTTACTTTATACAGTATATTTGTCACTGCTTGCTTTCAACACATTGCATATCTAATAGGTGATATTTGATTATTTGCAAATTTACAGGGTGCAATCCTTCTGATCGGTTATTGTTATAGCAATTCAGGTTTGTAACTTTGTCAGTTGGCAATGTAGCATAGAATCTGTAAGTGCAACCCTGGTTGTCAAAGATAAAAGGATTTTGGAAATTTTACTTTCTAAAAGCAATGCACAGGTTATGTTGCCATCTGGAAGAAGATGGTCCTTGATTTGCATCAGTCATTTAGAACCTGTATCATCCTGTCATGATCATTATGTCACTCTCAAATGATTAAATTTGGTCAAATAAAACCATTACAAAATGATTGACAAATATATAGAAAGAAGGGGGAAAAATAGCAAAATCAGTGAATGAACTGACAATGAAAATACTGTCATGAATTTGTCTATGCTTCAAAATTCTAGTGGTACTGATTGTTGCTCCAATGCATTTGTCACATGCAGGGAATAGCAGTGATATCAAGGATGTAAGTAAACTTGAAGGTAAATATCTAAACTACTATTTTTTTTTTTAATTTTATTTTAAATATTAAGCTTCCTAAGCACTTTCCTTATAGGACAGCATGTGCATTATTCATGTAAAGCTGAAGTACTGAGTTATTCTGTTTTTCTAATTTCCTCTAGATAGGCTCTAAAGACTGTTATTGTTTTTCAAAGCATGCGTGCAAAAATAGATGCTAAAATTCTGGGGAGCTCATCTGATATTCTGATTTTTCCCTTATGCTTGTTTCATAATGATTCTTGTCAATATATTTCAAGTGTGCTGAATTTGAGTGCCATGACCACAGAAATTTTCTTTGTCTCTCAGTGCAATAATTTAGACATTAAGAATCAATTTTATATTTTTCATTTTCTATCTAAAATTTGCTAGAGACAGATATTTTTATAATATAGTTGGTGACTAGGTGTATCATATTTATCCATGCTTAATTGATGATAATGTATGTGAATCTGAATGTTGGACATTGTTTATAACTGTCTTGGTATTTTAAGTAGTACAATTTCATTACTATGTAATTTAGAACTGTTTTTTTCAGATTTTGGGTCCTGTAGCAATTTAAACATTTCTAGTGTGCATATGCAGGTGGTGGCTCCTGCACAGCAGAAGTTCTACAGGCATTGCCCCTGTTGAAGAAAGCATACGGAGACAGTATGCACAAGGTTTTGCATGTCGGCCCTGAATCTTGTTCCGTGGTATCCAGTCTATATCAAGAAGAGGATACTGAGGCTTGGGGAATTGAACCATATGAGTTAGATGATGTCAGTTCGAAGTGCAAGAGTCTTGTACGCAAGGGCATTGTGCGTGTAGCTGACTTGAAGTTTCCTCTCCCTTACCGTGCAAAGTCATTTTCTCTTGTAATTGTGTCAGATGCATTGGACTACTTATCTCCAAGATACCTGAACAGAACCGTGCCAGAGTTGGTGAGGGTATCTGCTGATGGAGTTGTTATCTTCGCAGGTAGATCCCCTTATGTTAAGCAGCTTGTTTGATGGCATAACTATATACAAAAAGTTATGCAGGTTATCTTCGGTTCACTTTTCGCTTTCTTTGTCCTGACATGTCATCTTTGTTTCAGGTTATCCAGGTCAGCAGAGAGCTAGAGGTGGAGAAGTGGCCAAATTTGGTCGTCCAGTAAGTCACTAGTATTTATTGAATTTGATATCTTTTTGGGATTTTGGCATATTTGGATAAGGGAAGATTTCTCTTGGAAAGAAGAAAGGGAAGTAGCAATGTAGCATAGATTGAAACCATGATAGTTTGATAGGAAGAAAGAGAGAAGATGAATTAGATTCAAGTCTTCAACTGATTGTATGGCCAAATATCAAGTTGAGTTAATTTTTTGATCAAGCTCGCTTTCGTGAATTTTCTTTATATTAATCAATAAAAGACGTAATAATTTTAGTACAAACATAAGCAAATGTAGGACCAAATTCGGAAATTACCATATTGATAAGTTAATCCTGAAATTGTTAAAAGAAAAACTAAGTAGACTGCATATTTCCGTCCAAATTTCACTTGAACATAGTTATGCTTCTAATTAAGCTTTTCCTTGTTGGGGACTTGATGTTCTTGTTTTTATGAAGGCGAAACTGCGCAGCTCATCGTGGTGGATTAGGTTTTTTGTTCAGACAAGCTTGGAAGAGAATGAAACTGCTGGCAAAAAGTTTGAGCAGGCTTCAACCAAGAAAGGATACAAGCCAGGTTGCCAAGTATTTCACCTCAAATCATACGCTTGAATTTTTCAGCTTCCTTGTTTTGAACTCTTCATCACTTATTATTGGTTTAGAAAGCATGCTGATATATATAGGCACCTTGAGCACCCGAAGGGTAAAAGTTCCACATATATATATTTTGATGGAAATTATAGTATTATTTGATTTGATATTCCAAATTACTATAATGATGAGACATTGATACATTAATTATTTATTTTCTTGGTAATCCCATTTGTAAACTATTTAATTCGTCTTGATGGTGTTTTATTATTTAGAAGAATCCCAATATAATTTCACAATTGACACTCATGTTTCATGACTACTACAAGTAATCTTTAGTTTATTTGAATCTTATTATATCATCAAAGAGCAACATCCCTTTGTTGCTTATAAGGAGGCAGGTTTTTTTTTTTTTTTTTAATAGTAGAGAACTGCACAAACAGGAATTAGGATATCTGATAATCGTTAAATGTTTTGATGTGTTCGACTAAACATGTGTTAATATCTTAATTATTATCTTGAGTAATCACTAATTAATAGTATCTCAATTATATATGCCAGGAATATGTAAGATGTATAATAAATTTGACTATGCTACGTACTAAAATCAGTCATTAAAGTCGATCACTAATATAAAATGGTAAAAACTCAGGTGCAGTCGACTTCACGTGAAGTTGATACCTGAGAGTCATTAAATGATTTGATTGATTTGACTAAATTTTCATCTAACGGCTCTCAGATATCAATTTCACGTGAAGTCGATTTCATGAGTTTTCACCATATAAAATACATATTAGAATATAAATATATATTAAAAATAAATTAAAACACATGTATTTATATACAAATACATTAATGACTAGTCACTAAAAAAAAAAATACATTAATGACTGATTTTAATAGTAATTTTAGTTTACAAATAGTATTTTTTTTGTAATAAGTTACTCGCATGCTTGCTCATGTACATTGAATTCACAATCATACTTGTTCCTAAGTTCAAATTGAATGGTTCATGTAAGAAAAGAGGCTTTCGGGAATCAGTGATAGATAGCGGTTGGTTCTGAATTGTTCGGATGGGAATTGGGGAAGGTGCTTTCAAGATTCAATTAGAATATAATAATGGAATACCCTTCCCACCCCATCATGTTACAGCTGGACAAAGCATGGCTCCATAAGCACAAACATCTCGTGCCATATGAATTCTTTGATTCTTTCGTCTTACTAAAACTTAAGAAATGTCATAAAAGACATTATGGGTTTTGTATATATTGTTAGGTAACAATTAAAAATATTTAGATGATTGTATGTGTAATAATTCACAACATTTATGAATTGTACAATCCTTGACCAAATCACGTGTGCACACAACATCCATGCATAATTTTTTTCTTCTTAAAAAACAAATTATTGAACCACACTTGAGTATATACTTTATAAATTATAATATAATTTAATTATTTTGCAAGTTCTTATAATTTTATCGAATTTTTAATTAGATTTTTACTTTTTTTTTTTCAATTGGGTTTGTTACGTAACTAACCTGAAATAGGTGGATTGAGCTTGAAGGATTAGTCCAAGCGTCAGTAAAGGGTGGTCTGAGCTGTGTGTTTTGGAGAATAGAGAGTGGTACCTGCAAAGACACTCTGATACCTAAGTCAGCAAATAAGGTAAGCATGTTTAGAGTGTATTGGAACTTAGTTTTACCTGAGTGTGTCAGTGTATTTATAGTGGTGATCCAATAACCACCGTTGGAGTAGTTCCACTTCTGAAGTTGGATAACCGTCCATTTATCTTAGGGTTGTTGAGATATTGCTTCTGGAAGTCGATGAGAGATTTTAGGAGGCAGTTACTTATTTGAATGAGTGTTATCTGCCAGCTCATCTCGAGCCCGACCTCTTTGGGGAGGGGCTTCTGTCGAACCCAACCTCTTTCCTGGGAGGTCGGTTAAGTGGTAAAGGCTAACCTTTGGATTGGGACTTTTTGGCTTACTTGGGCCTAAACCATAGTGTTGGGTCAGGGCATGAACAATGCCCCTACTCGAGTCCGATCTCTTTGCTATGAGTTGGATTCGAGTATTAACTGAACTCGGGTTGTCCAAGTCGGGAACCGACATGATTTAAGTTTAAAACCGACGTGATTTTGAATTTCTCAACTGTCGTGTCTAATCAAACGTCGCGTCTGTTTGGGGTTTCGTATTTACACGTGGGAGCAGTTACATTGGTAACGGCGCGTTTCTTAATGATCGTGTCATTTTACCATTGTGCCCTTTACATGTTATAAATACTTTTCCTCTTCTTTCTTTGTTTTCTTTCGTCTTCTCTTCGAAGTTTTTTGCCTGCACTCTCACTTTTTCTCACTCAAAAAATCATTTGGCCTCTTCGTTTTTGAGTGCTTCGTTGCTTTCCACTGTCGCGGCTACTTCTTCTTTGATTCTACGAAAAAGGTTGGTTTTTCTTTCCCCTCTTCTGTTATTTGTGTAGTACTCTATTTTTGTTCGGTGTGCTTTTGAGGAGATTTTCATGCCTTTACCATACCTTCGTTTGCAATGTGAGACGTTAGTATTTCTGCATGTTTGTTAGATGTTGTCGCTGGGTCTTTTTTCTTGTTTGCTTTTTGGGAGAAACGGCCTTGTCTTTGGGGGTCCTGTTTTTGATGATTTTATTTTTCTTTGTAGGTTTTATCGCTTTTCTACTTTCTTCTTTGTCGGAAAAATGTCTTCCCGTATTCCTGAGACCTTTTTGAAATGGGTAGATGATTTTGTACTTATTGAGAAGCCTTTATTGGACACTGACTTCATTACTGAACTTCGCACCCATCATAGGATTTGTAGTTTAGAGATTGATGAGCCTAAATACGAGTTAGTGGCCCCGGGTCCTAAAGACCGGGTTTGTTGCGGGAGGGTTACTAATTCTGATCCCCCACTTTTTCTTTATGTATGATTGTCTTTTTACCCGCCTGAGGGTTTCTTTTCCTTTTTCTGAGTTTGAGATGGACGTTTTATCCCATTGCCGAGTTGCTCCTACCCAACTTCACCCCAACTCTTGGGGTTTTATGACAATTTACCAACTTGTCAGCCAGGAACTCGATTTTCCGATCTCTTTGATAGTCTTTTTCTATCTCTTTCATTTGACCAAACCTTTTAGTGCCTCCAACAAACAAAACAAACAGCAGTGGGTGTCTTTCCGGGCCATTCAAGGTCGGAAAGTTTTTTCCATCTTTGACGAATCCTTCCACGACTTCAAAAACTTCTTCTTCAAAGTCCAAGCTGTAGAGGGCCACCATCCCTTTTTCCTGGATGAGAACAATTATCCTCGATTTCCTTTATACTGGTCGGAGGCCTCCCCTGTTGAAAAGTATGGCCTGGATGATTTGGATGAGGTTGAGGAGGCCATTATGGGATTTTTCCGAGAGGCTTGGGGGAGAGCTCCCAATCTGGATACTAAGAAATTTCTCCTTGGTCCTCCGAGTTTCGTTCATTCCGAGCTAGGTAGTTTTGATTTATTTTGTGGTTGTTATTGAAGAATTCCGACTTGTGATGTTTTTCGATCTGTAAACTGATTGCTTTTTTGTTTCTTTCTTTCAGAAATGGTGAAGAGTGGATCCAGCGCTGTCTATCAGAAAGTCTAGGAGGCTAAGAGGAAGGCTCGGGCCCGAGCTGATGCTGCGAAGGCCAGAGTTACTGGCGTTCCTCCTCCTCCTCCTAATGACTCGGGGACCTCCTCTCGGCCAATTTTGGTAACTTCCGCCTCTGCTTTTCCTCTCCCTCCCCCTGTCCCCGCAGTCCGACCTCCTTCCGAACCTGAGAAAAAGAAACGTAAGACCTCAGAGACTGGTTCTTCTCCTTCTAGGGAGGCCAACTTTGACAGTACAAAGTTCGTTCAGAAGCACATCTTTCCTCATATCCAGATCGCTATGGATGATGCTTCCCTTCGAAATCATCTTCAAATTTTGGTTCGGGGGGGGGGGTGTTTGGACTGCTAGAGTTTGCACTGCTCTTCTTGATATCTTAGACAAAACTCCTTTGAGTTCTTTGAGCTCTTCCCAAAAAACTGTGGAGGAGCTTCAGGGGAGGATTGTCCTTTGTCAAGAAGAGGAGAAAAGGCTTTTGGGGAAAATACCTGGCTGAGGGAGGAGTTGACCCAGCTTCAGGAGAGGGAGAAGAAGCTATTGGGTCAATGTGCCATGGCGGAGGGTTTGAAGGAGAAGGCGGAGCAAAATTATGTCAGGGTCTTTTCTAAAAATATTGATCTTCAAAGGCAGCTGGAGTCGAATCGGGAGGCCTATCAGGAGCTAGAAGATTCAATTGTTGGGAGCTCGGAGGAGGCTTGGAGGGTGTTTAAGGAACAGGTCGGAGTCATCGCTCCTGACTTGGACCTTTCCTCTCTCCATCCCGACAAGATCGTTGTGGATGGAGCTAATATCTCCCCTCCTCGTCCTGAAACGGACTCCGAGCTGAAGACTCGTGGGCAAAGGATTGTTGAGTCTCCTCCTCGTGAGGAGCAACAGGAGGGATTCTTGCCGAGTTCTTCAGAAGCTCCGACTTCAGTTGCCGAAGAGACTACTCCGACCCCTCCGACCTCAGTAGCAGATCCGAGCTCTCTTCCTCTTGATGACCCAAATCTTCCTTCTCAATGATTTCAGCTATTTAGGGCCCGGCTTGTGGGCCCTTTTTGAACAATTTATTTTTTATATTTGTGTGGTGGTAGTTCCTGACACTTTTGACCTTTTATGGTCGTTAACAAAAAAAGCATTTTGTTTTGTTGGTCCTTTTTGGATAAAGGCCTTTTAAAATATTTTGATTATGCATGTTTTGTAGTTTGTTTTAATGCTTTTATCTTCTTTGAGGTTTTTTTGAAACCCTTTACTTTTTGTGAAAAAATTCTTTTGTCGTGTAGACTGTTTTGTCTAAGTTAGACAATTTGCTGAAAAACTCTTTTTGAATCTTTGGGCAATCCTTTGCTTCTATCCTTAAGGGATTTTCTTATCTTTTTTTTTATTCCTCACATATTCAATTTTTGCTTATTGAATTGTTTTCGTGACTTAGGTTATTTTTGCGATGCATTTTGATTCTTTTTGGGTTTCCCGACTAGTAAGTCGTTTAGTAGTAACGTTCCCGAGTTTATCATGATCGTCTTTGTAACCTCTTTACACCGACTTGTACCTCGTCGTTTCATCTTGCCGACCATTTAGGTCGGTCATGGGATTTTCATGCTTTTTCGAGCTTAAAGCGTTGCGTTTCGTAGAACAATTATGACAATAATGGAATTATAAAGAGATAGAATAAAATCTTTATCTATTGATGGATGTAACTTTTATAAAAGTTAATCTTAGCTACTAAAGGATTTTAAGACTATTAACCCTTAGCCCCCACTTTAATGCCTCGTTAAAATTCCCTTCAGGAAAACCCTCTTTGAGAAAAAATTATGAAGTTGGGAAAAAGAGTACATCAGGGAGTAGAGTTTGCTTCTAACTATAATACCTCCTCATGTTGCAAGCATGCCACAATCTTGAGAGCTCGGTTCCACTCAAGTCGGATACCTTGTAATACCCCTTTCCGAGGACTTCACTTATCTTATATGGGCCTTTCCAATTAGCAGCGAGTTTTCCTTCACCTGACTTGTTTGTGCCGATGTCATTCCTTATCAGGACCAAGTCATCTAAGGCGAAGCTTCTTCGAATGACTTTGTTGTTGTATCTGTTTGTCATCCTTTGCTTTAGTGATGCTTCTCTTATTTATGCATTCAGGTAGTAGTTCGAGTTCTTCTCTATGTGCTTGAAGGTTGCCTACTTCCTCGTAGAACCTCACCCTTGGACTTTGCTCGTTGAATTTAACTGGTATCATGACTTCTATGCCATAAGCAAGTCGAAAGGGTGTTTCTCCCGTGGCAGACTGAGGTGTAGTCCGATATGCCCATAATACTTGGGGGAGCTCTTCGGCCCAAGCCCCCTTTGCATATTGTAATCTTTTCTTTAACACGGCCAGTATGACTTTGTTGGCTGCCTCAGCTTGCCCATTGGCTTGTGGGTGCTCAACCGAGGTAAACTGATGCTTGATGTTCATACTGGCTACCAAGTTTCTGAATGTGGAGTCGGTGAACTGGGTACCATTATCCGTGGTGATGGAATGGGAAATTCCATACCTTGTAATGATATTCTTGTAGAGGAACTTCCGACCTCTCTGAGCTGTGATGGTGGCCAAAGGTTCTGCTTCGATTCACTTCGTAAAGTAGTCCACCCCACTATGAGGTATTTTACTTGCCCAAGCGCTTGGGGGAAAGGTCCGAGTAGATCTAATCCCCATTTTGTAAAAGACCCTGGAGAAGTTATGCTGATGAGTTCCTCAAGGGGAGCGACATGGAAGTTAGCATGCATTTGGCATGCTTGGCACTTCTTCACGAACTCGTTGGCATCCTTCTGCAAGGTTGGCCAATAGAACCCGGCTCGGATGACTTTCCTGGCCAAAGACCTTGCTCCGAGATGGTTTCCGTAGATACTATTGTGTACCTCTTCTAGGACTTCTGCCGTCTTAGAGGTCGGGATGCACTTCAATAATAGTATGGATATTCCTCTTCTATAGAGGATATTTTTTACCAAGGTATAACTTTGTGCTTCTCTTCGTATTTTCTTGACTTCTTTTTCCTCTTTGGGTAGGATGTCGGATTTTATGTATTCGATTAGTGGGGTCATCCACCCGAGGTCTAAGCCCATGTTGCGTAGGTAACCTGAAATAGGTGGATTGGGCTTGAAGGATTGGCCCAAGCGTCAGTGGAGGGTGGTCTCCGACTTGTTTACAATCGAGAGCCGCTGTCCGAGTTGTGTGTTTTGGAGAATGGGGGGTGGTACCTGCAAAGACACTCCGATGCCTAAGTTAGCAAAGGGGGTAAGCAGGTTTAGAGTGTATTGGAGCTTAGTTTTACCTGAGTGTGTCACTGTATTTATAGTGATGATCCAATAACCACCGTTGGAGTAGTTCCACTTCTGAAGGTGGGTAACTGTCCCTTTATTTTAGGGTTGTTGAGATATTGCTTTTGGAAGTGGATGAGAGATTTTAGGAGGCAGTTACTTATTTGAATGTGTGCTATCTGCCAGCTCATCTCGAGCCTGACCTCTTTGGGGAGGGGCTTTTGTCGAACCTGACCTCTTTCTTGGGAGGTCGGTTAGGTGGTAAAAGCCAACCTTTGGATTGGGCCTTTTTGGCTTACTTGGGCCTGGACCATAGTGTTGGGTCAAGACATGAACAGGGTTCTTATATGTTAATTTTTTTTTCAATTTAGTACTTGATAAACCACTATTTTATAGTTTATATTGTGCTTAATTGTGCGGTTTTATCAAATCTTTACCCACTTATTCATATGATAAGCATGCATTTATAATTCCTTCCTAAAAATACTTAATGGTTGAAAACTTGCTTCCTAGAGATTTTTAATTTTGTATTTTTAATTCTCCTTTATTCCATTCGATGCCGTGATCTGTGTATTAAGTGTTTCAGGCTTTATAGGGCATAAATGACTTGGAGACTGGAAAGGAAGCTTGCAAAAATGGAAGGAACACAAGAAATTGAGGTGATGACCAGCGAGAAGTGACGCGGACGCATGGCTCACGCGACCGCGTGACATAGAGAAAATTGCAGTGACGCGAAGGCGTGGACGACGCGCACACCTGGCAAGGCAAAACGCTGGATGACGCGAACGCCTGGATAACGCGATCACGTGACATGCACGATCTGCAGAATTCGCTGGGGGCGATTTTAGGCTCTGTTTTGACCCAGTTTTTGGCCCAGAAAAGCAGATTAGAGCCGGGGAACATGCAGAGACCAGAGACAACATTCATTCCGCATAGTTTTAGTTTTAGATCTGAATTTACTCCTCCTCTAGGTTTTCTCTCTACACATTCATAGTTCTTAGGATTTTGACTTTATCGCTTTTTGGATTGGGATATTGAGAAGAGTTATTACCTCCGTCAAGACTTCGTCATTCTAGTTTATTTTCTTACTTGTCACTTACTCTTTCATGTCCTTTATTTACTCATAGTTACTCTTGGATTATTTCTAGAATTTATTTATACAAGAACTATTATTATTTTTAATTGATCCTTTTGATTATTATTTATCATGTCTTTCAGTATTTCTCTTCCTTATTTTGTGAAATTTACATTCATAATGAGCGAGTAGTTCCATAACTTGATTGGGAGATGATTGAAAGGGAACCTTGAGTTGGATTACTCAAGAGAAAAATTGTAATTGGGTTTATTGTTGGATCGCCCTCTAGTCACTGACACTAGTCCTTCCCAAAAGAGAGGATTAGGACTTGTGAATAGAAATTGCCTTCCAACTTGCTTGACTTTCCTCTACCTAGTAAATGATAACTTTCAATTATCATTTTAATCTTGAGAGAACTCCATCAAGGATAGGGCTTCCAACTAATCTACTCCCAGTCAAGGTTTTTATTCAAATTACATAATTTCTCTAATTTAATTTCCTGTTTATCAACTCAAACCATTTTAGAAAACATCTGATTAATAAAATAGCACACCTTTCTGCAACTCGTTGGGAGACGACCTGGGATTCATACTCCCAGTATTTTAATTTTAATTTTGTGACAACCCCTTCTAAATTGATAAGTGGATTTTCGGCTGGTTAAGAGCTGTACTTGCAACGTATCTTTTATAACAATTTCTTAACTCGCCAATTTCCGCCACGTCAATTTTTGGCACCGTTGCTGGGGAGTTGCAATAGAGTGCTAAGTTATTGATTGGAATTTATTTATTTGCATTTTATTTTATTTTTGCTACTATGAGCTACATGTTTCTTTCGTTAAATGACGCGTTCACTTCCTGATCCAAGCTTGCCAGTATTTGATCCTGAGATTGAAAGAATTATTTCACGTATAAGGTAAGCTCGGCGTCTGTTAGTCCTCTCCGAGGGTGAATCTGAAACGTCACTTGAGGAAGAAACAAGCTCCCTTTCTACTGATTCGGTTGATTCACGTGCAGGTGACATGGCAGAACCTAGGAGAGTTACTATCCAGGAGGCTGGAGCCCCTGATTTCACAATACAGCCGTTTCAAGCGCATCACCCAGCAGTGACTACAGACTTTGAAATAAAGACTGCACTGCTCAACTTGATGCCTAAGTTTCATGGCTTACCTGCTCAAGAGCCTATTAAGCACCTTAGGGATTTCCAAGCAGCCTGTTCTACTGTCAGGCGCGATGGTGTAGATGAAACTTCTATTTTGTTAAAATCTTTCCCATTCTCTCTTGAGGGAAAGGCGAGAGAGTGGTACTACACTCAACCCGCAGCAACTGTTTCTGACTGGGATACACTTAGAAGAGAATTTTTGGAAAAATTCTTTCCAGCTGAAGTTACTGATAAACTGAGGAAAGACATTTCCATGATTGTCCAGGATGAATCCGAGACTCTCTATGAATATTGGAAGTGCTTCAACAATCTTCTGGAAGCATGCCCCCACCATATGATTGACAAGATAGTGTTGCTCGGCTACGTCACACAGGGCATGAGGCCCCAAGATAAGACCACATTGGAAAGTGCTAGCAATGGGTCCATGAAAAAGTACAAGACCACTGATAAGGCATGGCAATTGATCAGCTAGACTCAACAGGCAGAAACAAAGCCGGTCAAAGGCTGTTGTAGAAGTATCTTCTAGCAAAGAAACTATCACTTTGGCTCAGAGTATATGTGAAATGACCAACTTACTAAAGCAGATGCAGTTGAGTCAACAATAAGCATAGCAAAGCCAACAGTTAGTCCCACAGAGAGTGTGTGGGATCTGTGCTGATTACAGCCATTATACTGATGAATGTCCGCAGCTCCAGCAGGAAGACAACACTGTGGCAGCCACTCATAACTTCTATGACCGCCCCAACCAATGGTACAATCAAGGTGGCAGTTACAACCATGGATGGCAGGACATTTCTAACCAAGGTTGGAGAGATAATTCTAACCAAAATTGGAGGGACAACAATAACAGAGGAGGCAGAGACAATCAAGGATATCAGAGGTGGAATAATAATAACAACAGGCAGCAGAACCAGAACCAGCTTTACAGAGCACCTCACCTGAGGCAGTCCCAAGGACCACAGCACAACCAACAACAAGTTCCGCAGATCACTCAATCTAATTCCTCTCTGAGTGACGATGCTCTTCAATCCATTGCACAAAGACAAATGAACATGGAAAGTTCACTTAATGGCCTAGCATCCGCTATACAAGCTCTCATCTCTCAGCTGGCACCACCCAATACTTTAAACACTCAACAGGCAAGCTCCAGTGGAATTCCTTCTCAACCCTTACCCAATCTAAAGGGTGGCATCAATGCCATCACCCTAAGGTCCGGAACCACACTTCCAGAGAGGAAACAGGAGGAGCCAATCCCATCAGAACACGCCTCAGCTGAAGAGGTGGTAGAAGTAGAGGATGCTGAAGAGGAAGAGGCAATACAAGATATGGGTGAAGAAGTAGAGGCTCAACTACAGAAAGAAGCACCCAAGGAGGCAGACCCTGCAGAAAATGCCCTCCCTATTCTATTTCCATAAATTGCAAGGAAGCCCAGGAAGCAGATGGAACTTGATCCCAAAATGGTAGAGATATTCAAAAAGGTTGAGGTAACTGTTCCCCTTTTTGATGTTATTCAGCAGGTACCTAAATGCGCAAAGTTTCTAAAAGATTTATGCATACATAAAGACAAAATTAATGAATTAGAAACTATTCCTTTAGGTAGTTCTATATTTGCTTTAATGGGAGGTATACCTGAAAAGTGTAGTGATCCAGGTCCATGTATGGTTAATTGTACTATTGGTGGTGTGATATTTTCTGACTGCATGTGTGATTTGGGAGCATGCGTTAGTATAATGACTTTGTCTATATATGATACTTTGAGGCTCCCTCCCTTAAAAAGGTCGGCAGCTCATTTTGTGTTAGCAGATAAAAGCATTATTACAGTGGTTGGAGTTGCTGAAGATGTATTAATGAGCATTAAGGGGCTCACATTTTTCATTGACTTCTATATCCTGGAAACACCCCCTAATGACTCAGGAAAGCCATCATCAATCCTGCTTGGAAGACCATTCCTGAAGACTTCAAAGTTCAAGATGGATGCATTTTCCGGAACTTATTCCTTTGAAATAGATGGCAGAATAGTGAAATTCAGTCTAAATGGAGCAATGAAGCACCCTTCGGATGATTATTCTATCTCCCAGTGTGACATCATAGATGAAACTGTGGCTGAAGTTCAACAGGAGGAGTTAGAAGAGAAGTACACAGGACAAGGTTTAAGTGTGGGGACACTCTTGGAGGACAATGAGGGCACTTTGCCATTATCACTAGCCCCAGATAATCCAGAGCCTGACCATGAGCAGAAATTAGAATTAAAGCCCCTCCCTCCACACCTCAAGTTTGCTTACCTTGAGGACAAGCAAAAGTTTCCAGTTATTATTGCAAGGGAACTCACTTCCCAACAAGAAGAACAACTACTTAGTGTGCTAAGGAAACACAAAAGAGCAATTGGATGGAGCTTGGCAGACATAGAAGGCATCAACCCTCAAGTTTGTGAGCACAGAATATTTTTAGAAGAGGGAGCTAGGCTTGTTCGTCAACCCCAAAGAAGACTGAATCCCACTATCTTGGAGGTTGTCAAAAAGGAAGTGACCAGACTACTTGAGGTGGATATCATCTACCCCATCTCAGACAGTGAATGGGTAAGCCCAGTACAAGTGGTGCCCAAAAAGTCTGGAGTCACTACAGTAAAGAATGAGCATGGAGAGCTCATAGCAACCATAGTACAGAATGCCTAGAGAGTATGCATTGATTACAGGCGTCTCAACCAAGCCACTCGTAAGGATCACTACCCCCTTCCATTTATTGATCAAATGCTGGATCGCCTGTCAGGTAAATCGCATTATTGCTTTTTAGATGGTTACACAGGTTATTTCCAGATTCATATAGCTTCTGAAGATCAGGAAAAGACTACTTTTACATGTCCTTTTGGGACTTATGCTTATAAGAGAATGCCCTTTGGCTTGTGCAATGCACCAGCTACTTTCCAAAGGTGCATAATGAGTCTTTTCTCTGACCTTATTGAGAACTGTATGGAGGTTTTTATGGATGATTTTAGTGTTTATGGTGATTCCTTTAGCCTTTGCTTAGATAGTTTATCTAGAGTATTAGATACAAACCTTGTATTGAATTTTGAAAAATGTCACTTTATGGTAAAACAAGGGATTGTACTCAGACATGTTGTGTCTAATACTGGCATTTCTGTAGATCCAGCAAAGGTGGATGTTATTTCTAGTTTACCTTACCCCTCCTCTGTGAGGGAAGTCCGTTTGTTCCTTGGCCATGCAGGTTTTTACCGGAGATTCATTAAGGACTTCAGTAAGGTAGCACTTTCCTTATCCAGATTACTGCAGAAAGATATTGAGTTCGAGTTCAGTGAGGATTGCAAACAAGCGTTTGATAAGCTAAAGACCGCCCTGACTCAAGCTCCAATTATGAGAGGACCTGACTGGAGCCAGCCATTCAAAATCATGTGCGATGCTTCCAACCATGCAGTAGGAGCAGCACTGGCTCAGCGTGAAGGTAAGGATCCTTTTGTCATTGCTTATGCATCTAAGACTTTAGACACAGCTCAGTCTAATCACACTACTACTGAGAAAGAACTTCTTGCTATTGTTTTTGCTCTGGATAAATTCTGAGCCTATTTACTTGGTACTAAAGTAGTAGTGTACTCAGACCACGCAGCTCTAAAGTATTTATTAGCTAAAAAGGAGTCCAAACCAAGGCTTATACGTTGGATACTGCTACTACAAGAATTTGATTTAGAAATTAAAGATAGGAGTGGTAACCAAAATCTAGTGGCAGACCACTTGAGTCGCCTTGAGCACATTAAGGATACCTCCACTCCTATAAATGATAATTTCCCATTTGATAACCTGCAAGCAGTATCTGAAGTAGTCCCTTGGTATGCGCCTGTAGCTAATTACCTAGTTAGCCGCACCTTTCCTCCAAACTTTACTAAGCATCAAAGAGACAAGCTGAGAAGCGAGTCTAAATATTATATATGGGATGACCCATATTTATGGAGATGTGGCGCTGACCAGGTAATTAGAAGGTGTGTGCCTCAATCAGAATTCCAGTCCATTTTAGAGGCCTGCCACTCATCTGAGAGTGGAGGACATTTTGGCCCTCAAAGAACAGCTAGAAAATTCTTAGACTGTAGATTCTGGTGGCCTACTCTTTTTAAAGACACTGCTGAATTTTGTAAATCTTGTTTCTCATGCCAAAGGTTTGGTAATATATCCAAGAGGGATGAGATGCCTCAACAGACTATGCTTTTCTATGAAATTTTTGATGTTTGGGGCATTGACTTCATGAGTCCATTTCCAAATTCTAATGGTTATTTTTATATATTGTTAGCAGTGGATTACGTTTCTAAATGGGTGGAAGCAATTCCTACCCGCACTGATGATGCTAACAATGTTGTTTCCTTTGTTAGAAACCACATTATTTGTCACTTTGGATCACCACGAGCAATCGTGAGCGATCAAGGCACCCATTTTTGTAACAGGAGACTAACAGGATTACTAAAGAAGCATGGGATAGTTCATAAAGTGGCAACAGCCTACCATCCCCAGACTAATGGGCAAGCTGAGGTGTCAAACAGAGAGATAAAGCGTATATTGCAGAAGATAGTCAAACCTCATAGAAGAGACTGGAGCACAAGGCTACAAGATGCACTTTGGGCATACAGAACTGCATACAAGACACCCATTGGGATGAGCCCCTTCCGCTTAGTTTATGGAAAGGCCTGTCACCTCCCAGTTGAGGTAGAGCACAAAGCCTTTTGGGCAGTAAAGGAGTGCAACATGGAATTTGAGAAAGCTGGAGCTGAAAGGAAGTTGCAACTGCAAGAATTAGAAAGCCTTCGCCTAGAAGCTTATGAAAACTCAAGGCTGTACAAGGAAAAGATGAAGGCTGTACATGATAAGCACATCAGGAGGAGAGAGTTCCAACCTGGGGATTTAGTCCTCCTTTACAACTCTAGACTGAGGCTCATGCCAGGCAAATTGAGATCAAAATGGGAAGGTCCATATAGAGTAGAGAAGGCTGAGCCTTATGGAGTTTTCCACCTGAGTCATCCTTCAAGATCTGAATTCATCAAAGTTAATGGACATCGTTTGAAGCTATATCATGGTGAGAAGGTGACGAAAAACAAGGAGTTAGAAATCTTCCTCTTGGAAGACCCACTCACAGCAGAAGACTGAGCTAGTGGAGCGTCCAACTTACGGACGTTAAAGCAAAGTGCTAGGTGGGAGACAACCCACCATGGTATGATCATTCCTTTCTTTATTCTTACTTTTCTTTTTCAATAACTCTTCTCCTTATTAGCACATTTAGTTTGCATCTGTATTTGCATATTTTTATTTAAATAAAAACAAAAAAAACAAAGAGGGAGAGCACGCGACGCGACAGCGTCGCCGACGTGTCCGCGTCGCAGGTGGCTCAGAAAGAATAAGAAATCGAACAGAAAGTCACGCGGGAGCGTGGCTGGAGGCATGCCTTTGGCACAAGTCACCCCACGCTTCCGCGTCACATGGGAAACATGCCTCCCACGCGTTCGCGTCACTCACGCGGACGCGTGACCTGAAAATCGACGTAAGAAAGGGTGCACGACCGAAAGTTGTGCTAGAGTGGTGCTGGACTGGTGCTGAACGCACAAGCTTTACCACGCAGACGCATGGCTCACGCGTCCGCGTCATATCCTTATAATGGCCACTCACGCGATCGCGTCGACCACGCGACCGCGTCACCCTGGAATTTGGCAATAATGAGTTTTGAATAGAGAGTTGTGCGAGCGCGAGGCTGCCCTCGCGCCAGTAGCACAAAACGCGTCACGCGTCCCGACGCGACTGCGTCGATTCATTTAAGCGTCACTCACGCGAACGTGTACCCCACGCGTCCGCGTCGCTTGCGCCGCACAGCTTATCCTAATTTGCCAAATATCTTATCTTTCTCTTCCCCAAATCCTACTTTTTCTTTTCCCTCATCATTATTTTCTTCCCCTTTCTTTCTCCTTCCTTCTTTCTCACTTTTTACTTTCTCTCTCTCACCACCATTATCAAGGTTTTTTCTTTTCTTCTTCTCTCCTTACTTTTCTATTCTTCTTCTTAATTTATGTTTTCTTCTTATTTTCTTTTTCTTTTTACTTGCTTTATCCATGTTTTCTTTTTCTTTCTTTTTCTTTTAATTGGTGTTAAATATTTAGTAGGGTCATTATTATTCCTTATGTTTACTTGTAGATTGTTAAGAACTTGTTTGGCAATTATATGTTAATTTTTAAGGGTTACTTGCATGTTCATATTATTATTTTCATTAGCTATTTATCATGCATGCTATGTGTTTGTGAAAATGCCCATATGGCATTGTGCACTATTTTTGGATTTCTTTTAATCTACCACTCTATATGCCTGTTTTTCACAAAACCCTTTTTTTATATTTTATTATTTAAATATAATTGTCATTACAAACAAATTATCAGTTTGAAAGGCTTGGTAATCTAACTTGGACATTGAATGCTTGATCTATGCTACTCATGCCTTTGCCTGCATGCCAATAAACACCTAGCATTTAATTGTCCCCATATGCACTTGCTATATTTTCATTGATGATTTTTCACATGTAGTCATGACCATGTGTTAACATCATTCATCTTTTAATGTGCATTGATTACCACTTTTTCCGCTCTCTTCCTTGCTCCAACCCTTGACATTTTAACATACTTTTTCTTTCTTTCTTTTAGGATGGCCACCAAGAAAGGCAAGGAGAAAGCTGCCCCCAAATCAACAGCAAGGAGAGGAACAAAACGAGCATTAGTGGCAGAGCCATCTTCAACTACAGTTAAACCCTCAAAAAAAAGAATTAAGAGGATTATAAAGGTTGAAGATAAAGAGAAAGCCTTCCCAGCAAAGGACACTGCGCGATTTACCAATCGCTACTGTGAGCAGATGTTCTCCATCCTGGCAGAAAGGAGTTACAACAACGAATACCTTCTTATCCTCCCAAACCATATTGCTGAATTTGTTGAGCCGCAAATTGAACGAAGACAATGGGGTTTCCTACAGAGACAGCCACAGCAGGTTAATCTTTTCTGGGTAGTCGAGTTCTACTCAAACTTTCACCTGCCGACCCTGCAGTCTGTCTATGTCCGTCAGAAGCAAATCGCCATTACAGAAGAGGCCATTCAACGAGCTTTAGATCTTCCCCCTATTCCAGAAGGACTGGACGCATTTCAAGAGGCCACACTCAAGCGCCAGATGTACCAATTTGACTGGGACGCTGTTCTCAGAGTTATTGCACTACCTAGCAGCAGATGGATCTACGGATACCATCGTTCCTGTCCTAAGGGAATATCGGCTTCCGCACTTACCTTGGAGGCTCGCGTATGGGCACAGATTATGTCCCATTACGTCTTTCCGAGCACTCACGAGTCCTCCTTCACTGCAGACATGGCCGTTCTATTATGGTGCATCCTTACAAATCAACCTCTGAACCTACCAGGACACATCCGGAATGCTATGGGACACGTACAAATTGCGGGTAACTTACCTTTTCCCGCCATGGTCTCAGATCTTGTCTCAGCAGCTGGAGTCTCCTACAGAGCTGGGGATACCAAAGCCATGCTTCCACGGGTTGATCAGTATGTCCCTAATGGGAAATATATCAGACCTCCAGCAGCCACCACAAGCCAGCCTACTGAACCGGCTGAAGACATTCCTCCTTCAACACCACAAGCACCTACAACCAATCAACTGCTCCATCAGATACTTCAAAGGTTGGATCGGCAGGAACACAAAGCAAAGCTAAGAGAGCGCCATAACAAGCGCCGATTCACATACCTCAAGGAGCTACTTAAGGGAAAATACAGAGACTCAGACACCCCGGACTCTACTTCGTTTACCAGCACAGGGAGCCATGACGGTCCCGACTGTGGAGATACTGCTACCAGTCCACCTTTGTTCCTGACAGATGGCACCGAGGACGGTGCAAAGCCTTAAGTGTGGGGAGGTCGGTCAGTACCTGACTTCCGGAGGTAAATTCTCTTCCCTAACACCAATAAAATAGGTTATTTAGTTAGTTTTTATCTTGTAGAATAGGATAGATTGCATAGTAATAGATTAGTTGCATGCATGTTCTACTTGATTGAAAAGACAATAAGTTTCTTCTAAGACCCTATTTTTAGAACAAAATTTCACTAATTTTAATTAAAACTTTTATGTTAAATTTGCTTGAAGTTATATTTGAAACATGGTTTTTGAGCTAAAGAACACACAACCTGTGAGACTTTGAGCCTTTATACATGGTTACATTATTTAACCATAATTATTTTATTCTTGTGTGTTTACTTCTCTATGATTGTAATTTATATTTTGTTTCATCCTATATATCCAATGTTTAATATATTTATATGCTTGCATATGATTGAGGCCATTAATTGTTTAGCTCACTTATCCCAAATAAGCCTACCCTTTCAATTACCTTTGTTAGCCACTTTGAGCCTTTAAATCCCATTTGTTCTTTATTTTACCACATTACTAGCCTTAAGCGGAAAAATAATTATATATCTCAATTGAATCTTTGGTTAACTTAAGATAGAATTAGGTGTTAATTAAGTATGGGAAAATTGTGGGAACAAAAGATAATAAGAGAATGTGTCATGATAATATAATAGGAATTTGGGTGCCTACTCATGTAAAACTATAAAAATTAAAAATCTATGTACATTGATAAACTACGTTTATATTTTATGTTAAAAAAAATCCAAAAATATTCAATAATTAAATAAGGGGACAAAATTACCCCAATGTTAAGTCAAGAATTCAAATATCAATGCATGTATGATAAAATTAAAATAAAAGTTGATACATGAGTAAGGAATGTGAAAGAAAATTTTGGGTAGCTAAGTGTGAAATTTAAGCTATAAACAATATATATGTGTTAGGTGAAAGCTTGGGTTAATTAAAGATTCAATTTATAAGCTCACTTAGCCATATATGTACCCTTACCCATACCTTGGCCCCATTACAACCTTGAAAAGACCTCATGATGTTTGCATTGGTATATTAATTGTTGTTGATTGGTTAGGAGAAGAACAAAAAAATTAGAAAGCATGATTAGAGAAGGATAGTGATTACCCTATACACTAGAGAGATTAGAGCATACATACATCATCAGTGAGGGTTCAATACTTGAGTTCTATGTTCCCTGCTTTCATGAGCTACCTTCTTGCATTTTTATCTGTTTTTACTGAATAAGAATTGAATTAGTGGAATTTGATTTGTGATTGTCTTGAAGAGCTTATTTACTTTTGACCAAGTGGACAAGAATCATATAGTTGCATTCACATATATAGGTTGCATTGCATTGCATGAGTTTTACATGTTCCTACTCATTTATTTTATCTCCTTCAACTAAGCATGAGGACATGCTAATGACTAAGTGTGGGGAGGTTGATAAACCACTATTTTATGGTTTATATTGTGCTTAATTATGCGGTTTTATCAAATCTTTACCCACTTATTCATATGATAAGCATGCATTTATAATTCCTTCCTAAAAATACTTCATGGTTGAAAACTTGCTTCCTATAGACTTTTAATTTTGTATTTTTAATTCTCCTTTATTCCATTCGATGCCGTGATCTGTGTATTAAGTGTTTCAGGCTTTATAGGGCATGAATGACTTGGAGACTGGAGGAAGCTTGCAAAAATGGAAGAAACACAAGAAATTGAGGAGATGACCAGCGAGAAGTGACACGGATGCATGGTTCACGCGACCGCGCGACATAGAAGAAATTGCAGTGACGCGGACGCATGGCTCACGCGACCGTGCGGATTGGAAACTGCACAAGTGACGCGAAGGCGTGGACGACGCGCACGTGTGGCAAGGCAAAACGCTGGATGACGCGAACGCCTGAATGACGCGATCGCGTGACATGCGCGATCTGCAGAATCTGCAAAATTCGCTAGGGGCGATTTTGGGCCCTGTTTTGACCCAGTTTTCGGCCCAGAAAAGCATATTAGAGCCGGGGAACATGCAGAGACCAGAGACAACATTCATTCCGCATAGTTTTAGTTTTAGATCTGAATTTACTCCTCCTTTAGGTTTTCTCTCTACACATTCATAATTCTTAGGATTTTGACTTTATCGCTTTTTGGATTGGGATATTGAGAAGAGTTATTACCTCCGTCAAGACTTCGTCATTCTAGTTTGTTTTCTTACTTGTCACTTACTCTTTCATGTCCTTTATTTACTCAGAGTTACTCTTGGATTATTTCTAGAATTTATTTATACAAGAACTATTTTTATTTTTAATTGATCCTTTTGATTATTATTTATCATGTCTTTCAGTATTTTTCTTCCTTATTTTGTGAAATTTACATTCATAATGAGCGAGTAGTTCCATAACTTGATTGGGAGATGATTGAAAGGGAACCTTGAGTTGGATTACTCAAGAGAAAAATTGTAATTGGGTTTATTGTTGGATCGCCCTCTAGTCACTGACACTAGTCCTTCCCAAGGGAGAGGATTAGGACTTGTGAATAGAAATTGCCTTCCAACTTGCTTGACTTTCTTCTACCTAGTAAAGGATAACTAAGTAGAACAACCTTCAATTATCATTTTAATCTTGAGAGAACTCCATCAAGGATAGGGCTTCCAACTAATCTACTCACAGTCAAGGTTTTTATTCAAATTACATAATTTCTCTAATTTAATTTCCTGTTTATCAACTCAAACCATTTTAGAAAACATCTGATTAATAAAATAGCACACCTTTCTGCAACTCGTTGGGAGACGACCTGGGATTCATACTCCCAGTATTTTGATTTTAATTTTGTGACAACCCCTTCTAAATTGATAAGTGGATTTTCGGCTGGTTAAGAACTGTACTTGCAACGTATCTCTTATAACAATTTCTTAACTCGCCAATTTCCGCTACGTCAGTACTTCTTAACGTTAAACGTCAAAATCGTTAATGAATTATGAAATTACTTATATACTCCTGTCTTTTATCTATCATAGGTTCATATTTCTCTGAGATTTTTCTACTTTCCACTTTTTCTCTTCCAACACACATTGTAATCTGCTCAACTTTTCCCACAACTCGGTTTCTTTTGATCGATGGCACAAAGTTAACCAACTCAACAATTTTGATAGTTAAAGAAAAGAGAGTACTAATAAAAAGAGTTTCTCTACACTATATGGAACTTCACCTACAGTATAAAAAAATATTAGAATATTGGACAAAAAAAGGAAGTCATTTTCAATAACTACATAATATTTGGAGTGCAAATCAATACAATTTAAACAGTACTATTATATTTTAATATTAAAAAATTTGATACCAATAATGTATCACAAAAAATAATAGAGTTCGAAATACAATATAACATTAGAGAAATTAAAAATTTCACCATGAACTCAAATGGCTTATCAAAGTTTAATTTGTTTCTTACTTCAGACATGATGATGTTCTCATATTAGAACTAGCTAAAGTTCAAGTCTTCAACTTCACTAAAGACTAATATAGTCAAACATTTAGTGATCAGAATTAAATATTTTTAAGAAATTGACTTTCCACCTACAATCAATTAAATTGGAGGCAAGGGAGGGATGGAGGTGCGGTGTGGCGACGCGAGCACTCACCAGGAAGAAGTTAGTGACGACTTTCCTTATTGTACCGCCCTGCTGCGACGCGAGGAACGATGCATGGTTCACGAGCACGTCAGCGAGGTCAAGCTTCCTTTCTTGAATCGCTTCTGCGCACGCTATGAGTGCCTGGATGAAACGCACACCTGTGTCTTTGACCACCACACAAGGCCGTGTGAGATCTGAGCGTGACTCCACTTGCGATTTTACAGTTTTGATAACTGTTCGGTAGGTCGGATATCGGACGGGTTGGGTTGATACCCTGATCAAAGAAGGGGAAGTCATCTGGTCGCACGTCTCTGGGTTGAGAGTAGGCGGAGTCCCGAGCTCTTGGGATGTAGAGGGGGGGTGTCACCTGCAAAGGCACTTCGATGCTCAAGTCAGTGAAATGTGCAGGCGAGTAAAGGTTGGGTGGTATATGACGTACCTTGGGGGAAGGGCAGGACCTTCCCCATATATACCATGTCAGAGGTGGGCCCATCAAGGACAGGCCCACCTTTCCTGATGCTCTCTCCTCACAGCTATAGCGTAGCTGTCAGGGACGCGTGTTCGGGTCGGCGACAGAGCGTCTCCTACCCGACCATCCGGGTCGGATGGTGCTCGGGTCGGGCCAGCCCGCTAGCAGTTTAGGCCAGGCCATAACAGTGCCCCCGACACGCCGGTAACGACCGTGAGGATCGTTGATGGCGTGTCATCTCTCCTTTCGTGCGTTGTCGCTAGGTCGGTCGTCCGTGGGGGGACGTGCCTCTTGCGTGCGTGTCTGTTTGTTGTTGGAACGACCGCTTGTTGCCTCGTTCTTCGCGCGGGGTATTTAATGCTCATAATGGGTTGGAAAACCCTGTGTGCAAAGACTATTTTGCCCCCAGGTCTTTCGCACTTCCTGGGTGGCAGTTTTAAACAGTTTTGCTTTGATTTTTCCCTTTTCACTCTTGCTCCTACTATCTCCCTGCTATCTCCCTCTCAAAAAATCTCAGAGCATTGTTCTAGGATCCTCGTGCATCTTTCCTTCTTCCTTCTCAGTTTTCGCAACCAATTCAGGTAATCTTTGATCTTTTCTCTTTTCTGCTTCATTGTTGTATGTTTGTTGCTTGTATTTGCTCCGTGTTCTTGCTGTTTTGTTTGATTCTTGTTGGTAGATGGCTCATTAGTGTCAAGTAGATGCGTTAGGGGAGGGGTACCATTCCAGGGTAGGTTTTTAAGTAGCTTGCATGATAGATGACTTTTACCCATGCTTGATCTTAACTGTTGAATAGGACAAACATAGTTTCTAGGCTTTTTCTGGACTCCCGTCCTCATAGACTAACGGAGTGGTACCCCTACTGTAGGTATGCCTCGCATCGTTTCCTGGGCTTCTCCTTCTGTTGCGAATTACGATCCCTACGCCTGGGTGACTAAGGATGTGAAGGACTCGCCAAATCAGATGGATGAAGAGGAGTTGACGAAGTTCCAGCAAGCCGAGTACCTATGTGGGGGGACAGAAGAGGAGGCCAATTATGACGTCTTCGTTTCTGCCCCCAACGAACGGCGGTATGAGATTAATTTCCACTCCTCCCAGGTTGCCGACTGGATTTGGTTTTACAAAGCCATGTTCACCCAGGTGGGCGTTTGCATACCGTTCTCCGACTTCCAGATGGCGCTTCTTAATTGGATATCCGTGTCGCCGTCACAGCTTCATCCAAACAGTTGGGCTTCTATCCGCTGTTTTGAGATGGTGTGTGAATATCTCGAGTTGCCGGTGTCTGTGGACGTCTTTCTCTTTTTCTTCAACCTAACCAACCCTTCCAAGGAGAGGAAAGTGAGGAAAGGGTTCTTATCTTTCCGATCTGCTCAGGGTCGTAGGATATTTGGCTTGTTCGAGGACTCTTATCATGGGTTCAACGACAAGTATTTCAAGGTTCGTCCTGTCAAAGGTCGCCATCCCTTTTGGTTGTCGTTGGAGGGGGAACGCCTCATCCCGACGTATTGGAGCTTCGGGGCAGGGTCCAACACCTTCATTAAGGTGACCTATAAGGGGATGTCCGCCGTAAATAAGAGAATTGCCGACGTGTTGTGGGTGGTCTTTGGAAAGAACCCCGTGAACCCCCACCTCCTTATGGGTGAACGGGAGGTCGCTAGGAATTATATTTGTGAGCTGTTTTGTCTTACTTTTGTGTTGTTTGTCGTTTAATTTGTTATTGCCAACTTCACAACTGACGTATTTATTTCTGTTGCAGTGGAGATGTCTGCTTCGGTAACCGGGCTCGAAAGTTTAGTTAAGACCTTCTTGGAGGATAGCGACAAGGAGAAGGCTGACGAGAAGGCTGCCGGGAAGCCGGAAGGCCCCACCGAGGAGAAGGAGGATCAAGCTGTACCTTCGCCTCGGGACACCGAGATGTCCGACAAGAACTCTGCCGGGATGCAAGCTTCTCCTATTCCCGAGGAGACGGCCGGTATTGGGCAGTCGTCTTCTACCCATCGGGAGTATGATAATCTGAAGCTTGTCCCTACTCCCAAGAGGCAGAGGGCATCCTCCAGCCCGAAAGGTACTCTCACCGTGATGGAGGGAAATTTCGATGCTGGGGCCTTTATTGATAATCAGCTGATTCTCGGTACGGAGGATCACTTTCTTAGTACCGAACTCGCGGGGCAGGCGAGGTGGATGTACTGCACCCTTCTCTGCGGAGCGGTGATAGCTCGGAAGGCCGAGTTCGAGTTGTCGGGCATGCAGGCTTTGCGAAGGAAGCTCGATACTGCTGCCCAGGCCAACAACGAATTCAAGGTCCAGGTGGAAAAGCTTCAGGAACAACTGGCCGCGGCAGAGAAGGGGCGCAAGAATGCCGAGGAGAAGGCTGCGTCCTTTGAGGAAAAAATGAAGGTCTCCGATGCCACCGTCTCCTGTTTAACCGAGTGGGAGATGACTCTAGAGAGCCAGCTTAATGCCGCGCAAGGTCGGGTGGTCACTATGGAGAAGGAATGTGACGCGGCCGTCTCGTCGACTGAGGCTGCACGAGCAGAGGTCGAAGAGCTGAAAAGGAAACATAGGGCAGTCAGGGAGCAGGGAAAGAACGCGATCTTTATGACCGAGGAGGCTCTCAAGGCCCAAGTGAAGATCGTGATCCCAGACTTCGACACGTCGGCTATCGGAGTCTTCAAAACAGTTCAGGACGGCAAGATTGTTGACATGCCCCGAAAGTGAACTCTTGTAACTTGCGCTTTTTATGTGGATTTGTAGAACACTTGTTGAGACCGTTTACTTTTGTTATACTTAAGTGGTCGCCTGGTCGGCTTATAATTATCGCTTTTCTCTTGCTGTTTAGTAGTATTTTGTTTTGTTACTGTTTTTTCGGTGTGGACTTATTGCTTGTGTCCGTTTTGCCGTTTGTGTTGGTAACTTAGTTGAAACCGTCTTGGTCTTATTATCGCGGCCGTTTGTTATGGCTATGATTCGACTGGCTCCCGGGGTGATCAGTCCCAGTTTGCCATTGAAGAACGCGATGGTGTGGGATACATATTGGGGAATAGTAGATGGGAGAATTCAGACAAGTAAATATTAATCGTCAGCTAAACAAGTTTATGAACATGGTAGGCACTTAATAAAAGTAAATCACTGGAAATTAAATGGTTATCTAGCTCGTCAGGCCGCTTGACCGGTGTACCCAAGCTACGAATAGAACCTCCTCAGGTTACCTGCATTCCATGTTCTCGGGATTTCTTTGCCGTCGAGTCTCTCCAATTTGTAGGTGCCTTTGCCAAGCACTTCTCTGATTCTGTAGGGAACTTCCCAGTTTGCCGCCAGCTTTCCTTCTCCTGGGGTTGGTAGCCCGACGTCGTTTCGTCACAGGACGAGGTCTCTTTCCTCAAACTCCCTTCTGAGGACCTTGGTATTGTAACGTAGGGCTATTCTTTGTTTCAGTGCTACCTCCGACAAGTGGGCCATCTCTCTGGCCTCGTCCACCAGGTCTTTTTCCACCGCTTCTTCTACTCCCATCAAAAGTAGTCGCGGGCTCGGCTCGCTAATCTCCACAGGTATCACCGCGTCGACCCCGTATGTTAGGCAAAAGGGGGTTTTGCTTGTGGAGCTTTACTTGGTTGTTCGGTAGGACCAGAGGACCGAGGCAAGCTCATCGGCCCATGCGCCTTTTTTGCTATCTAAACGCTTCTTGAGGCCTAGCAGGATGACTTTATTTGCGGACTCCACTTGTCCATTTGTCTGGGAATGTTCCACTGAGGAGAACTTTTGTTTTATTCCCAGGCCGGTGAGAAACTCTGCAAACTTCTTGTCAGTGAATTGCGTCCCATTATCCGAAATGACGATTTCCGGGATGTCGAACCGAGTTATCACCTGCCTCCACATGAACTTTCTACAATTAGATGAGGATATACTGGCCAGCGGTTCAGCCTCTATCCATTTGGTGTAGTAGTCGACGGCAACTATGAGGTACTTGACTTGCCCTGGGCCAACCGGGAAGGGCCCCAAGAGGTCGACTCCCCATTGTGCAAAAGGTCAGGAGGACGTCAGTAGGCTCAGCTCGAAAGCTGGCGCTCTGTGGAAGTTGGCGTTCTGTTGACACTTAGCGCATTTTTTCACGAATTCTCTGGAGTCATTGATCATTGACGGCCAGTAATACCCAGCTCAGATGAGCTTCCTTGCTAGGGCTTTGCCCCCGATATGGTGGCCGCAGCATCTCTCATGGACTTCTCTGAGCACGTAGTCTGTCTGGTCGGGGTGTATGCACTTCAGCAAAGGTTGGCTGAGTCCCTTTTTGAATAGCTGGTCCTGTATGACCGTGTACTTTGCAGCCTCCCAACGCTTTGGCTTCCTTCCCATCCCCGGGGAGTTTGCCGTTTTTCAAGAAATCGGTGATGGGGTCCATCCAAGAGGGGCTCATCTTGGTCAGGTGTAGAGCAACTGCGGGCTCTTTCGTGATGCCTTGAATGAGGGAGCGGTTGCCGGTTCCAGGTTTTGTGCTTGCCAACTTGGATAGGAGGTCTGCTCGTGTGTTCCTTTCCCTTGGAACGTGTTGGATCGTGACCTCCTCAAATTGTTTGCTCAGCTCTTTGACCCTTTCCAAGTATTTTTGTAGCAGCGAGTCTCTGACTTGGTAGCTTCCATTTACTTGCGCGGTGACAACCTGCGAGTTGCTACATACTTCCAACCTTGTGGCCCCGACTTCCCGAGCTAGAACCAAGCCCCCTAGAAGGGCTTCGTATTCTGCTTGGTTGTTTGATACGGGAAACTCGAACTTAACCGATTGTTCGTAAATGACTCCGGCTGGGCTTTCTAGGATGATCCCAGCACCTCCGGACGTCTGGTTGGAAGCTCCGTCCACATGGAGTTTCCACCGTGTGCTTGTGTCCTCGGTTGGATTTCCGGTTACTTCCACTAGGAAGTCCGCCATTGCTTGTGCCTTAATCGCGTGTCGGGGTTCGTAGCTCAGATCGTATTGGGACAGCTCGATGGCCCAGGTCATCATCCTCCCCGCCAAATCAGGTTTTTGGAGCACCTGACGGATCCCCTGGCCCGTTCTCACGACCACCTGGTGACCCTGGAAGTATTGTCGTAGTCTGCGGGAAGAGATCAAGAGCGCTAGTGCCAGTTTCTCTAGCTTGCTGTACCTAAGTTCTGCCCTTTGTAGTGCTCTACTCACGAAGTAAATCGGTTGTTGGGCCTTCCCTTCTTCTCGCACCAGCACCGCTGCAAGCGCTCCTTCTGTTATGGCTAGGTATAGGTAGAGTGGTTCCCCGGCTCTGGGTTTCCCGAGAACAGGGGGTGCTGCTAGGATTTCTTTGAAGTGGTTGAATGCCTCCTCGCACGCCGGAGTCCATTCAAACGCTATTCCCTTCTTCATCAGGTTGAAGAAGGGTAGGGCCTTTGCTGCCGATGCACCGAGGAATCGGGACAATGCGGTGAGCCTTCCCGCCATCCGCTGAACGTCTTTGATGCAACCCGGACTCCTCATCTGGAGTATCGCTTGGCACTTTTCGAGGTTGGCTTCCACTCCCCTTTGGGTTATCATGAACCTTAGGAACTTTCCGGCCTCCATGGCAAAGGCGCATTTAAGCGGGTTGAGCCTCATGCCGTGTTGTCAGAGAGATGCGAACACATTCTCCAGGTCGCTTATGAGGTCGTCAGGTCGGGCGGTTTTTGCAAGGATATCGTCCACATAGACTTCCACCGTCTTGCCGATAAGATCGCTGAATATTTTGTTCATCAGCCTCTGGTACGTTGCCCCTGCGTTTTTCAGACCAAAAGGCATCACCTTGTAGCAGTAGGTCCCTCCCGGCATTATGAACGCCGTTTTATCCTCATCTGGCCGGTGCATCGGTATCTGGTTGTAGCCGGAGTAGGCGTCCATAAAGCTCAGATACCGGTACCCCGCGACCGCGTCAACAAATGCATCAATGTTGGGGAGAGGGTAGCAGTCCTTGGGACATGCCTTGTTGAGATCAGAGTAGTCCACACACATCCTCCATTTCCCATTGTGTTTTTTTACCAGGACCACATTTGACAACCAGGTAGAATAGTCTAGTTCCCGGATAAACCCTGCTTCAAGGAGGCTGGCCGTTTGTCTGGCCACTTTCTCTGCCCTTTCCTGAGACATTTTCTTCTCCTTTGAGCCACTGGTTTGGCTTCCGGTCTGATGGCTAGGTGATGTGACATGAATCCGAAGTCTATCCCCGACATATTGGCAGGTGTCCAGGCAAACAAATCGCCGTTGGCTCTGATCATTTCCATCAAGGGCTCTTTTAATTCATAGGGGAGGTTCCTATTCACGAACGTGAACTTTTCCTCCGTGTTCCCAACTCTAAACTTTTTCAGGTCCCCTTCTGGTTCGGGCCTGGGCTTGTCGTCAATCCTGGCATCCAAGTCGGCGAGAAATACCCCCGATGCTTCCCTAGATTTCTTTCTTAACGAGAGACTGGCGTTGTCGCAAGCGACTGCCGTTTCCAGGTCTCCCCTTACAGATCCTACTGACCCTTCTTCAGTTATGAACTTCATTACCAACATCCTTGTGCTGATGACTCCTCCTAGGTCGTTAATGGTTTTTCTCCCTAGGATGATGTTGTAGGCGTGGAGTCTCGTAGGATCACGAACTCAGCCATTATCGTCCTTCTCCCTTGGCCTTGTCCCAATGAGGTCGGCAGGGTGATTATGCCATCCAGCTTGATGAAGTGGTCGCCGAGCCCTACGACGCCGTGCTGGTGAGTCTGTAGGTTGGCGTCCCTTAGGCCTAAAGCGTCGAACACATTGCGGAACATGATGTTCGAGTCTGCCCCCGTATCTACAAGGATTCACTTGATGAGACCGGTTCCTACTCTGGCCGTTATGACCATGGGAGGGCTTTCTCCGACGTCGTCGAACCATTGATCCTCCGGGCCGAATGAAATGGGTGGGTGCTTCCTCGTGCTTCGTGCAGAGAACGAGGAGACCGCCAGAACTTTGGCGTCTTTCCTATGCACCGACCTTGATCTAGGTGCCGCATTCCTAGCCGTTACCACGTTCACTATGGTGAGGCCTTGGTCGTCGCCCTCCGGTTCTTGGCGTCGCTTTGCTGCCCGAGTCCTGTCTTCGCTGTCCTGGTCACGATTCCGTCGTCTCGGTTCTCTAATGAGGTGGGAGAATTCAGCTAGCTTTCCATCCCTAATCGCTTGTTCTAATGCGTCCTTTAGGTCGAAGCAATCATGTGTCTTGTGCCCATAGCCCTTGTGATAGTCACAGTAGAGGCTTCGGTTTCCCCCTGTTCGTTCCTTTAGTGGTCGGGGCTTCGACAAGATTCCCTTTTCGGCGATTTGTTGATAAACTTCCATGATTGGTGTGGTAAGGGGAGTGTAATTGGTGAACTTCCCGACACGAGGAAACGGTCTGGGTGCCTTGCTCGGACCGCCATCCCTGGCGTGTTCCTTTTGTCCTTCTCTGTTCCCGCGGTGCCGGTCTTGGTTGTAAGAGGACTGCCGTTTGTTGGCGGCCACGACTTGGCTAACTTCTTCGTCGTTGATGTACTCCTTGGCTACACATTGGATCTCCTGCATGGTCCGCACCGGCTTCATGGTGAGGTGCTTTCTGAAGTCCTCGTTCAGGAGCCCGTTTGTTAGGCACAAGCTTGCAACTGAGTCCGTCAGCCCGTCTATTTCCAGGCACTCGTCGTTGAATCGGTCTAGGTATCTCCTGGTCGGCTCTCCGGGCCGCTGGGCCACTCCAAGCAGGTTGATTGGGTGTTTTGCTTTTGTAATTCTAGTCGTGAATTGGGATAGGAAGGTGTGGCTGATGTCCGCAAAACTGGTCACTGAGCCCTGCGGGAGGTTGTTGAACCACCGTATCGCAGGTCCCGCCAGGGTGACCGGGAAAGCGCGGCACGTTACCTCGTCTCCCACTCCCTCTAAGTTCATCTTGGACTCAAAGGCCATGAGGTGTTCCAGCGGGTCTTGCGTTCCGTCATACCTCATGTCCGTTGGCTTGTCAAAGTGTTTTGGCAGCCGGACCTCGAGGATGGAACGGTGAAATGGGGTCGCTCCCATTATCACGGGTCCCCGCGTTCTCGTTGTTCTCCCTTCGTCGTCCTCCTGACGAGTCTCCTCGTGGTCGCGATCCGTGGTATGCCACCTTTCGTGCCTGGTGTAGATGAGGGGGTCGTGGCGTCTTCTCGCGCGTCCTCTTTCCCCGGCGCTCTCGGATTCAGCCTGAGGGCTGGCTTTGCGTCTGGAATGGCTCCTTGAGTGAGAACGAGAGTGGCTTTGCTCTGGGGTGTGCTGGTCATGTTCCCAGTCTGCTAGCCGGCGTTCCAAGTCTTGCATCCTATGGGGTAGTTCCTGCATTATTCTGGTGTGGTTGTCGCCAGTTCCCCCGAAAGGGCGTCTTTCGAGAGATCGGGTGGTACGTCTTGGAGGGAACCTCGTGCGCGGTCAGGGAGAAATCGCGGAAGGTTCCCCTCTGCGCTCGGTCTCGCGGCCTGTCTCTCCTGGGCCCAAAACAACGTCCATCCAGGCGACTAGATCCCCACAGACGGCGCCAATGTTTGGTAGTTCGGATACCGGACGGGTTGGGTTGATACCCTGATCAAAGAAGAAGGGAAAGTCGTCTGGTCGCACGTCTCTGGGTTGAGGGTAGGCGGGGTCCCGAGCTCTTGGGATGTAGAGGGGGGGTGTCACCTGCAAAGACACTCCGACGCTCAAGTTAGTGAAATGTGCAGGCGAGTAAATGTTGGGTGGTATATGACGTACCTTGGGAGAAGGGCAGCATATATACCATGTCAGAGGTGGGCCCATCAAGAACAGGCCCACCTTCCCTGATGCTCCCTCCTCACAGCTGTAGCGTAGCTGTCAGGGACACGTGTCCGGGTCGGATGTTGCTCGGGTCGGGCCGGCCCGCTAGCAGTTTGGGCCAGGCCGTAACAATAACCGTTCTAAAGTCGTTGTCATTGGCTGAGGTTTTTGATGAGAATATTGAACTGTAAAGGCCAGGTCCTCAAGAATTTGCGTAAACAGCAGTGAAGCGAGGCGAGGCAATGGGTCCACTGATGACGGACAAACAGAGCACCCGTACATCGACGACACAGATGACAACGCTACAAATGACGACACCACAATGCGACGAATGAGAAATGTGGCCAGATGGGAACTTCGAAGAAGAATTTAGGGTCGACTAAAATTCTCTGACTTCGGGACAAAATGTTAAAAGTTCTTTTAATATTTTAAAAATATGAAAGTGTTCTCAATTAAATATTTTAATACAATTATAAAAATATATTTTTTTAATAGAATATTATATTATTTCAAACATTTTGTTACGGAAGTAATTAGCTTAAAAAAAATTAATATAAAAAGACTCAATTAAAAAAATAAAAAAATTTAATTAAAAATTTAATAAAATTATAATAACGTACCGAAGAATTAAATCTTATAATATATTGGTAACATAAAAATTTCTTTTTCCACTGGCTCTTTTCTCCCTCTATATTCTTTATCAATGTATTTTCTCTTGATCTCTCACAACGTCTCGTGAACTCTTGAAGTCAAACTTTGCGGCGAAAGGCTACTCACCCGTTAATATCGTTAAACTGTTTGTGTCCCTTCAGTTCCACGACAAGCACTTTCTCTTTTCAACTCACATCATGCACATCACTAATTAGCAAAAGTTTTGCTAGTTTAATGTCATGGTTTCAATATATTAATATGTTAACTTAAACAAAAGAAACATATACGTGAACTTGTGAAAACTTGTACACATTATGTTCTTATTTTATAATACAAGATATATAATTCACATGTCGTCCTTATTGTTTCACGAAAACTTTCATGTTTCATGTATGTCTGTTGCAAAAATGATCTTAGCTAGGGTGCCGAAATTTGTGGCCAGGAGTCAAGTCATGGAGAGACGCACGCATGTGAATTATTGGGTCCCCCATCATCTCACACAATTGGTAGGTTCATATCATTTGATAAATTAATTACATTCATATTATTGTTATTATTAGTTAACTAAATGCAAGTCGCCAAGTCATGTTATACAAATAATGAGAAGAGAAGTATCCATGATAACATGAATCTATCTACTGTTGAATTTAGAAGTGATCATACTTTAATAAAATGTACGTAAACATTATTTTATATATATATATATATATATGACGGACCCAAAAAATTTTTATAATAAGAGCAACAATATATTAAAATAAATTTTGTTTTAAACATCAATATATTTATAATTTGAAAGACACAAAAAAAAATATTTATAATTTTTGAAATTAAAATTATATATATAAAACTAATAATTTTACTTATATTTATAATAATTATGTATAAGAGTTAAAATAAAGAATATGAATTAGAATTCAATTAAAAAATTAACTTTTTTCAACTAATTTCAATCAATATCAGTCAAATTTTTTTAAAATTATGTTATTTATCTTAAAATTTAAATCTTCAAGTCTCTAAATTAAAATTGAGAATTTTTATAATTAAAAAATAATTAATATTAAATAACTAAAACTAAGTTTCTTATAATTTTTTATTATTTAATATATAAATAATATTTTTTAGCTCAACTAATTTTTGAAAAAAATAAAAATTTTATTTATATTTGGAAAACTAAGCATTAGTTTAGTAATTAATTAATTAACTATTTTAAACAAAAAATTATCACTATTATTAGTTTTTTTAGTTTTGATACTAAATTAAATTTAATGCGATATATATAATTGCATATTAAATTTAACAAAATATTTTTTAACATAATTTTCAAAAAAATAATTTATAATTTAATATAAAAACAAAGATAATATAATAATAGAATCAAATATATTCATTTATATATAATTATTATTAATTTTTCATTATCCAGTAAGGACAAATGCCCCCTCTCCCTAACCTAGGTACGTCCGTGTATATATATATATATATATATATATATATATATATATATATATATATATATATATATATATATATTGAAATTTTAGCAATTTATTATTGAAATTGTAGTATTTATCAGGTTATTTATGTAAAAAAACTCACCTGAATCACCAGGTCAGAAAAGAAATGTTAGGTGACTAATATTTTTGAACCATTTAATTTTTTTCTTACTAAATTTATTGGCCCGTAATATTTTCCAGCCTTTTTCTTGGCGGTAGAGAAAAAGAAACAAATTAACTTAATTTTCTACTAAAACGTTGTCATTAAAAAAACGTTTTTTTTTTTAATGAAAAGATGGTAACAAATTTGAGTTCAGTATAGTTGCATGTGCGTGCTTAGAAGAAAAAAAGGCATTAAAGTATCTAGCTATTAACAGCATTGTTATTATTGTTGTTGTTAATTAATTAACATATATGAAAATGAAAATATAAAATAATTTTGACTCAGAAATTATGGTAGCATAATATTGTCATTATTGAATGTAATTACTTTATTTATAAAACTAAGAGATTTGTCAAACTATATAATTAATATCAAGTTTGGAAACTAGTTTATGAATTATTATTTTTATTTATTTTTTGATCATACACACTCACCAGTCACCAAGACACTAAAATATTTTTTTATAATTATTATACTTTAATTCCATTCTTTACCATACTTATATGCATGAATATTTGTTTGTTGTATCTGAATCTAATTAGTGTTCCCTTTTTTTTCTCCCACTATCCAAAGCCATTAACTAGTTAACTTTTTCCAGCCGATCGAGTTTTATATTCAATAAACCAAAATAAGAAATTAAAAAATAGTGTTTGATATGATTCTTAAAAAATATTGTTTAATTGTTAAAATAGGTTAAATAATTAATTTTAAATTTAAAAGTTTAAAATTTTTAAATATTTTAAAATTATTATAAAAAATAATTTAAATAAAGTTAGACACCAAACAAAAGACACTATAAAAAAAAGTAGAAACTCAGGTGCAGTTGATTTTACATGAAGTTGATACTTAAGAGTCGTTAGATGATTTAACTTATTTGACTAAATTTTTATTTAACAGCTCTCACATATCAACTTTACATAAAATCGACTTCATCTGAATTTTCACCGTAAAAAAATATTAAGTTGCTGGATTTCTCTATTGTTGTTACCACTTCCTTTTCAGTAGGGAATCTTGAAAAGTAGAACTATAAGGCCAACCACTACAATCATATAATAATTAACAAGAAAAAAAATGTTATGGCTTAATGCGCACCATTCTCATTCTATAAATACCGAAGATTGAACAACAAATTCTTCAGACACATCCAACAGAGAAGAAAAGAAATTGAGAGGAAAACAAGCAAACAAAATGAATGTGAATGTTATCTTATTAGCCCTTATTTTTTTCTTCTTCATGTGGACAATATGTTTTGCCCAAAATACCCCTGAAGACTTCCTTTCAGTTCACAATGAGGCTCGTGAAGAGGTTGGTGTGGGTCCACTCTCATGGAACCACACACTTGAAGCCTACGCTCAGCGCTACGCCAACGAGAGGATCCCGGACTGCAACCTGGAACACTCCATGGGGCCTTACGGCGAGAACATCGCCGAAGGCTACGGCGACATGAAGGGCTCTGACGCCGTGAAGTTTTGGTTGACGGAGAAGCCAAATTATGACTACCACTCAAACTCATGCGTTAACGATGAGTGCCTGCATTACACTCAGATAGTGTGGCGTGATTCGGTTCATGTTGGGTGCGCAAGAGCTAAGTGTAACAACCATTGGGAGTTCGTTATCTGCAGCTATGACCCACCCGGCAACATTGAAGGCCAACGTCCCTATTGATTAAGCTATGCTCACTACTCATCTCAAAATAATATCAAGTATATGCATGTCACTAAAGGTAAAAACTCAAGGGAAGTCGACTTCACGTAAAGTTGATATCTGAGAGCCGTGAGATAAAAGTTTAGTCAATTCAGTCAAATTATCTAACGACTATCGGGTATCAACTTCATGTGAAGTCGATTACACATGAGTTTTCACCATCACTAAATCAAGGTGGAATTTAAGTTCACGTCAAGTTGATAACTGAGAGACATGAAAATTTATTCAAATCATTTAAATTATTTAACGGCTCTCATCTATCAACTTTACGTGAAGTTGACTACACTTAAATTTTTATCCTAAATCAATTATCCATGTTGTGTATTTTAATATATAATGTGTGGGATAAAACGGGTTGAATCGTGTTCTAATATTAAATTTATACCAATGATGTGAATATTAATAACGTTATTATTAATAAGTTATAATATATTTTTTTTTTTGTGTTAGAGATACATAATTAAAATTTTTTTATAATATTTTGTCTTCTCAATTTTTTTTTTTAAAAAAGTTTAAATCCTATCAATTAATCATTAATTCTCCGTAATATAATATTGGCTCTTAAATATATTAATTATTCGTGTTAAGTTTTTAATATTAGAATAATATTAAATTTATTTAAAATATTTTAATACTAAAATAAAATATTTAAAATTTTTTAAAATTAAAATAAGACATTTAGAATTAAATCCAAAACGTTAAAAACTAAAATAACATTTTTTTCTTAAAATTATATATATAACACGATTTTTCTTTTCAATAATTTTGGTTCAGCAGCAGATGAGAGATGAATAACTGATATAATCTCGTGTTGATTGATGGCATATATGTTAGACATATGCTATCAAATGAATTTAGATTTTTTAAAATAAAAAATTGATAAAATAATAAAATAAACCTTTTTTAAAATAATAAATCTAAAAAATATTATTTAATTTGTAACTCCAATCATATTTAAATCCAACTATTTTAACACCCACTAGAAATCATCTGCGAGAAGGTCTTCTGAGGTTCCAAAAATGATTAACTCTCTTATTTTATTACATTATCAACTCACTCGCTTTAGAATCCTCATCCCTATCCAACGGCAGTGAAATGTGGCATCTAACAATACACGTTAGACCAAGGAGAAGTAAAGTACGTATATTATTTATCAATCCCGCTACGTTACCAACGGTATTTCTGTCAATTTCTGCCAACTCTTATTTATAACTGTGTTTAATGAAAGTATCTTTGTGAATGTGTCTAATAAAAATATCTTTTTTATGAATATATTTAATAAAAGTATCTTTATAAATATATTTTCTAGATGTGTATCTTTATATATATATTTAAAATATAATAATTAATTATTGTTGGTAATAAATTGACAGATAATATGTTCTATACTTTTCCATTATTGTTACATATCAGACTTAGCTTTGATGCAAGAGCTGTAATTTGTGTATATTTTTATTATATATTTTATAATTTTAATATTAAAAGTAACTGGGAGAAAAAGAGAAAAAATTATATATATATATATATATATATATATATATAAAATTGTACATATATTATTTCTTTTTATTAAGAGCAGTATCTATTGAATGGTATATAATTTGTAACTGTATTTAACTCCAATTGAACCCTACAAATGATATATGGAAGAAGAGAATGGATCAAATTTGGATTTTGAATCCCGAACTCGTTTGCAAGTAGCAAACTTTATATTTAGGGGCTGTGAATGATTCTCTAGAAATCTTATGTTGATACTACTTTATAATGATAATTGATAAAAATATTTAACGTTATTAGCACAAAATGTAAGCACCCAGAGCAGAATATGCACTGAAAGTCTGAAACCATTATATATTCCCAAAACAAAATAACTGTCACTAACTGGTCGATGAGTTCTCCAAAACAATACTAATAATTAACTTAATTTTATATATTTGGATGAGGTTGCAATGCATAACTCATTGGATGGAAACAGGCCATTGCCTGTAATATTATTTTCATTGAAGCCATACGTGTCTCTCAAAGGAAACATAATAATAGAGACGTGGGTGTGTGTATATATATTGAATATATAGTACTAAAAATTAATATATTTATATACCGAAGGATTGGGTTGTTGAAAAAAACTGAATGGTTAGAGTGGTGCCAAAATGTGTTCACAAGTGAATAGTGCCATGTCTGGATCACCAACAAATGCTATTGGTTCTCAACTTATCAACACATAAAGTCTCAGGAATTTGAATAATCAATTAATCATTAGGAGAGTACTAATATATGTTTAAGCGAAAATATTTGATAAAATAAATATTAAATAAAATAAATTTTGGTTGTTTTTTTTATTTCTTTAATATATCTAATGTTTAAATAAATATCAAGAGTTCAAATCTTATCTTGTACATACAGTAATATAATTCACATTAACTAATGATAAATTTTTAAATGAAACTTAAATTTGCAATAAATTAGTGTTTAACCAGTCAAATTTAGAGATACCATGAAAAAAATAAAATAAAAGTGGGTCTGATTGGCGTTTTTTATTTTTGTTATTGGACTTCCAATGGTATTTTTAAATAATGTGGAGAGTTTATGTATTTTTTTTTTTCATGTGAAAAGTACAAATTTAAAGGTTAAATTTGTAGTTTTCAAAAAAAAATTTTAAATGCCCAAATATAAAGATTAGATTTGAGTTTTTTATTCTAAATTTTTAAATATACAAATTTGATCCTTAAATTTGTATTTTAATATTAAAAAAATTTAAAATGTGCAAATCAGACCTTTTGATTTGTTTTACGGTAGAAAAAAATTTATGAGGAGTGTTAAGAGGCAGCAAATTTTATGATTTTTAACCATTAATTAGCTATTATTAATATTTTTAATGATGTAAGATTATATCTAATGATATGGAATTACTAACTTTTTTTTTTGTTGATTAAGTGCTGGCCAAATTTTAATAAAAATATTGACCCTAAACTTTCTCAAAATTTATTTCAACACAAATTAAACCCTCTATTTATACACTATGAAATCTTATTTTTAAATTTCTCTACTCGAAATCTAAAGGCATGCTTTGTTACTTAAAATTTAAAAAAAATTAAATCCATATTAAAAAAACATACCAATTATCCGTGAATTATACACAATTTTTTTCTATATATAAAAAAATTAGCCCCTGATTGGTGATGATGTAGGTATTTAGGTTTAACTAGGCAAAATTTACTCCTTAATTTGGGGTGCTTACAAGATTTACGGACATGAAAATTCAAAAGGCCGGCCGGTTGACTTTACTATTCCATAACCATACCCCTCTTGAGTCTTGATTTCTAAATCTAAAGTCTTCACTAGCAACGCTTTTTATTTTAATGAGATTTGAATTGCCAACACTTCAGGCGGAGCTTAGTTTAGATAAAAGTCATGGTTCTCCAAATTTTTGTTAAAAAAATTAGTAATATTTTTTTAGAAAATAAAAAATAGTTCAGTTAGTTCAAATACTTTACTATGATTTAAAATTTTAAAATTCAATCTTCATCTTTTGTTTTTATTGCACAATAGTTTTTAGTTTTAAACATTCAAACCTTATTGGATTTAGACTGAACTGAGTGTATTCGCATTTCGCAACTTTTTATTCAATAAGCAACACTCTTTCTACCTTTGAGTTCAAATATAAAAAATTAGTTATTTTTTATTTATGTAATTTAATATTATTTTATATTTTAATGTTTATTTAATTTAATTTTTTATATGATAAAAAATATTAGAATATTCAATAAGTATTGATATTATTCTATTTGTATAAATTGATAAAAAAATTCAATAAATATTATAAATTTTAATATTTATCTTTCTAATTTTTTGTTACATATTTTACAGGATATATATTCAAATTTTTATATAAAATAATCATAAAAAATCAAAGAATTGATGCATTTTTAAGAGGAAGACTAATATTCAAGAAGGAGAACATATAATTTTTACAATATCAACACATGTAGATAGTTCTTCTACTTTAATGAATCACGAAGAAAATGAGATACAACCTTAAAAAGTTCAAAGAGTTGCATCTGATGAGTTTGACCTTAATTCTTTAGAACGAAACACTAAAAAATGGCTTTAAATTTGGCAATATCACCCAAATAAAAAAGATGAGATTAGACGAGCTTATCTTAAATGGAGTTCATATCAAAAGCATCTTGACAATTATCTTCTATCTGCCCTCCCCCCCCCCCAAAATTTTATTTCAAGTTCCGCCACTGCCAACACTTATTCAAACGGACTAATAAGTTAATTATTAGACCAACTCAACTTGGCTCTAATGACCCTTTTTATGCAACTCATGAAAACATAAAAGATCGGAATAATCATCCCTGGTATACTGTTGGATTTTTTCTCTCCTCTGTGAGGCCCAAGCCCAACATTTTTGGGGGTGTATTCTTGCACCCAGTGTCACAACCCTAATTCAGATTTTGGAGGTTATTTGAGAGAGAGAGTAGCCACCAAAGAGAGAAAGAGAAGGGGAAAAACAGAATTCCTGTTTTTGCCCAAAGAAGTAAATTTCAAATGGTAGTTTCTCAGTTGTTCACCGTTGGATCGGCTTGAAATTTAAACTACATATTTTTATCATCTTGTTCTTCATTCTGATCGGTAGAGATGTTGATTGAAAATTTGCAGTGAGAGAAATTGGCTTCGCAAGAGAGAAATTAGGTTTCCCATTTTACATAGAGCAGCAACCTTGGAACGACAGTTTCTCATTCTTTCACCGTTGGATCAACGTGAAATTTGGATTGTAGATTCTTCACATCTTGTTCTTCATTTTGAACGGTGAAGATTTTAATTGGAGGTCTGCAGAGGGAGAAATTGGCTTCGACAGCAGCTCTATTTTCTTGGATATATTTCATCTTCTTGCTTCTAATTTGTAAGCTTTGGTGCTTTGATGTTTTGGCTGGTTATATGCACATTTTTGTACTTTGTTTGAGACTCTCTTATATCTCATTTGATTATAGTGGAGCTATTTCATTGGTCTGGACGACTTGTGGTTTTTATCTCTCACATTGAGGGGGTTTTCCACGTTAAAATCTCGGTGTGTTCTTATTATTGCTTTACTTGCTATATTTGCTTGTTATAGTTGCTGCCATATTATGTTGTGAGTGCTTCTATATTATTCTTGTGTTGGACATTTGTGTCGTTTCCGCTCCTAGACTCTTTCATACTGGCATCAGAGCTTGTTGGTATTTTTCTGGGCTTGTGATTTTGTGAACAATGGAAGCTAATACTAATACTAGTAGGATGATCACTCTTAATGGTCCTAATTATGATTTGTGGAAGTCAAAAATAGAAGATTTGCTTTATGTCAAGAATTTTCATCAACCAATTTTTGGTACAAAGAAGCCTAATGATAAGTCTGATGATGATTGGACTTTGTTGCATAGACAAGTCTGTGGATACATTAGGCAGTGGGTTGACGATAATGTGTTGAACCATATTATTGGAGAGACACATGTTCGGACCCTTTGGATTAAGCTTGAGCAGTTGTATGCTCGAAAAACTAGGAATAATAAGATGTTTTTGATCAAGCAGTTGTTGGCTTTGAAGTATATAGATGGGACATCAATGACAGATCACTTGAATAATTTCCAAGGAATTATGAATCAATTATCTTCCATGGGTATCAAGTTTGATGAAGAGGTTCAAGGATTGTTACTTCTTGGCTCCTTACCAGACTCGTGGAAAATTCTCAGAATGTCATTGTCCAATTCTGCTCCTGATGGTGTAATCTCTATGGATCTTGCCAAGAGCAGTGTTTTAAATGAAGAGATGAGAACAAAGTCACAAGGTATATCGACTACACATTCAGATGTTCTTGTTTCTGAGTCTAGGGGGAGAAACAAAAGTCGAGGTCCTAAAGGTAGAGATCAAAGCAGAAGCAAGTCTCGAGAAAAATATAAGAATATTGAGTGTCATCATTGTGGTCAAAAGGGACATGTGAAGAAATTTTGTTGGCAGCTAAAGAAGGAGAAAGCAAAGGCAAGTAAAGACAAGAGCACAAATAAAGATGATGGTAGCAAGGAAGACAAGGTTAATGTAACTCATGATGATTTTCTTGTTGTTGAGGAGTTTGAATTTGTTAACCTTGTTGATAATAGCACTAGTTGGGTGATTGATAGCGGTGCTTCTATTCATGTTACATCTAGGAGGGATTTGTTTACGTCTTATACTCCTGGTGATTTTGGTGATGTGAAAATGGCTCATCAAGGTGTTGCAAAATGTGTCGGTGTTGGACAGGTTTGCTTGGAAACCTCCAACGGTACCAAGTTGACTTTGAAGCGTGTGAAGCATGTTCCAGATATTCGGTTGAACTTACTTTCTGTTGGTAAGTTGTGTGATGAAGACTTGGATAGCTCATTCTCTCGTGATAGTTGGAAGCTCACCAAGGGTTCCATGGTTGTTGCTAGAGGTACTCGACACTCTACTCTTTATTTAACTCAAGCAAAGATTGTGAAAGATGTTGTTAATGCTGCTGAGTTTGTTGATGAAACTGATTTATGGCATAAGATATTATGTTATATGAGTGAGAAGGGCATGAATATGTTATCCAAGAGGAATCTTTTATCTGGTTGTAAGGTTGCTTTACAAAAGTGCAACCATTGCTTTGCTGGGAAACAGAACAGGGTTTCTTTCAAGAGCCACCCACCTTCAAGGAAGTCAGAGATACTTGACTTGGTGCATTCTGATGTATGTGGGCCGATGAAGACAAGAACACTTGGAGGGTCTATCTATTTTGTAACCTTTATTGATGATCATTCTAGGAAATTATGGGTTTACACTTTGAAGGCCAAAGATCAAGTTTTGAATGTGTTCAAGCAATTTCAAGCTTCTGTTGAAAGAGAAACTGGGAAGAAGTTGAAATGTATTCGTACTGACAATGGTGGTGAGTACTCAGGTCCATTTGATGCTTGTTGTAAAGAGCATGGTATAAGACATCAGAAGACTCCTCCGAAGACTCCTCAGTTGAATGGCTTGGCTGAAAGGATGAATAGAACATTGGTTGAAAGAGTTAGGTGCTTATTGTCACAGTTTGGATTGGCAAAATCCTTTTGGGGTGAAGCTTTGAGCATTGTTGTTCATGTCTTGAACCGGACACCATGTGTTCCCTTGCAATTTGAAGTGCCAGAGAAGGTATGGTCAGGTAAAGATGTTTCTTATGATCATTTAAGAGTCTTTGGATGTAAAGCTTTTGTTTATATTCCTAAAGATGAGAGATCTAAGCTTGATGTAAAGACTAGGCAATGTATTTTTATTGGCTATGGCATGGATGAGTTTGGTTACAGGTTTTATGATCCTGTTAACAAGAAGGTGATTCGGAGTAGAGATGTTGTCTTTATTGAAGACCAAACATTGAAGGATGTTGATAATGCGAAAAAGCCAATGGTTCAACCTAGTGATGATTTTTCTGACTTGGATATTACTCCCTCTATGCCTATGGTAGAAGATGGTAGAGTTGAAGCTCAAAATAATGAGCATGATACAAGTGCAGGTGAAGATGGAATAGTTGATCCAATACTTGATGAAGTTGGTGATGATGATCAAGATGAAGAACCAGCTTTAGAAATTCCTGTAAATGCACTTAGAAGGTCTACAAGAGAGAGAAAGCCTTTGTCAAGGTATTCTCCACATGAGTTTGTTTTGTTGACTGATGGGGGAGAACCTTAATACTTTGGAGAGGCTGTTGAAGATGAAAGCAAAGTTCAATGGCTTGAAGCTATGTAAGAAGAAATGAAGTCCTTGCTTGAGAATGATACCTATGAGTTAGTGAAGCTACCGAAAGGTATGCGAGTTTTGAAGAACAAATGGGTATTCAGAATCAAGAATGAAGAACACAATTCTAAGTCTCGGTATAAGGCTAGATTGGTTGTTAGAGGTTTTAGCCAGAGAAAAGGTGTTGATTATGAGGAGATCTTTTCTCCTGTTGTGAGGATGTCATCCATTCGTGCTGTGCTTGGATTAGCAGTGTCTCTTGATTTGGAGATTGAGCAAATGGATGTGAAGACAGCTTTTTTTCATGGTGATTTAGATAAGGAGATCTACATGGAGCAACCAAAGGGTTTTGTTGTTAAAGGAAAGGAAGATTTTGTGTGCAAGCTTAAGAAGAGTCTTTATGGGTTGAAGCAAGCTCCAAGACAGTGGTACAAGAAGTTTGAATCTGTTATGGGGAAGCATGGTTACCGTAAGACAACTTCAGATCATTGTGTATTTGTGCAAAAATTTTCTGATGATGATTTTATCATTCTTTTACTTTATGTGGATGATATTTTGATTGTGGGCAAGAATGCTTTGAGGATTAATGAGTTGAAGAAATAATTGAGCAAGTTTTTTGCTATGAAGGACTTGGGTCCTGCCAAACAAATTTTGGGCATGACTATTACTCATTATAGAGATTCCAAGAAGCTTTATTTGTCACAGGAGAAGTACATAAAGAAGGTGCTTCAAAGGTTTGGCATGAATGATGCCAAATGTGTTGCTAGTTCTTTTGCTCCTCATTTTAAGTTGAGTACCAAGCAGTGTCCAACCACTGATGAGGAGAAACAAGCAATGGATGAAATTCCTTATGCCTCAGCTGTTGGAAGCTTGATGTATGCTATGTTATGTACTAGACCAGACATTGCTCATGCGGTTGGTACTGTGAGTCGTTTTCTCTCTAATCTAGGTAAAGAACATTGGAATGCTGTTAAATGGATTATGAGATATCTCAAAGGTACAACTAACTTGAGTTTGAGTTTTGGTGGTGAGAAACCTTTGCTAGTTGGCTTTACTGATGCAGACATGGCAGGAGATATTGATTCTCAAAAGTCTACTTCAGGTTATTTGGTCAAGTTTGCAGGGGGAGCTATTTCATGGCAGTCAAGGCTACAAAAGTGTGTTGCACTTTCTACCACAGAGGCAGAGTTTATTGCAGCAACTGAAGCATGTAAAGAGTTGTTGTGGATGAAGAAGTTTCTTGCAGCACTTGGTTTCAAGCAAGACCGTTATGTGTTGTTGTGTGATAGCCAAAGTGCTATTCATCTTGCCAAGAATTCTACTTTTCATCCAAGATCTAAACATATTGATGTTAGGTATTACTGGATACGGGATGGTTAGATTCCAAGTTGTTGGAACTTGAGAAAGTTCACACTGATGACAATGGTGCTGATATGATGACAAAAGCATTGTCAAGAGAAAAGTTTGAAACATGTTGTTTGATCGCCGGAATGGCGAGAGCCTCCACCTAGTCGAGAAGGGGGAGATTTGTTGGGTTTTTTCTCTCCTTTGTGAGGCCCAAGCCCAACATTTTTGGGGGTGTATTCTTGCACCCTAGTGTCACAACCCTAATTCAGATTTTGGAGGTCATTTGAGAGAGAGAGTAGCCACCAAAGAGAGAAAGAGAAGGGAAAAAACAGAATTCTCATTTTTGCCCAAAGCAGTAAATTTCAAATAGCAGTTTCTCAATTGTTCACCGTTGGATCGGCTTAAAATTTAAACTGCGTGTTTCTATCATCTTTTTCTTCATTTTGGTCGGTGAAGATGTTGATTGGAGATTTTCAGTGAGAGAAATTGGCTTCGCAAGAGAGAAATTAGGTTTCCCATTTTACACAGAGCATCAACCTTGGAACGGCAGTTTCTCATTCGTTTACCGTTGGATCGATGTGAAATTTGGACTGTAGATTCTTCACATCTTGTTATTTATTCTGAACGGTGGAGATTTTAATTGGAAGTCTGCAGAGGGAGAAATTGGCTTCGACAGCAGCTCTGTTTTCTTAGATATATTTCATCTTTTTGCTTCTAATTTGTAAGCTTTGGTGCTTTGATGTTTTTGGTTGGTTATATGCACGTTTTTGTGCTTTGTTTGAGACTTTCTTATACCTCATTTGATTATAGTGGAGCTATTTCATTGGTCTGGACGACTCGTGATTTTTACCTCTCACATTGAGGGAGTTTTCCACGTTAAAATCTCGATGTGTTCTTATTATTGCTTTACTTGCTATATTTGCTTGTTATAGTTGCTGCCATATTATGTTGTGAGTGCTTCCATATTATTTTTGTGTTGGACATTTGTGTCGTTTCCGCTACTAGGCTCTTTCATATACAACTCAATTTTTGTGCAACACACAGGGTTAACTTGCGTTTTATGCTTTTTATATTATATTAACCTTAGGGTTATCGTTAATTGTTGGAACCACGTGTTTTCATACTTCATCAGATTCAATTCGTTAGGCTTCTTGCCAATTACTTAGCGCTAATTAATTAATTAATTAATAAGTAATTAGCGAAAGGAAGAAACAACCCGTTTAATTTATAGTACATTATATGAATCATGATAGGTGCAATGATACATACATCACCCTAATCCTTATTGTTCTTGGTGAGACAGTTAGAAATCGGAGTTACAATAATCAAAAGTTATTAATTTTATGAATCAAAATAATCAATATACCGAGGAATTGAAGATGATCAAGCAAATTGAAAAATCTTTTGTTGTCATTTTATAAGTAACAAACAAATGTTCATAACCAGCGAACTAAGGTTTGCTAGCTAGGTTATACGTTGACTGAAATAAGGTAGTTTAGGGTTCCCTTTCCTCTTCAGGTCTTGGTTCTCGATCGATCGGCCTAAATAACAATTATATATTTTCATTTTATTTTTTAAAATTTGAGGTGACTAGTATTTTATTCTGTTTGCCTTGAATAGTTGCATTTGAGTTACGACTCTTCATTTATTTGAAGAAAATTACACTTATTATATTTCGATGAACAAAGGATAGCGAGAGAAAACACAAAGAACGTTTTTGGTTTATGATGATAATTATAGTGGAATATTAAACAGCCGAATAAAACGTTTTTGGTTTTTGCGCATCCATTGACCTTGACCAAGCAAGAAAACACAAAGTAATTACTAACCAATCACTTTCCTTTGTTGTTGTATCTATGTAGTTATTCTAGTTAACGCATGACACGCCTTGATTGAAGCTTTGAGAAAAGATGATTATCATTGCGTACAATTGTTCTCCATCCAAATGCGTAGCATGTTCGTTCCCGTTTCGCTTTTGATCGATAAGTTTGTTTAATATTCTAAAGATAGTCTAAAGTATAATAAGTTTTATTTTCTATCTATTTTCCTTTTCTTACACGGCGGTATTAACTAAGGTTGGCAATCTATACCTTATTTGCGGGTACCCAATTCGAACCAACCCGTTCAAGTAGGATTATTTACTCAATTTGTTGCGAGTAGGGTAGGGTACGGTGCAAGTTTACCTGCAGGTAGGATAGGGTACAAGTTCAGGGTATACTCTACCCTATTCTATCCACACTCCTAATATATTATATAATATATATGTAAAAATTACGTATATAGTAAAAAAAGTGGGGGTTGAACTCACAATCTTCTTTTTATAAAACTTAAAATAATCACTAAATTCGTTAATGATCATATTATTTGTAATTTTATATTAGATTTCTTTAAGATTTTATTGTTTTTAATTTTAATTTCAACTTAATTTTTATTTTCTATTTTATTAAGATATATATGAAATTTTTTTTATTTTTCTACAGGTAAAGTTGGGTAGAATAGGATTTATTAAAACTTTAAGATGCGGATAGGGTTAAAATTGAGAAATTCTCAACCCGCTAATAGAGTAGGATAAAATTTTAAAAAAATTTTTAACTCGCGGATAAAATTAGGGTAAAGTACAAATCTTACCTACCCTACCTATTACTAGCCTAGGTATATATGATTATCGCATATATGTAGAGGCCTTACCTAGGGATCGAAGAATCGTAACCATTAACCAAGTCTTCATATACAACTACAACCAGTCTAATCTGGATTTTTTGCTTTGATGAAGACTCATCACAACCATCAAAATTCAAATACTCCCATATATGTAGGAAAGAAATTAAAATGGCCAGCTTATAAAGAAAAGTTATCAAGAAAATTTGATATTGATCAATAAGATAACAAAAATCCACATTAAAAATCAGTCACTATAAATTTATGTATAAATATATGTATTATTTAACTTATTTTTAATATTTATTTATATTTTAATATATATTTTATATTAATAATTGATTAATAACTGACTTTTATATATCATATATATAAATCATTTACTTGATTACGAGTATATAAACCCTTTAAATTAATAATTATGAACTTTATTAATTAGATTGGGAAAATATCATTAGACTTAGAATAATACTAACAACAACTAATTTTTATTATATTAGATTAATTTGATTAGCAAAAAAATTTAAATATGTAGTATTATTCTTAATAAAAATACGTTGATTTTGCATTTTATTTTTTAATTTTATTTTTAATATATTATATTTTTAGAAATTTGTGAAAAAATAATGAAACAAAAAGTGAAAATAATATCACAATTTTGTAAAGAAAAAATAAAAATAGGAAATATAATTTATTATTTTTATTATTTTATTTTTATATTTAAAGAATTATAAAAATAAAAATAGAAAATAAATATAAAAATCGAATAAACAACATACACCTACCTTTTTTTTTTGAGACAAATAGAAGAGATGAAATAGAAAGAAAAAGAGATGAAAAAAAAAAAAAAAAGAGACAAAGAAGGATAAACTTGACTAAATATTTATGTTAAAAATTGATTCTCAAGCTTAAATAATTTTCGTATTAAATAATGCGTCGTCGTATATATTGTGTTGGATTATTCTTATCTAACAATCATGGTCACTAAGTAATTTAATTTAATTTCTTTAAGACCATGCACAGATGCACTCGATGCTTATTTAGAATAATACGATAACAGGTGTAACAGTAACACGTATGCTATATATCAATATATATGGCTAATTCAATCAATTTTAAAACAAATTTACCTATCAAAATACATATTTTCAAGTCAACAAAAGATTATTTACCATATTTTAATGATGGAAAAAAATCAATTAAAAAAAATAGAGAATAGACATGTTGGTTTGAAGATGAAATAAAATCAAAAGAATTAATTAATCACTTACCATTTAACATTTCTCTAAATGGTATAGACAAGGAGCCAAAATAAACAAAGATGGTGATTTCTTTTTCCCCGTAGAATAAAATAAAGATGAAGATGAAAGACCTCCATTATTATTATTGATTGAATATAATAGTCTCTACTAGTTGAAGTGTATTATTAATTACCCGAAGAAATAATTGAACCTAAGAGACTAATTTTATGGTGTTTTTTATTTAGTGTTTAATTTTTGTTTAAATTATTTTTTATAATAATTTTAAAATATTTAAATTTTTTTAATTTTTATACTTTTATATTTAAAATTAATTATTTAACCTGTTTTAATAATTAAACAATATTTTGTAGACACCATAACAAATACCATTTTAAGAAGCGGTATAATTGATGTTTATGCCCCCATAATAACAATTAAATCTACTTTAAGAAACTAGCAGCCCCACTACATATTTATTAGCTAGTTTTCTTAGTCATCCACGTTCCACACATTCATATATTTTGAAAGTTCCACACTAATCTTCCTTATGAAAGTTTCTAACTACCAATTTTCTAAGCTAAAATCCCTATAAATACGTCACAAGAGTTGCAACATTTTCATCAAATAAACACTTAGCTTCCCACTTAACATTTCTCTACACATACATCACTGAAATAATTAAGTAGTTGTTATTACTATTCACCAAAACATGGCTTCATTCTCTGTTGTGTTGTGTGTGTTAGGGTTAGTGATTGTGGGTCACGTGGCCTATGCTCAAGACTCACAACAAGACTACCTTGATGCTCACGACGCAGCAAGATCCGAGGTTGGTGTTCCAAACTTGTCTTGGGATGACACCGTTGCAGCCTATGCACAAAACTACGCCAATCAGCGCAAAGGTGATTGCCAATTGATTCATTCCGGTGGCCAATATGGGGAGAACCTTGCATGGGGCAGCGGCGACCTTTCCGGCACGGATGCCGTGAAATTGTGGGTGGACGAAAAGCAATACTATGACTACGATTCCAACAGCTGTGCGAGTGGCCAAGTCTGCGGCCACTACACACAGGTGGTTTGGCGCAACTCGTTAAGACTTGGTTGCGCCAAAGTAACTTGCGATAATAATGCGGGCACTTTTATTATTTGCAGTTATGATCCTGCTGGTAACGTCGTTGGTGAAAAGCCTTACTAATACAAATGATGATATTATTGTTATGTCGTCTATTTAAACTTTGAATTAATATAATACTGATGCCAGTATGAGTTCTTAATTGTTATTGATTAAGAAGGTGGATTTAGCAGTAATAAGGCAATAATAAAATCATGAATCTATGTTGGTAAATCAGGTCATAGCTCGCATAATTTGTACTCATGAAAATTGTATGTGGTGTGTGTAATGTTAATTATAAGTTAAATACTACATTTATATATTCCGTTTCTATTTTTATCTCTTTACTTTTAACTATTAGCTATTACAGTGATATATATCTGACTGCAGTTATTGTATTTATTGTTGTATTTGAATGATAAAATTGTAATATAGCTAGAAAGAGACTAAATCTTTAAAGTAGGTTTTTAAATTTATGATTTTTATTATTTTAATTACTTTCTCAAATTTAAAAACATTTATATTAGACTTCGAAATCAAATTCTGAAGATTATATTACTCTTTGAATTATTTTTAGTACTAAATTAGTAGATTAAGTGTTGAGTTAGTTTTGACTAAACAGTGTTTAGGATTGCCAACTCAATTCGTAACTAACTCGCACCTTATATATCTATATATTTTATACTTGTATAAAAATATGTTTTCAGTAAATGTGAAATTAAAAACCTCTCACTAAATACAAAAGATTCTTAATCATTAAAAAAAATTATTAATTGATAATTTAATACGTTTTTCTTTTTGCATAAAAGACAATTCTATTTTAAATTATTATCAAATTATATAATAATATTATATCTTTTTTATAACTTACGGATAAAGTCAGATGAATATCTGTAAATTAAGAACAGATAAAATTAAAATTATAATATTTTTAACCCATAAATAAAATAAAATAAAATTTATATAAAAATTTTAACATACAAATAGAATTAAAATTAAATCCAAACTCTACTATGTCGTAACCATTGCTACTCCTAATAGAAATTTAGTTTACAATATACATTAAATCCAAACTCTACTATGTCGTAACCATTGCTACTCCTAATAGAAATTTAGTTTACAATATACTTACCGTACCTTACCTATTACCGCCTCTAATAGGAATTTAGTTTAGAATATACGTTTGTTCTCTAGGACATAAACCGAACGAAACTGTTAGGTGGGTAAATGGGTAAATGACCGAAAAAGACAGAAAATATCAGACAATGTAATGATTTATTTTTATATATATGAAATATGTTGTCTGTATAAAATGAGTACAAGAGAAGTAATTGACAACGGGGTGATGATAGATCAAATATATAAATAATATTGTAATTATATAAGTATTGTACACATGCATGTTGATTATGAAATGTGTACATTGTTCATAAAACTATTTATATGTCAATTTGGTTTATTTACGGTTTAAAGTAGTTCTATCATGACTAAAATTATTTATTTAAGCTACTGCAATCACCACATACTAATTAATTGATGAAAACGATTTTAATTAATTAACAATTCTCATACACAACTAAACTGATATTTACTTATTATTAAGTTGTGGTGCTGTGATGAATTGATTTTTGTTTAACTTTATTTATACGTATATACAAAATAACCTAATTAAATTTAATAGTTCTAACTTCTAAATCACTACAGAATGAATGTCTTATAATTATTTATTTATATTTAATGGTAATTTTAAAGGTATATTGCTAACTGTCTTAACATAATTCTTTTTTTAATGGTAGGTGACTAGTATTGTTTTTCTATTTACATGCCCTACATTTAAGTTACGACTCTTCATTAGTCCACTCTCACTATGTTAACTCCCTTTGAGTAAATTAATTAATCTCATCATTATCTATCTATTATAAAAAATTTTGTTGATAATCATGAAAAATAATGGTATATATTTAGAGAGAATATTTCATTTAAAGACTAAATTAAAAGTATTTATTAGTAGTATATATTTTTTTATTCAGTTATAATTTTGTGAAAATAAAGTCCTTTCGATGATAATTATAGTGGAATATTAAACAGTAAAAGAAAACGTTTCTGCGCAGCCATTGACCTTGACCAAGAGAACACAAAGTGAATCTATATTCTATCCAATCACTTTCCTTCATTGTGGTATCTATGCAGTTATTCTAGTTAGCGCATGACATGCCTTGATTGAAGTTTTGAGAAAAGATGATTATCATCAGTTTCCCGCTAATAAGGAACTAATTAGAACTGAAGTCAATTTTAATTAATTAGTTGAAAAATAAAACTGCTTTTAAATAAAAAGATAATATTCTATTATTCTAATTTTTTGAATTTTAAAATAAAAAATAAAAGAAAATTAATATGATTATGGCATATATGTAGAGGCTTGTAGCTAGGAATCGGAGAATGGTAAACATTAATGGATTTTTCACTTTGAAGACTTATCACAACCAAGTCTTCAAAGTCTTCATATACAATTATAACCAGTCTAATCTGGATTTTTCACTTTGAAGACTTATCACAACCATCAAATTTCAAATACTCCCATATATATATGGGAAAGAAATTAAAATGACTAGCTTATAAAGAAAATGTCATGAAAATTGGATATTGATCAATAAGATAATAAAAATGACTTGCACATATTAAAAAAATAATCATTATATATTTGTTTATATATATATATTATTTAATTTATTTTTAATATTTATTTTATATATGTCATTTACTCAATCACCTGCATATGAACCCACCGAATTGATAACTATGAATTTTATTAATTGAGAAAACGACACTTTTTTTATAACCAAATAACACTTCTTACTTTATTATTTAATTACATGCACTATAACAAATAAGGGTTTTTGCAACGGTCAAAAACTGTTGTCATAGATTGAAAACCCGTTCCTAAAACTTTAAGCAATGCTTTGGCAACGATTTTTGACCTGTGGTATATGCGATCGTTACCAATGCTCAAAATAAAAGTTTTTTACTTAAGGCAATGGTAATAAAAAAACCGTTGTCAAAGTTACTGGCATAGACAACGGTTTTGAAAGAAAATTTTAAACAACGGTTTCGAACCGTTACTCGATAAGCAACGGTTTTAAACCGTTCTCTTTCATGATTCAATGGTTTAAAACCATAACTGAATAGGCAACGGTTTTAAACTGTTGTAGTTTTATTATTCATAAAGCCAACGGTTTTAAAGCGTTACCGTTAGTGTCATTTTTTGGCAATGGTTTTAATACCATTGCCGTTTTATAGTCGTTTAAGACAACGGTTTTAAAGCGTTACCATTGGTGTCATTTTTTGACAACGGTTTTAATTTCAATTTTTTTATTATTTAGTGTCAATAAATAATCTAAACTATTTGAATCAAGTCACTAAAAAAAAATAATTGAACATTTTCCATCAAATTTGACTTATAAAAATTGTTGTAAGATCCACAATCACATTATATTATTTGCTAGTAAGAATAAAATATGTGTACATTTTCTTAAGTTTGTAAAAGAAACAAGACTAATATTCTCACTTGAACATATTCCCAAATAGCTTCTTTATCTTTAATCCCCTTTCAGTTTGTGTAAATTAATAGACAAAAATCTGAATTATTCCTTACCACTGTGCCCAAAAATTTGCTCAAGTTGTTTACAGCTTCATCAGTAGGACCAATTGCCTCTCCTTCAATATCTAGAGTAATTTCTTCTCTATCTTCCAACTGTCTTGCATGAATCTTCAAGCATTGTGTAGGTCTTTGTATTTTCTTCACTGTTGTCTCTATACAAAGAGACTAAAACATTAATATTTTTAGCATTATATACTATCCCTCTTATTGATTTATATATATTTAATTGAAAAAAAAAACAGCTTAATCCGTTTAGCCAAATGAATAAAATTTCATAATTTCACTATTACTAATGATTTATTCCAACTGCGTAAGAAACTAGAATATGCTTTTAAAATTAAAGTCAAAGTGTAAAAAGAGTCAGAAATCCTTTTCTTATATCTTATCATAGTATATACATATACTTTTTCTTGTATAATTAATAAATACAGATCCTATTTAGATATTGATCTCATTTCAGTGACAGATTTATCATTTGATAAAATATAAATTGTAATGTAAAAATAGCCCACCATATGCAGCAATATATATATGTGAATTAAAGTGTAAATTTGTGCGTGTGTGGGGAACTAGCCCACCATATGTAGCTACGCAAACATAATAATTTTACATCAATTGAAGTATGAAATTGAAATAAAGAAAACTTAAAAATATTATAATAAGTTATGACCAATATCTATTTTGCTTAAATTGATACCGGCCTCATTTGTGAAAGCTTTCTCTTTTAATTCAATGAATGACAAGCAACTAGAAACTTTTCCAATGAAGAAAGAAGAAAAAATGAACTAAGACTACATAAAAAAAGATGCAGAAGCTAGAAAAATAAATAGCTTGCAGTGAAAGTAAATTGAACTATTATTTAAAAAAATGATAGCAATTACACCTCAATTACATAGAAAGAATTATTTATAACCTAGTGCATCAAGTAAAGGTCACAAACTCTCACAATTGCTATAAGAAAACTAACTATTTAACACTTGAGTCTTAATTTTTTTGTTCGAATTTTGCTATTTAACTTGAGTCTTGATTTTATTGAAAGCCTAGCTCAAATTAATCAATTCAAGTAAATTATTTGTGCTTATTAATGAAAATAACAAAAAGTCATGTCCTCATGTACAACTATTTTCATCATCATGCTCACCAACAAACACTCATTTTCAACCTACTCTGCCGCCCCCACCAATTAATAGATCCAATAAATTATTTATTAAAATATATTCCTATTATACAAAGAAGTCATCATATATAAATCTTTTACAGCAGTAAATTTAAAGAGAAATGATGTCATAAAATATTTTTTAAGGAGACCAAAAATTTTTCTTTAACAGTATTGTCTATGACCTCAGCCTCAGTTGGATTAATATAATCCTTGTCCTGCTCTTCTATATTATCTCCTTCATTCTCATCCGATTGCTCTTTACCTATAGTGTAGCTCAATGTCTAAGATAGTGGCAACTACAGAGAGACGCACTATTTGATTTTTTTTTTGTTTTAAAGAGACAAACTGCAATAGCAACAAAGAATAAAAATATAAGCAATTCATAACCATAACTCTAATACTAATGTTACTATCACTTCCATGACTACACACTAGCATTAGCACCTATAAATCAAACAAAACTCATGCACCAAAGACACTAGTTACTACGTAACAAAAGCACCTTCAGCCTATCTACCGGCACAAATAGAAAAATTCACTATACTTAGTGAACCAAAATAGTTTTCTGATTTATGACATCCAAAAATTAACAACAAAATCAAACTTATTTGTATTGAACAGTTCAAAGAGACTCAAAATAATTGTGGTAATATTTTTCTATTTTAAATCAATGACCAAATCAGAGCATTGACCAAAATCAATATAAAAAAAAAAACACAAAATCAGAACAACATTTTCAGATAACCAATTACCAAATCAAAATCAGAATAGCACTATACTAAATCAATATTAAAATCAAAATAGCATTTCCAGAGAACCAATTCTAAATCAAAATCACACAGCATTATACTAAATCAATATAAAATTAATATTAAAATAAAAACAAAACCAGAACAACATTTTTAGAGAACTAATTACCAAATCAAATAATGGCAATAGAACATAACTCAATGCTACCAGGAAAAAGCAGAATAGAACAGCAATGGCAGAGTAACCTACAGTGATCATGAAGCATGACGATGATGAAAACAACGGCAGCGGCGGCGATGAGACAGTGTGTCCTCCTTCTCTGTCACAGCCTCCTTCGCGCGTCAGTCCCCCTGGTCTCGGATGCGTCTTCTTCTTCAGCAGCAACGAAACCAATCGGCGACGAAAACCTCGAGCAGAAACCGCGACGGCAATAACGCACGACTTTCCTCCTCTCGCACGCGTCACATCGGCGACAACTCGTCGGCGACAGTGGCTTCCTTTGGCGAGCACGAATCAACGATGATGGCGGTCTTCGCGGCGATGGTAGCGAGGCGCGACGGCGACGGCGCGAGATAGCGCCCCTTCCTTCTCTTCTCTCACGCTAGCTTTGACGGGTCAACATCGATGGAGGTGCGGCGCGAGCTCTCCCACTCCTCGCATCATGTGGCAACGACGGCGGCAGTCTCCCCTTCCCCCGCCGGCCACCTCTTCTCTCTCTTCTTCCTTTCTCTTTCCCACGGTGCTTAGCTTCCCTCTCTCTTCTCTGCATTTTCTCATAAAGGAATGGGATTCTAGGGTTTCTAATTGGGAATTTAGGAATTTAGAGAATTAGAGTTAGAAATTATGAATTTTATAAAAGAATAAGGATACATATGAATAGATATTTTGATAAAATTAGATAATAGAATAATTTTAAAATCAATTGTACACTATTAAAAATATTTAAGAATATTATTTATCAATATATTGCTAAGTTCAATTAACTATTTCTAATTTAAATTATAAAATAAATATATTAATCACATTTTATAAAATATAATTTAAATTTAAAATATTAATTATTCAAATTAAGTGATATAATTTTTTGTTATTTTTCTATCACTGGAACTTTAATTTTAATTTATAAAATAACCAATTATAATAAATTACGCAAGAATTTTAATTAGCTTAAACTCAATAATTATAAAATCAATTTAATCATTCTTAACATATTATTTTCTAAAAATAAAGAACTCGAATTAAAGCATAAATTAGTCGTAATAAAAATTACTTAACTTAAATTATACAATTCTTTTTTATTTTTCAATTACTGAAATGATGTGAAACATTCAATTATAATAAAATTCTAATTAATTTAAACTATAATTTTCATGAAACTCTAATTAATTATCCTCAATAAAATAATTTTCTTAAAATAAATTTCTCAACAATTATAATAAATTGTAAATAACTCATTTTAATTTTTCAAGAACTTGGGTTGTTACAGCTCTGAGTCTGATAGCCTGAGTTGGTGTGGGTTAGGATTATGTTGATGGTAGAAGGAGAAAGAGCGCGCTCTGATTTTTTTTTTTTGAAGAGATCAGAGTCCTTGATTATCTTAGGGAGAAATTTTTTCAATAAATATATAATATTTATTCTAAAATCATTTTAATTTTATTTTTTATAATAATATTTGTTATATATTTATAATAAAAATATATAATATTTATTATAAATTTATTTTAATTTTTTTTAAATAACATTTGTTATATATTTATAACAAAAATATATAATATTTATTATAAATTTATTTTAATTTTATTTTTTTCAAAAAAATATTTGTTATGTATTTATAACAATATTTTTTGAATATTTTATAAATTTAGTATTTATAGAAAAAATAAATATAAAAAACCAAACAAACAACACTTAATTTTTTTGGGACAAATAAAAGAGATGAAGTAGACAACAAAAAAAAAAAGAGATGAAATAAAAAACAGACAAAGAAGGACAAACTAAATATTTATGTAAAAAGTTGATTCTCAAGCTTACATAATTTTCCTATTAAATAATGCGTCGTCGTATATATAGTGATGGATTCTTAACTAACAATCATGGTCACTAATAAGTAATTTGATTTTATTAATTTCTTTAAGACCATGCACTCAATGCTTATTTAGAATAATATGATAACAGGTGCAACACGTATACTATATGTGTGTATCCAATAAAAAGAAAATACGTTATTATAAAACAAAACAAAAATAGAACAAAACGATATCCGGTCTTTATTAATTATTATATTATTGGTATGTTATCTTAAAAAATAACGAAGTTATAAACAAATGAATTGAATACTTAAAATTCTAAAATAACCTAATATTATTAATAAAATATTCAGTTGATCATCATGATTCGTTGTTTACAACTGAGTATATATCCAATAGATTAGACTCGTACTCAATACTCGATAGTAAGTAGTTATTTCAATAAATTGAGCCAAATTAAATCATATTTCATTTTCAATAAATTTAAAACAAATTTACCATGTTTTGATTTTTTCAAGTCAACAAAAGATTATTTACCATATTTTTTTTGTACCATAATAGATAATTGACATGTTGGTTTAAATATAGGATAAAATCAAAAGAATTAATCACTTAACGTTTAACATTTCTCCAAATGGTATACACAAGAATTATTATTATTATTATTATTATTATTATTATTATTATTATTATTATAGGCAGAAGGGAGCTTGACTGCAAGACCCATCCCTCGAGCAAGAACGACAAAAGTCGGTCTTAGTGATCCGACGATGCCGAGTGGAAGGGCCGTCGTTCAACAGATAAAAGTTACTCTAAAAATAACAGGCTAATCTAATCGTGGTTATCTGGATACTTTTTATAAAAATTTTGTCATTACAAATATAAAAAAATTAGCTAAAATGAATCATTATATTGATCGATAAGTAATTGATGATGGAATTATTATTTAATCTACTCTAAGAAACTAGGAATAAGCCAATAAGGTATATAGCAGCGCCACTACATATACTAGTTTTCTTAGTCATCCACGCGATCACATTTCTATATACTAATAATCTAGTCTTCCTTATGAAACAATTTTCTGTGTTAATTAAGATCCCTATAAATACGTCACAACTGTAGCAACATTTTCACCAAACGAACACTTCCCACTACTTAGCATTTTCTATACATACATCACTGAAATAATTAAGTAGTTGTTATTACAATTCACCAAAACATGGATTCATTCTCTGTTGTGTTGTGTGTGTTAGGGTTAGTGATTGTGGGTCATGTGGCCTATGCCCAAGACTCACAACAAGACTACCTTGATGCTCACAACGCAGCAAGATCCGAGGTTGGTGTTCCAAACTTGTCTTGGGATGACACCGTTGCAGCCTATGCACAAAACTACGCCAATCAGCGAAAAGGTGATTGCCAATTGGTCCATTCCGATGGCCAATATGGGGAGAACATTGCAGGGGGCAGCGGCGACTTTTCCGGCACGGTTGCCGTGAAATTATGGGTGGACGAGAAGCAATATTATGATTATGATTCTAATAGTTGTGCGAGTGGTCAAGTATGTGGCCACTATACACAGGTAATTTGGCGCGATTCGATAAGACTTGGGTGCGCCAAAGTAACTTGTAATAATAATGCGGGCACTTTTATTATTTGTAGCTATGATCCAGCTGGCAACATTATTGGCCAAAAGCCTTACTAATATAAACGATATTGTTGTTATATGTTGTCTATTTAAACTTTCATTTGGTATAATACTGCCAGCATGAGTTCTTAACTGTTATTGATTAAGGATGCTGATTTAGCAGTAACAAGGCAATAATAATAAAATCATGAGTTTCTGTGTCAAGGCTAATTATACTATTAATGAAAAAATATAGGTAAACAACTTTTAACTAGTTAATTTTAAATAACTGTAATTAATAATTATTAATTATATATTTTTTTAAATATAAAATTTAAATAATTATTAATTAATGATTAATTAGTATAGAATGTAGTTTAAAAATATTTGTTGGCTTGTTATTGACTAAATTCTTGTTAGTTATCTAGCAAAATTAATTATCAATTGATCATGTACTACTCTATGTAGTGATATTTTTCCATGTAATATGTTGGATTATATATTAGTCCATATCTCACGTAATTTGTACCCAAGAAAATTGTATGTGGTGTGTGTGATGTTAATTACAAGTTAATATATACTACATATATTTCTTTATCTCTTTGTTTTTAATTATTTATTAGCTATTACAGTGATATCATATGTGACTGTAATTGTATTTGTTGTATTTGAATGATAAAATCAAGAAATTGAAATTGCAATACAGAATAAACGTTTGTTCTCTGGGAGATAAACTGAACCAAAGTGTTAGGTGAGTAAAGGACCAGAAAAGACAAAAAATATTAGACCGTAATGATTTATTTATGGGAGTCATTTAGATAAAGATGTGTAAAACGTCTTTTTTTTAAAGATGTTTTTTAATAATTAAAATTTAATACATATAATTAATTAAACTGTGTTATTTTTGTCAAAATTAGGTGAGACAAATTAATTTGACCGAAAAATAGTAAAACAAATCTTAAATTAATCTAAATTAATATTATTTTTTATAAAAATTAAAATGACTATAATATTCTTATTAGAAAAAATGATTAAAATACTCTTATTATATGATATTAATTTTGAGAATCCTAAATTCTAGTCCTTTACTTCTCCGCCATTATAGGGTTAGGATTTAAAGTTTTCAAAATATATATATATATATAAGTATTTTAGTCATTTTTTATAATAAGAATATTGTAGTCATTTTTTATAAAAAATAATATTAATTTAGTTCGGTTCAAGATTTGATTCACCATTTTTTAGTTAAATTAATTTATTTGGCTTAATTTTGACAAAAATAACACGATTTAATTGATTATATGTATTAAATTTTAATTACTAAAAAATATCTTTAAAAAAAACGTTTTAAATGTCTTTATCTGAATGTTCCTTTTATTTATATGAAATATGTTTTTTGTATATTAAATGAGTAAGAGAACTAATTGACAACTTGGTGATGATAGATCATGCAACTATATAAATAATATTGTAATTATATATGTTGAGATTGAAAACTTGAATTATTATGATGATTAAATATTATTAAAATATTAATTAAAAAATTATTAATTTGTTAATTGCTTTAAATTGTTTGGTTAATATGTTTGTTAGTGTGCAGATTTTAATTAATGGCTAAAGGCAATTTAAGCCCAACTTATTGTTAAAAAATAATTAGTCCTTGAGCAAAACTATTACATACTATGTGGCTGAATTTTAATAAGGAAATAAAATAAGATTGGGCCAAGAAACCCATGCACAGCCTAAGATAATTTTCTTATTGATCCAACATTGTCCTGCTCCGATTTGGAAGAGAAATGGTTCGGTTACCCACTCCATTGGTTAATAGAATTTAAATTTTAATTCAATTGAATACATGCATGCATAGGTAACCGAAACTCAAAATTAAATTGGGTTTAATATTGGATTAAAAGCTTTGTCTTTTCTCTCTCCTCTCTCTTTGTATTCGGTCATATCACTTCAATAAGAAGAAGAAAAGAGAAGCAAGTTATTAGAGAAAGTAACAGTAAAGCATAATGGAAGAAAAGGCTAGGATGATGATAACTTTTGAAAAAGGAAGATTCGAAGAAGGGGAGGCTGAAATCTGATACCTTGGACTCAAGCCCGTTCAACGTCCTTTGAGCCCATTCCATGATACTGGCTCATTATTTTTTTGGCATCATGTTTTTAATAAATTATTTTTAATAAATTATTTTTGTAAAAGGGTTTCACATCATATCTTTTAAAAGAGAGTTTTTGTCAAATCAAATCTTTTTTCCTTATCATCTCCCACTTTTCAAGAAAAGGTCTTTTCAGTTATTCCTTTTTGATTTTTAATTCCTTGTTAAAACCGTTTTTCATTAAATGTTGATTGCTTTAAATGAGTTTTTCTCCACTAAGCATTTATGATAGTGTAACCTCTCTCCACCTTCCACTTTCTTCGGCCCTCTCTGTAACTTCTCCATCTCCATTTCACTCTCTTCATCATAATAAGAAAGAAGGTTGCCACTCACCAAAGCACCCGAATCCCCATAACAAAAAATTCCTCATCATCCAAAGGTCCCAATCCCATACATACATACACATTCATTCACATTCTTCCTCTTCACCCTCTTCTCACTCCACGGACTCCATGGCAAGAAAAAGAATCCATGCAGGAGCTTCAACGAGGCAGGAAGCATCATCATCAAAGAGAAGTTCAAAGGGAAAGGAGCAAGTACCCAAAGAAGAAGAAGACACACCGCCTCCATCTCCACGTCCGTCACCACCACCACGACGTTCTACCCCTCATCCCTCTAGTTGGTCTCAACGTTCAAAGAAGCTTATCCTTCATGACACTAAAGAACCATCCAACCTTGATTCATTGGACTTCAAAAATAAATATGGTAAAAGCCACTCTCACTTTGATCCTTCCCGCTTTATATCCTGTGCGGCCTTTGAGTTTCACTCTCAAGTGTTGGTAAATCGTCATCTCTGTGCCTCTTATGTGGTTAATCTTGAAAACCTTTCTGAAAAAGGCATTGATTTCACTGCATATTTTGATGATCTGAAATGGTCCCCTATTTTCAAAATTCGAAAACCAGTGTACCCAAACTTGGTACGCGAATTCTATGCTAACATGATGTTTCATGATGGTGCCTTGCATTCATATGTCAAAAATGTTCATCTCACTTTAAATCGTGATACTGTAAGTGCTGCTTTGGGGTACCAAGATGAAGGGGCCAGTGCATACATATATGGTAAATGGGATAACCATGCTGGGGTTTCCCTTCAAGTTGCTCTGACTCGGGTGTGTGAAAATTTTTCTGCTCTTGATGGCACAAATTTAACCCACAAGGCTCTCGGTCCTGTGCGAGCCTTGCTACACCGAATCATCACTCATGTTTTGATGCCTCAAAGTGGTTCTTACCAGAGGGTTACTGTTTGTGATACCCTTGTACTGTTTGCAATTCTAAACTCTGCTTCTATTTCATTTGCTTATCTTATGATCAGACACATGTGGGACTGTGTCCGTAGTGATAAAAAATCCAATCTGCCATATGGTATGTTCCTGACATGTATTTTTGAGTATTTTAATGTGGATCTCAGCAATGAGCCAGTTGAGAACAGGTTCTCTGTAATCAAAGGCGGGGGAGTTCCCGATTCTGCAAAAGAAAAAAAGAATAAGAGCTCCAAGGCATCCATATTCACTGAAAGTGAAGATGAAAGTCTTCCTTCTGATTCCTCTGACAAGTTTCGGTTCTCAGAAACTATAAAAGATGTCCTTACAGAGTTCTCTAATATGTCCAGCATGATGGTCAGGTCCTATAAAGAGGCGCGAAAGCAAGCCTATGAGAATGAGAAAGCCTGGACTAAATGCCGTGAAAGGATCAATCTGCTTGTTAAAAGCTTGGAGATTACTGATAAGGACATGGCTCATTCTGAAGGAGAACAAGATTTTTCTGATTCTGATATCAATCTTTCTGATGCCTAGAAATTTGATCTCTGCTGCTTATGACCATGGACACAATTTATTTTGTTGCTTTTGGACTTAATTTCTTTTGAATTGTTTTATTTTGGGATGATTGTACTTAATCACTTTGATACTTTATTTATGTTTTAATATTTATGTTATGAATTACATTGCTGTTTCATCTATTTTGTAGGTTCCCTCTTTGATGCCAAAAGGGGGAGGAAAAGAGATTAAAAAGGGGCTGAATTGAAAATAGAATTGGGGCTGCCAATTGCTCAAATTCTTGTGCTCTATTTTTGAGCCCACTATTTTCTTATCTAATCATATTTTATGCCCTGTTTGATTATTGTTTCATGCTCTATTTTAGGGGGTGAACACTCTGTTTTATTGGTTGCTTTGATGTGTAGCTTTATTGGCAGGAAACACTATTTTTAGGATTGATGCTTTGCTTTGAATATGTTACTTTGAGCAGTGTGTTAGAACTTGAGCCTTGATCATTTGTTTGACAAAAGTGTTTTCTTTGATAAAATATGGCTCGGCTACTTAAAGTTTCATGTTTTGAAAATATAAAATTTCTTTTGGAACTGCTTAAGGATGTTTACAGGTACTGCTTCCATTGGATATATGCACACATTACGGGGGAGTAATTTGATCAATTGAAAGGGGGAGGATTCGGCCAAATCATCAAGGGAGTTTTCTAATCCTAATCTTTTTCAATTTATTTTTAATAATGTTTGTCATTAAGGGGGAGATTGTTGAGTTTGGAAAATTTGAATTATCATGATGATCAAACATAATTAAAAATATTAATAAAAAAATATTAATTTGATAATTGCTTCCAATTGTTTGTATAATAAGTGTGTTAGTGTCACTACAACAAAATTTATTTTTAGTGGCAAATTTTTAGCGACAATAATACAATGGTCACTATTTCCTTTATTTAACTTATATTTTTGTGACCATTATACATTTGCTATTATTAATATATGTTATAATGACAATTATTATTATTGCCACTAAATTATTACTTCTTTTACTATTATTTTTATCTTTTATAAATTAATAACGGCAATTGTTATTATTGCCGGTAAAAGTATTCCAATTTCCTAAACTAAATTGATTGAAAAAGAAAAAGAAAAAGAACTGTTCCTGTGGGGTTTGGTTCTTCAGAATAAACACTCACTTCCCTCCGTCTCCACCTTAACGGAACCCCCTTCCCTCCACCATCAACCATCGCCGCCGTAGGCCTTGCCACCGCTGACAGCCGCCGTCCGTCGTCCTACACTCATTCAAACCGCATCTCTATTCCTCCACCTCAGATCTGCGTTGATGTCTTGGATCCACCGTCGCCAAGGTCTTCCAGTTCCAGAGCCACCATTGCTGCGTCATCCTCAGATCTACTCTTCCGATTGAAATTGCTTCCAACCTGTAGCTGTGGACTCGGGGATTCAGAACTTGAGGAACCAGGAGGTCGAAAGCGGTGGAGATCATCATCACAATTGTTCTTCGTTTTCGTGATAGAGTGCTAGCCATCGTCATCCACTTCTTCTTGGTGATTGGCTTGATTATCATAGCTTCTCTGTGTAATAAGCTTTATTGATCAATGTGATTCGTTTGACTTGATGTGAAATTCTGCATAAATTTGATAATATCCATTAGTTAGGTTTAGCTGAACTTGATTTCATTACAATTTTGAACTCTAAATTTTGAAATTAGGAATTGTTACACCGAATTGGTATTATCATTTTCGTGTAACAATGGGTTATACTATTTAAGCATTATTTTCCGAATGTATTGGTAATATAGCAATTTGAAAAAGCTTATTTCTGTGTTACATATCACCGTGGTGTTTGTTTTGAATTTTTGTTATCTAATTTTAGTCTTTACACTATACATTATGTTTTTCTTTTCAGCACATTGATGAGTTAGATCTGAAAATAAAGAAGTATCTCAGAGGAGAAGCTGCTTCTTTTGAGGTATATAGTATTATTATGGTTTCTAGAATCAATACGTTGGCATCCAATTATATTATCAGTTAATCTTAATTTGCAGGATTTGAAAGATAGGAATCTCAAGCATCAGCTATCTGTCAGAGAAGAATTATATGGCAATCCTACGAAAGCTGTTGCCAAGGCAGAAAAGGTAAGTTGTTTTCCATGTATCTTTTATGTTCAACAATTAAACTGAATTTATCCTTTTGTTCAATGATCTCTATATGACATGCTAAAGGAAGAATTCAATTTTAGTTGTGCATTATATTCTTATTCGAAATTGACTAAATTCAAGATTAAGTATCAGATTTAACTAAATCTAAATTTGATGTGTGAAGAACTTTGAGAATTAAAAGAAATGTTGTGCTCTGGTCTGTGGTTACCGAGGTCAATCAGATGATCCATATTCAAGGTTCTATATATATGGGTTCTTGTTTGATGTAGTATATTTTTTATCTGGCTTGTTGAATTTTATGTTGTCAAGCTAGTAATTAACTTGAGCAAAACAGTTGAACAAAAAATATTTCTCCTACGTGTGAAAATTAGAGCTTGAATATGGTAAAATTACATTGCCACTTCATACGATTATGATGCTCCTTTTGATGAATATGGTAAAATTACATTGATCAAGAATCTCATTTTTTAATATTTTTCCATGAATGATCCTTGAGTAATTAATTAATTATTGTATGTAGGCAACAAAGCTCAACCAAAATGGGGTCACCTCAAAGAACTCCACAGGGTTTTGAAGTCCATGGAAGAGAGTCTTACAAATGGGAACGTTTCCCAAATTGATTTTGGAAACTCTGTCACGGTACAAAAATACATGAAAACAAAATTACAAATTTTCATTATTTTTTCCCTCTGATTGAATTAGAGCAATAATGAATAATTACTTTTCAACAATAATTATGTCAGGCCACTGTGTATGCCTCAGACAAATCATCAAGTTACTTCTTGACCAATGCCAACACTACCACTGATGCTACTGTTTCATTTAGAGGAAGAACCTATGCAGTTCCAGCATGGTCTGTGAGCCTTCTACCTGATTGTCAAAATGAAGAGTATAACAAAGCCAAGGTATCTATAACATAATTAATTAAATATTTTAAATTTAATTTATTATTAATTATTAATAAACTTGTATGTTTTGTTATTGTTATAAAAGGTGAATGTGCAAACCTCTGTGATGGTTAAAGTAAGCAACAAAGCTGAAGATGAGCCAATGTCTTTGAATTGGACATGGAGGGCTGAGAATGTTAAACATGCTCTTCTTACTAAAGTCAATGCCTCAGAGTCAGCACACAAACTCATAGACCAGAAAAATGCTGCTGATGATGCTAGTGACTATCTTTGGTACATTACAAGGCTCCAGCTTGATCAAGATGATCCTGTTTGGATTGATGATATGTCCCTCAGAATCAATGGCAGTGGCCATGTTCTCCATGCATTCGTCAATGGACAACATATTGGTAAACAATGTTTCACACCATAATAACCCTAATGAATTAATTAATCAATTAAATAACATTTCATATCCTTTGTTTGTTATGTGGATAGGGTCTCATTGGGCCACTTATGGAATTCACAATGACAAGTTTGAGACAAAGTTAAAGTTGCAGCCTGGAAAGAACACTATCAGCTTGCTTAGTGTCACTGTTGGACTTCAGAACTATGGGGGTAACTTTGACAAATGGCATGCTGGACTTGTTGGACCAATTGAGTTGATTAGTAGAAAGGGTGATGAGACCATAATCAAGGATATCTCTCAACACAAATGGTTGTACAAGGTTGGATTGAATGGTTGGGATCACAAATTCTTCAGTAGTGACTCACTCTTCGCTTCCCCTTCCAAATGGGAATCTCAAAGTCTTCCCACTAACAGAATGTTAACTTGGTACAAGGTAATTACGATTCTCATCTATCATCTTCATGTGATTAGTTAGCATTTAACATACTAATTGTGGTGATCTTGTGTTTATTTAATTACTAGACAACTTTCAAGGCTCCTCTGGGGACAGACCCTGTTGTGGTGGACCTGCAAGGTATGGGCAAAGGCTATGCTTGGGTTAACGGCAATAACATCGGCCGCATCTGGCCGAGTTACTTGGCCAGCAAAGATGGTTGCAGCGATGACCCATGCGATTATCGCGGCAAATATGATGACTCAAAATGTGTTTGCAATTGTGGAAAGCCCTCTCAAAGATGGTAAAATGTTAACCGTTAACGTAATAATCTATGTCACTAATTATATTATGTGTTTATGGATTAATAATTGTGATTGAACATAAAAGAAGCTAGTGTTAGATCCTTGATTGGTTCAAGAAAACAAAATTTATTTGAACATAAAAGTGGACATTCTAAACTCAACCTTGGATGGGAGGACATAATATACAAAGAATAGGAAGAAAATTATCCAGTGGAATGTCTGTTATGGTTAGCTGGTTTTCTTTGACCTTTTCTTGTTCCTTTGGCCATGATTTCCTAGTTAATGCACTCTCAGTTATTTTGATCCGTTTTATTTTATTTTATCTTTGATTCAGAAACAGAATGAAAAGAAAGGGGAGAGTGAGAAGAGATACTACGACAGTAAGACTCATGTCCATGAAGACTGAATGATTTCTAATTCTCGGCATTAGACATGGAAGCTTAGTAAATTTGTAGGCCTTATTTTATTCTTTCTCTATTAGTAAAATGAAATGATAGTTCTGTACTATTGTTCAATTTGGACCATAATTGGACATTGCTATCTCTGCATATGATTAATCATTTGCTAAACTGATTTAGTCAGTGATATATTTGTAGTTAACCATGATTATTATCTCCGAATAAATTCATGGTTAAGTATACCATGGCTGAATTAGTTTGGAAAAATGATCCAACTTTATGATTCAAGCTGAGCAAAGCTATCATTTTCACTTTATTTTGGTTTTTGGTCTCTTTTCTAGATTTATCCCCTAGCTTTTTTTTAATAACATGTTACATTTTATTATTGCTGTATGTGGATTTTATGAGGATTGATTGTCTTTGGTCGAATTCCTTTTGTTCTTCTTTGATAAATTAGTAAAGATATATTCATTGAACAAGATATATTGGAATTATAGTTCATTTTCATTTCTATTGAATAATCACCAGTAAAAATAAAAGTCTTAAGATATATTCCTTTTTCATAATATTACTTTTAGCATAATTATAGGTTTGTAGCATTTTTTATTATTTAGATTTGTAACATTATTTATTACTTTTTAAGAAAAATTTATGTATCAATATTTGAGTTTAATAAAATATCTCATTTTGTAGTAATTAATTTCAGTATATTATAACTAAAAAAGTCTTAAGATTTTAGCGGCAATAATAATGGTAACTAAAAGTGAATAACATTATAATTTTAGAATAATTTTTAGTGGCTATATAAATTGCCGGTAAAATAGATTTTGGCAGCAATAGTAATGGCTACTAAAAGTGAATAACATTACAATCTTAGAATTACTTTGGTGGCCATATAAATTGCCAAGAAAATAGCCACTAAAAATCTTTTTGCGGCCTTTAAAAAGGTCTTTACTGGCAAATGTTATAATTACTGCTAAAACTTTTTAGCGGCAAAGCATAAGACGGCTAATGTCTAATTGCCGGTAAATGTATTAGCGGCTATTTTTATTGCCGCTAAAAGTGATTTTTCTTGTAGTGTGTGCAGAAAAAGAAAAACAATTTCTGATTGTGCCGGTCATTAGAAGCCCGTTCTGGTTTTCAAACAAAATTAAGCCACACATTTCTTAGTTCAACAAAAGTGGCTGAATGTTGAATTATGTAGAAGTTCAAAGTTGGCCTAAGGTTTTGATAAGCCCAAGCAAAATTCTCTCTTGGCCCAACGCCATCATAGATCCGAAATTGAAGAAGGAAAGAATGGAAGAGGAATGGTTCGGTTACCTACTACATTATGGAATGGAATTCAAAATTCAAATGAATTAATTGCTTAGGTAACCGAAACATAAAATTAAATTGAGTTAATTTTACATTGAATGCATTGCCTCTTCTCTCTCCTCTCTCTCTTGTTTTCGGTTGTCACTTCAATCAGAGAAAAGAAGCAAGTAGAAGTTATCAGAGAAAATTAACAGTAAGGCTAATGGAAGAAGAAAAGGTTAAGATGATGATGGCCTTTGCAAAAGGAAGACCCGAAACATGATGTGGCTAGATCTTTGCTATTGAAGGCAAGATTTTTAAGAGGAGCTTCAAGATCTTGCATGCCAAGAATAGGAAAGATCCATCTCGGTCAGAGAAGAAGATCTCAGTGGCTAAAGATCATTTCCATTTTTGTTATTTCAAGATAGAAGGTAGCTACTGAAGCTACAGATAGGAAGAAGCAAAAATGGAAGGAAAGAAGCACTCCTGGGTCAGAGATTCATCAAGGGTTGGAATTCATTCTTGGGGCCAAAATCAAGATAAAAGGCTCAGATTGAAGAAGCTTGATGAAAAGGGTAGAGAGAGGTACACGCATGTTGGTTTTGTTTTGGTTTTCTCTCTCTCTTCTCTCTGTCTGATCCGCTGCTACTCTGGGTTGGAGAAGAAGTTGCTTGGTTGAACCGATTTCAACCTTGGAAGCTTTTCCTTCTATAATAAGGGTGAACGACCAAGGGTTGAGATCAAGGAGAGTAAGCACAGAGTTCTCATAGCTACCCGAAGCTAACATAGTTCTTCTCCTTCAATGAGTTTCATTTTGTTTTCTTTTCTTTAGTTTTGTCTGTCTGAGTCTCATGGTAAAAGGAAAACATGGTGAGATTTGTAAGAAAAAGCCAGTGAGAAGTAGGAAAAAGGTAGTGAGCAAAATTAAAGAAAAAGTCATAGATGTCTCAGAGTTTCTTTGTACATCTATATGTTGTGTTTCATGATCCTGTGGAAATTCTCTTGCAAGTTGGGTTAGCACTTTGCGGTTGAAAGTTTGGTAGGTGTCCAAGTCAAGTTCATATTTGGGGATAGAATCTGGATTTGTCCCAGATAGGATTGGGTAGATCCTAGGGAAGAATTGGTGTATGTAATCTGATGATTATAGTGAAATTTCGTCACTGTTGTGATGGAGACTGCATGTAGGCTACATTGCACTTAGCAGCTGAACCAGGATACTTTTGGGTGTGATTCTCTCTTTCTCTTCTACTCATATTCTGTTTCTGTTGCGTTGGATACAAAATTAAAAAAATATCTCTTAACCAGTTACGAGACAAAAGAAAATGTCTCTTAACTTGTTATGAGAAAAAAAGCAGAAATATCTCCTGAAGTTCCTTAAAAAGACAGAAAGTAACAATAAAAAAAGGGCTAAGATTCAACCTCCCCTTCTCTTAGCCACTGATTACCATCAAAATTTGATAAAGATATTACTTGTGATGCTTGTTAACTAGGCAAACAAGTAAAACCATCTTTTAAACCCAAGGATGGAATTTCCACTAAAAGGCCATTGGAAATGTTACATATTGATCTTTTTGGTCTTACTAGAACACAAAGTTTGGGAGGAAAACATTATGGTTTGGTAGTGGTGGATGATTACTCTAAATTCGGTTGGACTCTTTTCTTAGCTCACAAAAATGATGCGTTCTATGCTTTTTCTTCTCTTTGCAAAAATATCTAAAATGAAAAAGATTAAAAAATTGTCCACTTGAGAAGTGATCATGGAAAGGAATTTAAAAATCAAGATTTTGAAAATTTTTGTGATGAATTTGGAATAGCACATAAATTTTTATGCCCAAGAACACCTCAACAAAATGGGGTTGTTGAAAGAAGTAATAGAAGCCTTCAAGAAATGACTAGGGCAATGCTTTGTGAAAATAATGTTCCAAAGTTTTTGTGGGCTGAAGCTGTAAACACAGCTTGTTATATTTTAAATAGAACCATCATTAGAAAATGTTTAAAGAAAACTACATATGAGCTTTAGAAAGGAACCTCACCTAATCTTAAGTATTTCCATATTTTTGGATGCAAATATTTTGTTCTTAACAATAAAGAAAATCTTGAAAAATTTGATCCAAAATCTTATGAAGGAATGTTTGTTCGATACTCCATCACTAGCAAAGCATTTAGGGTTTACCTCAAAGAACATAGAACAATTGAGGAATCCATACATGTGTCTTTTTGTGATTCTACTATATTCTAAGTTCTGTGTTAGATGATGATGCAGGTAGTGAAATTGATGTGAACTAACAAGCCAGTCAAGAAAATTTCAAGTCTGTCCCAGCTATTGAATCTGTCTGTCCAGAAACGTCTCTTCACAATGAAGAAGACATTTCTGTTTTGTCTCCTGAACAAGCTAGAGAATCCAGAGCAGAGTTGCCTATTGAAACTTGTCAAGTCAGAACATTTCCTCAAAGGCCACGAGAATGAAAAATTTTGAAGGATTACCCTCATGAATTCATCATTGGTGATTCTTGACAAGGCATAACCACTAGATCCTCAAGCAAGAAGCAAATGGAACCAAGTAATGTTGCCTTCTTGTCCTAAGTAGAACCTCTCAATGTGAAGTAAGCTCTTGAAGATCTCTCATGGGTTAAAGTCATGGAAGAAGAGCTATCTCAATTTGAAAAGAATGAGGTTTGGACCCTTATACCGAATTCAAATGGTAAAAAGGTAACCGGTATAAAATGGATTTTTAAAAATAAATTAGGTGAGGATGGTAGTGTTGTTCGTAACAAGGCTAGGCTAGTGGCCCAAGGTTATGATCAAGAGGAAGGTATTGATTTTGATGAGTCATTTGCCCCGGTAGCAAGAATGGAAGCAATTAGGTTGCTTCTAGCCTATGCTGCCCACAAGGGTTTTAAAATATTTCAAATGGATGTCAAATGTGCTTTTCTTAATGGTTTTATAGATAGGGAAGTATTTGTGGCTCAACCCCCCAGTTTTGAAAACAAAGATTTTCCAAATCATATTTTTAAACTTTCAAAGGCCCTTTATGGTCTTAGGCAAGCTCCTAGAGCTTGGTATGAAAGGGCTAGTGCCTTCTTGTTGGAAAATAATTTTCAAAGGGGTACCACCGATACTACTTTGTTTATAAAAGAGTCTAATGATGATATCTTGCTTGTTCAAGTTTATGTGGATGACATTGTGTTTGGTTCGGCCAATGAATCATTGTGTGAAGAGTTTGGAAAACTTATGACTAGTGAGTTTGAAATGAGTTTGATGGGAGAATTAACTTTCTTTCTTGGTCTTCAAATCAAACAAACTCCTAGTGATATTTTTATTCACCAAGGTAAATATGCCAAAGAGTTAATCAAGAAATTTGGTCTTGAAAATTCCAAACCAATGGAAACTCCTATGCATCCAAACACTAAACTTGACAAAGATGAAAATGGGAAAGATGTGGATGAAACAAAGTATAGAAGAATAATAGGATCTCTCATGTATCTTACATCCTCTAGACCGGATATTGTTCAAAGTGTGAGTGTATGCTCTAGATTTCAATCTCACCCAAAGGAATCCCATCTTTCGGCCGTTAAAAGAATCATTAGATACATTAAAGGCACATGTGATCTTGGCTTATGGTATCCAAAATCTAATAAATTTTGTGCAGTAAGATTTTGTGATGCAGATTATGCGGGAGACCGAGTGGATAGGAGAAGCACTTTCGGAATGCGTTGCTTCCTTGGAAGCTCACTCAACACGTGGTCTAGTAAGAAACAAGCCACGGTTGCTTTATCCACGGCTGAAGCCAAATATATATCCGTGACTGCTTGTTGCTCTCAACTTATATGGCTTAAAACTCAGTTGAAAGATTACAAATTGAAAATCAGTAGTATACATCTGCTTTGTGATAACATGAGTGCAATAAATATTTCAAAAAATCCTGTACTGCACTCTAGAACCAAGCACATTGAGGTTCGATATCACTTTATTAGGGAACATGTGCAAAAGGGTACTATTCATATCCAATTTGTAAAATCTGAAGAGCAACTTGCTGACATTTTCACCAAACCACTGTGTGAAGATAGATTTTGTTCATTGAGAAATAGTTTGGGGATGATGGATTTAAATTTTGTTGAAAAAATGTGATTCTCATGCCTTTGTTTGTTTTTGTCTCGTAGGCAGCAGGGAGACAAATCTGGGCACATGATGAACAAGCCATTAAACATGGAGAGACTGAAACCTGGTACCTTGAACTAAAGTCCATTCAACCACCTTTGAGCTCATTCCATGATACTGGCTCATTATTTTTTTGGCATTATTTTTTTATAAATTATTTTTTTAAAATAATTTATTCTTTGAAAAGGGTTTCACATCATATATTTCAAAAGAGAGTTTTTATCAAATAAAATCTTTTTCCTATATCTTTTCCCACTTTTCAAGGAAAGGTCTTTTCATTTACTCCTTTTTATTTTTAAATTCTTTTTGAAAACCATTTTTCATTAATGCTGATTGCTTTAAATGAGATTTTCCCACTAAGTATTTATGATGGTGTAACCTCTCTCCACCTTCCACTCTCTTCGGCACTCTCTTCAACTTCTCCCTCTCTATTTCTTTTCTTTCATCATGAGGAAGAAACTCGCCACTCGCCGAAGCACTAGAACCCCCCCATACCCAAAAATCCTCCATCATCCAAAGGTCCACAATCCCATACTCTCATTCCCACTCGTCCTCTTCACCCTCTACTCACTCCATTGACTCCATGGAAAAAAAAGTCATCCATTCGAGGGCTTCAACAAGGCAGGAAGCAGCATCATCAAAGAAAAATTCAAAGGGAAAGGAGACAGTACCCAAAGAACAAGAAGACTCAACACCTCCATCTCCTTGTTCGTCACCACCTCCACGACGTTCTACCCCTCATCCTTCAGGTCGCTCGGCCCCCACTCAATGTACAAAGAAGCCTACCCTTCATGACACCCGAGAACCATCAAACCTTGATTCATTGGACTTCAAAAATAAATATGGTAAAAGCCACTCTCACTTTGACCCTTACCACTTTATATCTTGTGCAGCTTTTGAGTTTCACTCCCAAGTGTTGGTAAACCGTCATCTCTGTGCCTCTTATGTGGTTAATCTTAAAAATCTTTCCGAAAAAGGTATTGATTTCACAATATATTTTCATGATCTGAAATAGACTCCTATTTTCAAAATCTAAAAACCAGTTTACCCAAACTTGGTACGTGAATTTTATGCAAACATGATTTTTCATGATGGTGCACTGCATTCTTATGTCAAAAGAGTTCATCTTTCTTTGAATCGTGAAACCATAAGCACTGCTCTAGGATATAAAGATGAAGGGGTTAGGGCATATATGTCTAGCAAGTGGGATAACCATGTTGGCATTTTCCTGCAAGATGCTCAGGCTCGGATTTGTGAAAATTTTTCCTCTCTTGATGGCACTAATCTAACCCATAAGGCTCTCGGCCTTGTGCGAACCTTGTTGCACCAAATCATCACTCATGTTTTGATGCCACAAAGTGGTTCTTACCAAAAGGTTACTATTTGTGATACTCTTGTGGTGTTTGTAATTCTAAATTCTGCTTCTATCTCATTTGCTTATCTTATGAATAGACACATGTGGGACTGTGTCCGTAGTGACAAGAAATTCAATCTGCCATATGGTATGTTCCTGACATGCATTTTTGAGCATTTTAATGTGGATCTCAACAATGAGCCAGTTGAGAATAGGTTCTCAACAATTAAAGGTGGAGGAGTTTCCGAATCTGCAAAAGGGAAAAAGGCTAAGAGTTCAAAGGCATCAGTATTCTTTGAAAGTGAATATGAAAGTCTTTCTCCTGATTCTTCTTACAAGTATCGATTTTCAGAAACCATAAAAGATGTCCTCATGGAGTTCTCCAATATGTCCAGCATGATGGCCAGGTCCTATAAATTAAAGAGGCTCGAAAGCAAGCCTATGAGAATGAAAAAGTCTGGACCAAATGCCGTGAAAGGGTAAATTTGCTTATTAAGAGTTTGGAGACTACTGACAAAGACACAGCTCATTCTGAAGAAGAAAAAGATCCTCTTGATTCTGATGACAATATCTCTGATGCATAGATACTTGATCTCTGCTGCTTATGCCCTTGGACAAAATTTATATTGTTACTCTTGGACTTAGTTTTATTTGAAATGTTTCATTTTGGGATGACTGTACTTAATCACTTTGATACTTTGTTTATGTTTTAATATTTATGTTATGAACTGCATTGCTTTTTCCTTTCATCTATTTTGTTTGCAGGTTCCCTCCTTGATGACAAAAAGGGGAGGAAAAGATTAAAAAAGGGGCAGCTGAATTGAAAATAGAATTGGGGCTGCCAATTGCTCTAATTCTTGTGCTCTGTTATTGAGTCCTCTGTTTCTGATCTAATCAGATTTTATGCTCTGTTTGATTATTGTATTATACTCTGTTTTGGCTGTTGGATGCATTAGTCTGTGCTTTGCTATAATGGCTGGTTGTACTGTTATATTGTTCTTGTTTTTAAGCAGCTTGTTAAGTGGTTTTATAAACTTGAGCCTTGATTCATTTTGATTAAAGTGTTTGCTCAAGTACAAACAATTTTTGATAAAATGGCTCTGTCTTCTTAGGTTTCATATTTTAAAAATATAAATTTTTCTGGAACTGTTTGAGCATGCATACATGTATTGCTTTCATAAATATTAATGGATAATTGGGCACACATTAAGGGGGAGCAGTTTGATCAATTGAAAGGGGGAGGATTCGGCCAAATTATCAAGGGAGTTTTCTAATCCTAATCCTTTTCAATTAAGTTTTAATAATGTTTGTCATCAAGGGGGAGATTGTTGAGTTTGGAAAACTTGAATTATTATGATGATCAAACATTCTTAAAATATTAGTTAGAAAATTATTAATTTGTTAATTACTTCAAATTGTTTAGTTAATGTATTTGTTAGTGTGCAGATTTTAATTGATGGGCCAAAGGCAATTTAAGCCCAACTTATTGTTCAAAAATAATCAGCCCTTGAGCAAAATTATTACATACTATGTGGCTAAATTTTAATAAGGAAATAAAACAAGATTGGGCCAAGAAACCCACGCACAACCTAAGATAATTTTCTTATTGATCCAACATTGCCGTGGTCCGAATTGGAAGAGGAATGGTTCGGTTACCTACTCCATTGGTTAATGAAATTCCAATTTTAATTTAATTGAATACATGCATAGGTAACCAAAACTCAAAATTAAATTGGGTTTAATATTACATTAAAAGCTTTGTCTCTTCTCTCTCCTCTCTCTCTTTGTATTCGGTCATATCACTTCAATAAGAAGAAGAAAAAAGAAGCAAATTATCAGAGAAAGTAACAGTAAAGTCTAATGGAAGAAAAGGCTAGGATGATAATAGCTTTTGAAAAAGGAAGATCCGAAGCATGCCATAGCTAGATCTTTGCCATTGAAGGCAAGATTTTGAAGAAAAGCTTCAAGATCCTCCATACCAAGAATAGAAGCAATCTGCCTTTGTCAGAGAAGGAGATCTAAGTTGCAAAAGCTCATTTCCATTTTTGTTCATCAAAGAAAGAAGATAATCTCTGAAGCTACGGATAGGAAGAAGCAAAAATAGAAAGCATGGAGCTGTCAAGGATCAGAGGTTCATCAAGGGTCATAGTTCTTTCTTGGAGCCAAAGTCAAGATCAAGGGCTCAAAGTGAAGGAACTTGATGAGAAGGGTTGAGAGAGGTACGTGCATGTTGGTTTTATTTCGGTTTTCCCTCTCTCTTCTCTCTGTCCGAACCAAAGCTATTTTTTGGGTTGGAGAAGAAGTTACTTGGTTGAACCGATTTCAACCTTGAAAGCTTTCCCTTCTATAATAAGGGTGAACAGCCAAGGGTTGAGACAAGGAGAGAAAGCACAGAGTTCTCATAGCTACCGTAAGTTAATAGAGTTCTTCTCCTTCAATGGGTTTTATTTTGTTTTCTTTTTCTTAGTATTGTCTGTTTGAGTCTCATGGTAAAAGATAAACATGGTGAGGTTTGTAAGAAAAAGGCAGTGAGAGGAAAAAGACAGTGATCAATATTAAAGAAAAAGCCATAGATGTCTCAGAGTTTCTTTGTACATATGTATGTTGTGTTTCATGATCCTGTGGGGATTCCCTTGCAAGTTGAGTTAACACTTTGCGGTTGAAAGCTTGGTAGGATTCCAAGTCATAGTTCAGATTTGGGGATAGAATCTAGATTTGTCCCAAATAGGATTGGATAGATCTTAGGGAAGAATTGGTGTTTGTAATCTGATGATTATAGTGAAATTCTGTCACTGTTGTGATGGAGACTAGATGTAGGCTGCATTGCACTTAGCAGCTGAACCAGGATATATCTGGGTGTGAATCTCTCTTTCTCTTGTACTCCTATTTTGTTTCTGTTGCATTGGAGACAAATATGAAAAATATCTCCTAACCCGTTATGAGACAAAAAAAAAATATCTCTTGACTTGTTATGAGACAAAAGTAGAAACATTTCCTAAAGTTTCTTTAAAAAGACAATTAATATTCAGTAAAAAAAGGTTAAAATTCAACCCCTTCTCTTAGCTATTGATTACCATCAATATAAGTATTATACAAATTATGCATGTTGATTATGAAATGTGTACATTATTCATAAAATTATTAATATGTCAATTTGGTTTATATTTTCGATCTAGTCGTCTAGAGTAGTAGTTTTCTATCATGACTAAAATGATTTATTTTAGCTGCTGAAATCACCACATACTAATTAATTGATGAAAATGATTTTAATTAACAATACTCATACATAACTGAATTGATATCTACTTATTATTAACTTGTGGTGCTGTGGATTGATTTTTGTTTAACTTTAATTCTCTCTCTCTCTCTCTATATATATATATATATATATATATATATACAAATAACATAACTAAATTCTGTAGTTTTAAACGATCACAAAATAAATTTGTCGTATAAATAGATTTAGTGTCGGTTATTTCAACTATCGCTAAATTCTGTCAAAACTGTCGCAATATTACGTTTATGATGTAGTATTTAGGTTTGAATATTTAGTGCGTAGTTATAAAAATCGAACAACCACAGCTAAAATGCAGACCTTATTAGCATGCCTCTTTAGCATTGAGCCAATTGTTTCTTAGCTATATAATGTGTTTATAATATTATATATTAAAACTTGGTGCAATTTAAAAAAAAAATATTTGTTATAACTATTTGTATGTACATATAAAATATAAATTTCAACACTCAATAAAAAAACGTTATATTTATAAGAGAGAAAAAATGAACAATATTAATAGCTAAAAATAACTATTTAACAGAGAGTAATTAAAACTAGAAGAATCTATATTATTTTATAACAGTAATATTAGAGAGACAAAAAAAAAGTCTTTATATTTTTTTATTAAGATAGTCTCAAAAATATACTAATTCAAAATGTCTTTGTTTATGTCTCATTTATCACACATATTTTTATATTTCTGTATTTTTGTCTCAATATATTTTCATATAAAAATAAAACTATGTGTCATTTGAAACTAAGAAGGAATTGAAATTGCAAAGAATTCTATAAAAGAATTCTATAAACTCAATTAAGAGTCGTTTAAATCAGTCACTTTGTTACTGATTCGTAGAAAAAATAGTAACCACAATAATCATCCAAACCATAACCATAGTAGAACTGGCCTTATATATATATATATACTAGCAAGAGGCCCGCGCATACGCGCGGGTGGGTGATTGAGCTTATGAAATTAATAACAAAAATATAAAAAGAACATATAGAAATTGGATAATGATATATTTGTTATATATATTTATTGAGTTTAAAAATATGATCACAATAATATAACTAATAATTCTAAATCATAATTCTAAATCATGTATTAATTAAACATGCTTAATTCAACAATTACATGAATTGAGTAATAAAAATTTGTAATTAAGAGTTCAGGTAGTATAGGCACTACATTGTATTCATTTTTTGAATGTGCAAGTTTTCTATCTCTCAAATCAAGAATCCATTATACAGATTCTCTTCGTTCTCTGACGTTTCCATTTTTTATTGAAGACCTTAATCTTATATTCTGAGTTAAAGTTAATAACTTCTATTCATGCCATAGATAAAAAGAATCAATTGATGCATTAATAATATCTTGTCTAGATCCATTTGTTATCATAGGAAGAATTTGAACATATGATAATATTATGTAATACTTATTTTAATAATTTGGTTTTGTATTTGTGAAATTTTTGAAGGTATAATTTTGAACAGACTTAGGCTTAGTTTAGTAAAATTTTTCGAAGAGATGCTTCTGCTTTCCAAAAGCATAAGCACCTCGTTTTGCATTTGATAAATCAAAAGCTCATGTGCTTATACTTGCGACTTTTAAAAGTTAGGGATATTTTTTATGAGCTATTATTTAGAGTGAATTACCAGTTCTATCCAAAATATTTGTATTCTAAATTTCTAATTTCAAGAAGGGATTCTCAAAATTCCAACTATAATTCATGATGTATAATTGACGACAGGATAACATTAAATCACTTTTATAAATGTTAGTGATACAAATAAGACAATTTAAATGTTAGAAACACAAATAAGACTTTACTCCAAATGTTGGAGACAAAAATAATATTTTACTCGAATAATAAATATTCGATGGTGTTTCACTACAACATTTTTTAGCTATTGCAACATATCCTGCAAATAATACTCAAAAAGTGTTATCTAAACTAACTAAAGACAACATTTAATATTTGTTACATAAAAATAAAGCTGTTGCAACTCTTTCTTAACAACACACTATAAATGTTCCTTTTTGATCAATTAAAGTACAAGTAAAAAGTATTGCTTTTGTAAATTAAACAAGCAACATTTGTGATATTTATATATTACACTTTATAGGTGTTGTTCTTACAATTTTTAATAAGCTTCTCATTATAAATGTTGCCAAAACTCAACTAAAATTTTTTCTCTAAAATTTTGACATTCTCTCCAATATTTTAACAAAAATATATTTTTTCCTTTTTTTAACTTAGCACAAAATACATCTTTATAATTTATATATTATTTACTGATTTTTTTTTTTTTGGCCAAGGACCTGGACCAATAAGAGTCCAAGTCCAAATCAGAACCCGAAACCCACCCACGTCTCTTCTCATTGTGCAAGAGGTGCTGCTGCACTTGTTAGCCATAGCAGCAGCTACAATTCCTCAGCGTGGTGGCGCAGCCGTGACGACATCAATAAACCACCGACGACTATCCTCTGCATTGATTCAAATCCTACTGAGTTCAAAACAAAATTCCAAGCCTTATTTTCAATTAGAAACCCTAACCCCAACCATTTCAAACCCTTCTGCGCGATTTACCCTTGTTTGTTCGATTTTCTCATCGTTGCTTGTGAAGTTGTGTTCCTCTCTGCTCGCATCGCCGTCGTGCTTGTTGCTGCTCGCGCACTGTTGTGCTCATCGCTGCTCGCATCGCCGTTGTGCTTGTCGCTGCTCGCATCGCCGTCGTGCTTGTCGCTGCTCGCATCGCCGTCGTGCTTGTCGCTGCTCGCATCGCCGTCGTGCTTGACGCTGCTCGCATCGCCGTCGTGTTCGTCGCTGACTTGCATTTCCTCATCGTTACTTCTGAAGTTGTGTTCCTCTCTGCTCGCGTCGCCATCGTTTGACCTTCGATCGTCTTCGCTAGCAGTTCGAGCTTCCATCATTTCTGCTCGCTTGTTCATCACCGGGTACCTATGATTCTGCCTATTCCTTTTTCTTTTTCATTTTGAATCCTAATTTTAATAACGTTGACGTTGTTATTATAGGGTTTTTGGTAACAATGTTGCTGTTTCGAGCTTGCCGTTCATATTTGTGTATTTTGTAACCAGATCTATAAAGTCTTTAGGTTTTGCTTGCCGTTCATCTATGATCTCTTCTAATTTGCCAGCATTCTTCTGCTAGGGTTCATCACCGCTGATCATTGTTCTGCAGGTACTCATGATTTTACCTCTGTTTTTATTTTTTATTTTTGTGTTTTGAATCCTAATTTTTGGTTATATGAAACTTGTTGCTGTGTGTATTAGTGTTGAGGTAACTCTACTGTCACTGTGTGGGTTTAATGGAACTGCATGTGTATTTTAAATCTTCTAGTTAAACTTAAACTTATTTTTACATACATAGCTTTGTGCAGTACCATTTTATTTTGGTTCTTTTATTATGATTTTGAATTTTAGCTTATTTTCATTCTATGTACTCTGTAGAAATTGGGAAACAGGGTAAGTAGTGCTGATATTTTGAGATTAGCAATTGGGAAACAGGGAAAGTATTATATGCGAAACTAATATATAGCTGGTTGTTATAAGTTTCAGCTTTTATCAGATAGTCTCATTTCTACTTTTACTTCTGCATTCATTCCTCAGTCCACTGCAAAAAACAAGGTTCTATTATAACTAACAGAAAATAAAATGAGAAGATTGTATCTTTATTTCTGAGTTTATATTATTATTATTATTATTATTATTATTATTATTATTATTATTATTATTATTATTATTATTATTATTATTATTATTATTATTATTAGTCTCTTGAGCGTTCCACGTTTGTTGCTGTTTATATTATTATTATTAACTGCCAGAAACTGAGTATTCACATTCCTGGCCTCATGGTAGCAAAATCTTGTTCCCCCTTATTTGCCACGTGTGCAACTCAGTGGGTCCCACCCTTGCATTTGATTGGTTCTTCTGCTCTCTTACTTCATAAATATATTGTTATTGCAGTTTGCACTTTTGGTATGTAACATAAGCTTGTTACATGTTATATACTAACAAGGGAAGAAGAATTAGAAAAGAAGAAAAATTGCAGTCTTATTATCTTCCCTTAACCAAATTCCACACAACGAAGATAACTGAATATTCTTCCTTATTAAGGTACTCTTCTAAGTTCTAACATGCTTGAATTATTGTATATCATTATTGTTTTTGTTTGGGATCTTATTATTCATACTTCATACATGTTCATACTTTGATTAATATGGTTGAAGTTTGGTGAAATTCACTGGAAATCACTTTTCTATTCATGTTATGTTACCAAAATTCTTAGAACTGCTAAGACCAATACTTGAATCATCACATGCCTTCTTTCCATTGGGGGACCCTATTCGGAATAGATATATATGGCTACTTCATTGTACAAATTAACGCGTATATTCATAAATATCTTTTTGTAATTTTCTTTATATATAGTCATCATGTACGTATCTTATCCTTGGTTTTTTTGACTAGCTCTGTGGACCTCTTATCTTTGTTATGACAATTATTAGAATAGCAGGGGCAAAGATTTACATCTTAGATTTCTTTTTTTCATTTATAAGTTAAGCATAGGAGAGAGATTCATCACTGCAAAAGGAAGAACTCTGTTGTGATAAATAAACTCAATAAAAATAATATAATAGAATGCAAATATTTTTGTGAAGTACAAGTTTATGCAATTTTTTTACGGTAAAAATATCAAAAATTAAACGTGTTTTAGTTAAAGGTTAAAATTACAGCTAGAAGTGGACCTAACCAACTTATAATCCAACTCTTTTTGTCTTAGCTGTCCAACAAATGGTACAATCATGGCTCATACAAACTCCATTTCTATGCTTACAATTATATTATCAATGCTCTCTATGGTTAATTACTGCTAATTCATGAGAAATTGAATTTGAATTTGATCATATATGTTACTCTTTCTATAGTGTTTCTTTTAATTTCTTATTAAAAAAACTTAAATCACTGTTTTGCCATTATATTGGGTTTGGTCTAATTGTATGAAATTGAAACTAACTTATTTTTTAGTTATTTTGTCTTCATCAGCTCAGAGATTCTTATGGTGGTGGAGTTAACATGCTACAAGAAGAAGAAAAAGTCATAACAGGTGATAGACAATAACAGTGAGGCAAGGTTTTTGGGATTTGAATTTGGTAGTTTTGAAATATTGGGAAAAATTTGTTAGTGTTATGACTTGTATATCATAGTCAAATGGAGTTGTTTGAATCATATTTTCATAGAGTTCAATTATGTTAATTTTACAACTTTTGGTGTTTATTAGTATCTTGGCATCCTGGGCATTGTATTTAATTTGTTTGTGGATTTTGATTCAATAATGATATCTGAGATTGTGTTAACCATCTGTATTTGATGATTTGCTTATCTCCCTTTACTGTTGCTTGTCTACTTCAAGAAGTTAGAGATGACTGATGATTAAGTCTTAGGATTCATTGCCAACTTTCTTGGCATTTTCAGTTTTGCTTTGGTTATAGCATATCACTTGTTTGTGACCAACCTTAAATATGAAGCTAGCTAGAATACTTTGAATTTTCTGATGTATTTGAGACAAAAAGTTTTGATTGCCAGCGTAAAGTGCTTATTAGCTATGGAGTTGTTATTAACTAAGAGTGTGAATTGTCAATTGACCTGAATTCTTGGCCTATTGTTGGTTCTTATTTTGTTCTCATTATGATAATGAAACTAAAGCTGGCTTGTTTTAATTATTTTGTCTTCATTAGCTCAAAATGATTCCTCTGGTGGTGGAGTTAACAAGCTACAAGAAGAAAAAGTCATAACAGGTTTATTAGATGGAAGTGGAGAGTATACTCTTGCTTATGAGGATAACGAAGGAGATAGAATGTTTGTTAGAAATGTGCCATGGCAGTAAGCATGTTTTTGTTTTCTATTTTTATTGCTATGAATTCTAATCACTTTATTATATATGAAAACATGCATATATGAAATTTTTTTTTGATATATATGAAAACATGCATGCATAATAAAGTGTAATTGATATATGAAAACAGAATTTTGACTAATAGTTTAAATTTTGCCTGCTGAATTTAACAAGTGATTAAATTCACTAAACAATTAGTTGCTGTTGTTTGAGTATTGACAGCTTTCTTTTATTTTGAAGCCAAAACTCGCTGTTTGTTATATGTATCACATGCATCAACCAAATCAAAGAAAAAATAAGTGTTAGTTCTTAGTTTGAAGCTTTTCTTACTTCATAAAGTACAACAACAAATGGGATAAAAAAGGTTAGTTCTATGAGAAGCATATATATTTCAACAGTAATCACCTATAAAGATATCTATTTTTCAAAAGTTTATGCACCAACTATACTAGTTAGAAAAATTAAATTAAAGTGGTAGTTTCATCTAGCAAGGAATTATGGCCACTAATACAGACATAGGCTATAGAAAAGCTTTCAACGCATCAGCCAAATATGTGAGTTTGAGAGCTTTTATTATTATTTTTCCATTTTTTGCATATTCATTCTGTCATATGAATCCATCTATGGCCTATCACTATTTTCCCATCACTTTATTGCTCCCTGCTATTGATCTTGGTAGATGTGACAACTACATAGTTTTTTTTATCAAACTCATCAATTAAAATATTTATCAATCAATTCTATTTCTGATGAAAATAATTATTAATTAATTTGTTGTGTATTATTTTGCAGATTTAGGTATTATTGAATTTACATGGAATAAGCCAACACATGGAGAAGAAATATACAAGATATTTTTTTGGCAAACATGAATTATTATTTTGTCACTAACATAATAATATAATTTTTAGTATGTAATTTTGCTTGGATTGTATATAAGATTGTAATGGACTAAATAAGTACCTTGCCTGTTCTTATTTAATTATATTTTAATTTCATGGATCTAGAAATCTCCTAGGGGAAGAATTGATAATTTAGATTTTAAAGAGATTGAACGGCCTGAGCATCGGTTGAACTCTTCATTGAAGCAAATTAGGCCTAACAAGTAACAAGGTATGCAAATTTAGTAGCCGACTCTCATCAACTTTATATTGAGTTCACTGGGCTGATATCATTATGGTAATTAGAGATTATGTTGGTTGATTACTTTTAATTTGTTCATAGTTGCTTATATGTGATCGTAGTTTATCGGGATTTGGTGGCATATATACAACTAGCTTTGAAGATTTTCACTTAGTAATTTTTGGTATACTGAATGCTTCACTAACAAAGGAATTTTGCACTGTAATTTTTCTCATTTATTTATTAAATTACTGAGATAAATGTGGACTTCAAGATCAAGCTTTTTACAATTGATGGCAAAAGAGTGAAGTACTATTTGGGACACAGGTAACTACTGATTTTCTAGTTATTTGATATATCCTAGTGCTCCACTCTATATTGTGTGTGAAAGTTATTGTTTCTCACTATCATATGGGTTACAATGAGTTTGAACTTATTTGAGAAAAAAATAGAAGGAACCACTTCCAATTTTTTTACTGATCTTCTACTTCCAATGAAAAATGTTTTCTAGAGGATTTTCATTTTACTATAAGCATACTATTGAAAATGCTTATTTTTTGTGTATTATTTGCAGATTTAGCATATGGGATAAGTCAAGCATGGATATAAAATATGCAAGTAGATTGATATTTTTTGACAAATATTAATTACTATTTTGTTATGACAATTATTGTTAGACAAGAATTTTATTGTTTTGTTGAGAATTATTGATGAATATGTATTTGAAATACTAATTGAACTTTTAATATCAATTCTAATTAGAATTTTATTATTAGTTATTTGGTCTCTTTTATAAATTTTTTCTATTGTGCACAAATTTATTTATTAATTAAAATCATTATATATGTATGAACAAAAAATTTTATTTTTTTTGTATTTTCATTTCAAAAGTAACTTTTATTTTTGCCAAAAGGCAACTCTTTTATTAGTTGCATATTTTGAATATTAGACAACACTTATATGGTTGCATATTCAAAAGAAAAAGCAACACTTGTTTAAGTTACATATCCAAAAGAAAAGGCAACACTTGTATAGGTTGCATATCCAAAAGAAAAGGCAATACTTTAAAGGGTTGCATATTCAAAACTAATAGGCAACACTTCAAAGGATTGCAAATTCTAACTTATAAGCAACACGTAAAAGAGTTACACTTTATTACAAATAGGCAACACTTTTTAGTAGTGACCAAAATACGAGAGAAGAGATAACACTGCAAAAGTGTTGTCTCAAACACACTTTTGAAGTGTTGTTGTTTTTCAACCAAAGGCAACACTTACCAATTGTTGCTCTCAAAAGCGTTGCTTTTGAAACAAAAAAGTGTTGCCTTGATCTAAGGCAACGGCTGCATATGCAACGCTGACCAAAAACGTTGCCTTAGGCCCGAAAGTGTTGCCATTGATTAAAAGCAACTTTTTGTCAGCCTTTAGGCAACACTTTTTAAATGTTGCCTCAACCTGAAAATGTTGTAGTGTTTGCATCATCATATGTGAAATTCACAACTAAAAGAAATAATAGCCTTCACATTTAACATGATTTATCAGCGTCTCAACAAAAGTTATATGGCTTGTTGCTTACCTGAAATTAATTGAAGATGAATTTATAACAAGAATCTAGTGCTTTTAGTTTGTCCATACATGGTTACATTCATCATAGTTACAAAAAGTCAAAATTACCACTTTATACTAGTGCCTAGTTGTCCTCAACCATCTATTACTTTATAGATTTAAAAACAACAAATACACTATATTCGGAATCATAAATCCAAAACAGTATATTAAATAGTATTTGAAGGAAAATTGTTGTCCAGTACAAAACAGTGAAAATAATAATAGAAAATAGAAACCCACTTGAATGTAAAACTATTCTAAAGATCTAAATTGTTACTTAATCTCATTGCTACATTATAAGAGTCCCTTGTAGCCAGCTTATAAACAATTTATTCATAATAAGAGATCTCTTTACACAAAGTATTTATTCATAATTTAGATTAATTAAAAGAAAATTAGGTAAATATTCAATCACCTAAGTTAGTAATAAAAAATAAAATCATTCAAAATAAAAAAAAATATAATTTCTAGTCAAAATAAGAAGAAAAGTAAGAACCTGATAAATTTTATACGATAAAAATTGTAAAAGCATGGAATTTAGATATAAAATTGTACATGAGTAACCTTCTTTAAATACATTATTCTCTTTGCTCTATATTTTTTTTGTGTAATCCTCCTTGCTCTAAAATTGCCAAAAAATTCCATTACAAACTCACTTAACTGCAAGTTGAACAATTTGGAATCAGAAACATAATATTATTGGAGTCCAAGCTTTTAAAGTCATTACATGATGTCAAATGATATAGCTTTCTAAAGAATTGTAGATAATAAACTGCATAGTTTCTCATGATTTGCTACACCTAGTCCTAAACTTAAAATAAAATGACAAACCCGGAGGCAGCAAGTAATTCAAAAAAGCAAAACATCATGATTTTTTCATTTCTCCTACTACTTAAAAGTGATAGACTTATTTCCACTACAATTGCATCGCTAAATCCAAAACCACGGGCTACTCATTAGCACCAAAAGTTGAGAACAAATTATCATAACAGTCACCACCACAAATAGCTTGCAGATTTCCTTCTCAATCAAAACCCTACTAATAAAATTAATCATGTAAATATTATTTAATACAACTGTTAATCATGTAAAATAATAAGAATTTTCACATTAGTAACAGAGAAAAAAGAGGTCTTATTTCTTGTAAGAAAGAATATTATAAGATACACTTTTATTAGTTCCCATGAAAATTGGAGAATTTTTAGATTGTTAAAATAATAACCACCATAATAAAATAGCAACATTATAGTGGAGCAACTGCAGTCATAATATCTTAAGAGTTTAAGCTTTGCTAAGATCAAACATAAAACTCAAAAAGTTTCAAATTCTATGGTTTAGCATGCTTATTTAAGTTAATCAAAATGCAAAAAATGTTAAATAACTTTTTGGTTCACTTAAAATTCATTTATAGCTCATGTAATTTATCATATTTATTTAGATTTTGATACAAAAACAATTCAAAAAGATCGGTTTTGATCCCACAATTTCTTGGTCTATATTAAATGTTAAAAGTGGTGACAAAAATAATATAGGTGCCAGACATCAAGTTTTTAGATACCATTCAGTATTTAAAAATTAAGGGCAAAAATAAATTAAATATCTAAAAGATATTCACATATTTGATTCACACTTCTCATAGGAAATACATTAATAACCAAAATACTTCAAATTAAACCCCAAACTCAATGACTTTATTTTTATTTTACATCGTTTGAAAAATTCAATGAGTATAAGATAATACCAATGAAATTAAATTCATTTCATATTACCAATATATAGTTTAACAAATCAAGTTAGTAGTACTTATTCACCACCTTTTCCTCTGCCATCTCCTTTCCTCACCCTTAAATAAGTCACCTCATTCAATAATATTCTTCAAAAATGCCTAAGCTTGTTTAACTTTCTAATAATGAAAAAACTACCGTTAATTATGGACAATTTCAATTACTACTTTCTCAATGTCAATTGAATAGTCTTAGAAAAGACCAGCTGAAAAATAACACACAAAAAACTACCTCCTATGATATTTTAGCAATTTCTGCTAACACAAAAAAAACTATCAAAATCTCTTGAAATACTACGAAAAGAAATGCTCACCAACAACAACCCATTGAAGAACTTCACCAAATTGAGGAAGGAGAAGAATCTTTTCAAGATCTGAAATAAATTAACTATCATTTGTAAATTTCTATAGATCTAAAATGAGATGTTTCTCTTAGTAAATAGGAGAAGCTTAGTTTTCATGTATAGTTGAACCCAAAATATCCAAGCAAGAGGGATTCACCATATTAGAAGAAATAAAAATATGTATGTTTATGATGAAGACTTTTAATTGCTCTTTTAGCAAAGCTTATACAAAAAGAATATTTGAAAAGAATATCTAAGTTAATGTATCATGAATGAGTGCAATAAAATGTAACCAATCTTCATTGAGATAATCTTTTCTAATGGCTTCAGCAAATTGCAACAAATGTTAAAAATCAAATTAAAATTGCTAGCAAACAATAACAAAAAATATGAAATTGCATGGAAAAAAGCTTGGTCCGCAAAAATGTAGTGAGAGTACTTACCTAATATTAGCTTTTTGGCGTCACCATCTTGCTACAGAGCTGTTGCCTTAACACTACAGCATCAACACCAACGCCGCTGAGCCTCTCTTTTAATGGGTAGTAAACACAACAGAATGGGTATTAGCTCTCATGAAAGAGTCAAAGCAGTTGCATTCCTAAGCAACAACACCTGAAAGAGCAATCACTTTTACCTCACACTCTTGCGATGGCAACCCGCAGTATGCACCACTGTTTCAGCATCTAAGAAAGAAAGAAAATTAATGATTCAAAATGAAACATTGGCATTAATTTCTCCCAAAAGTTCGCATAGACAAATACACAAACATTTTATGAGCAAGGAGATTAATTAATTACATACAGTTATGAGATTGTTGCACACATATATTGCTACCCTCTAAAAGGGAAAAAGGAAAACTTTAGCAATGACTTAACAATTCGGAATAAGCATTGTTATTCACTAAAATATGGCTCTAAAGGCAAAACATATAGCAAAAACAAAATTTTGTCTTACCCAGTGTATGCTTTAGGTCAAGCGCTGCGACAGAGGTGGATAGTATTTGTTCAACACCTTCACCTCTCCCATCTTCTCTCTTTTGTGTTTGATTATGTTTCGGTCACTGAAACAACCACAAATATTCAAACTTGAAATTAATAATTTAAGTAAAGATCGAAATATTAAAAATTAAAATTCTCAATGCCATGTAATAATTCAATAATTTTTCAAACAATAAAATTAAATGTAATCTTCATTTTCATATTTTCTAATTATAATCATCCTTATCACTTATAAAACTCATACGTATTCGAAGGATTTGTGGTTTGTATTGTAGCAGTCAATTTACGTAAATTTGTTAAAAAAATATACGTGTACAACTAAATTTCTGAAAAGAAAAAATAGATTTGATAGTAAGAAAAAATCAATGATATATTTGATTCGAAAACATAGCAAGAAAATAGCCCTTTTAAATGAGCTTTGAGTTTTAATATTTTTAAATTTGTCCACCGAATCCTTAAACAAACTCTATAACAACTACATTTACGTCTTTATATGTAGGCTTAATCTTATCGTCATCCCCTGAAAAAAGAAAGAATGCAAGGAGGCATGGAACTTTGACTTTGAAGGAAACAATCCGACAAAAAAAAATGACAACAATAATAAAATTAGTGGTCACTATAAGAAAAACGTTATTATAGAACAATTTTCTTTGACAACTTAGACTATTAAAAGAACTCAAAAGTCAAATAAATGCACAACAAATGAAGGAGTTCTTATAAGTCATTTTAAATTTTTTTTGCATAAAACACACCTTCAAAACCACTGGAAACTAATTAAAAAATTTCATGTAATAGATTAATTTCCCAATGTCTCAATTTAGTAAGTATAATAGTAGTAGTAGGTACCTCCAATGTAAAAATCTCAAAAGTTAGAGTTGATGCAGAGGGAGTGTGGATTCTGAAACAGCATCATCTTCAAAAGAGAACGGTGTCATCTTTCCTCTTGAGACCATCATATTAAATTGGAATCTCTTTGATTGGAATGTATCTATTTGACACAAAAGATAAATAATTAATGAAAATCATTTATGAGCTTATCTTTTAAAAAAACACAAAAAAAATGGAAGATTAATTTTATAAAAAAGGGTCTATGGATAAAATAACATACTTGATAAGTGTTTCAGGGTGAGCAACCACAATGACATAATAAATGCAATGTAATTTGTCAACTGAATTGAAAATCACAAATATGGCACTCCCAAACTTAAAAAATATCATTAAATAATAAGTGTAATAACAATTTTTCCTTTCTGCAAGACTATTTCTTCTTCTTTTGCTTCTGATTCTCTTTTAGTCACTAAAATAATCACAAAGATTTAGACATGAAATAGATAATTTGATTGAAAAAGAAAAGAGAGAAGAATAGAATCCTCAATGGTTGGGTGTGGGAAATTTTTGGACTTTGAAATCAAGGGTGCGCAAAATAATCATGTATTGGAGATTTTAATTTATACTAACCTTTAAAGAGTCACCAGCCAACTTCCAACTGCCTTCCCTTCTTCTTCCGCCTTGGCCGATCCGTTTCCCTTCCGCAAGAAGACCTGCAATTGAAGAAGCAGCTGAACTCGGAACTAAACACTAATCTAAATTAGTGAATTCTGATTATATTAAAAAAATGGAAATATACATTAATTATAAGTTTTGGCCAATTTCAATTACTGATCCAATAAAGCTATAAATCAATATAAAAAAGAAGGAAAAAATGACTCCATGTTCCACTAACTGCTACAGTCAAGATAAAGGTATCCACCACTACAAAAAAAGGCCTATGGTCACGGTAAAAAACTGTGACCATAGCTAGTAAAAAAGGTGACCATAGATCTATGGTCACAGTTTTTTACCGTGGCCTATTTTCTCGTGGCCATAGGTCTATGGTCACGGTTTTTTTATCTATGGTCACGGTTTCTATGGTCACGGTTTCAATTTTCAAATTCTGACACTTTAGGCAACGTTTTTTCACCGTGACCATAGGTTAATCTATGGTTACGCGTAAAAACCGTGACCATAGCCTTATCTATGGTCACAGTTTTCACCGTGACCGTAGCCTCTATGGTCACCCTTCCCTAAAACCGTGACCATAGCCTTATCTATAGTCACGGTTTTGGCCGTGACCATAGCTTCTATGGTCACCCCACCTAAAATCGTGACCATAGCCTTAACTATGGTCACGGTTTTCGCCATGACCATAGCCTCTATGGTCACCCCTCCTTAAAACCGTGACCATAACCTTATATATGGTCACGGTTTTTTGCTGTGACCATAGTCTCTATGGTCACCCCGCCTTAAAACCGTGACCATAGCCTTATCTATGGTCACATTTTTCACCGTGGCCATAGCTTATCTATGGTCACGGTTTTTTGCCGTGACCATAGCCTTATCTATGGTCACAGTTTTCATCGTGGCTATAGCTTATTTTACTGTGATCATAGCCTGTTTTATTTTATGAAATTTAATTTTTTTTAAAGCATAATCACATCCCAAAATGATGATAAATACAAATAAATCTAAGAATAAGAAAGTCAATAAATCTAAATGATAAAAGTTTCATTAAAAATCAGATATCCATTACAACACTAATCAAAATAGGGTATAATTTATCCATTACATGTAATATTGGATAAAGTCTCTAATAAAAAAGTAAAGAACACATCAAAATAATATATTTAGGTAACAAAAATCATTATAAGACCCATCCCATCTTATATTTGCTTAGAATATATTTTCTTCACATGTCCTCCTGCTAGCAAAAGAAATAAACATGTTAATAATAAATATGGAGCACAAGTTTAATAAGTCAATGAACATTAAAATTTCAACCACTAAACAACAAAGAGCATTTGCTAAGATTTTGAGCCACATAAAAAGGATATACTAAGTATAATAAGAACTAGTGCTTCTGCTAATAATTTTATATGGATTTAAACTTTGATTGGATTAATGTTAATTTTTTATTTTGGCTTGGCTTGCAAGGCAGTTTTCTTAGGATAATTAATATGAGTAACTACGAGGCACTTGTCTCTAACATGCACTCTCTAATCATCATTACATTTAATTTTATTCGTTCAAAATTCATTCAAAACTTAAGGCTATATGGCCACTTTGATTTGCACAAATTTCCATCATGTATGCTCATAGGAACTTGATTTTAGGCAAGCTTCAACTCAATGCAAACTAATATTATACAACTACTAATAGAAGTGACGGTAATTAAATAGTATGTAGCATATATAATTAACAAGCTAAGGTGGCATTATTGATTAATTAAAATTGTAAAATGAAGTTTATTGTTTCTTAGTAAAAGGAGGCAGAAAGCGTTCTAAGTCTAACATAAGAATCATAAAAAGCTCATACTAAATTTGCGAACTGAGAACAAAAGAATCAGAATTTTAGTGGGATGAAATAGAATGAATCAATTTCATTATGAACCATTCCATTACAAAATTTAACCATTCAAACCGTAATAGCCATAACTTTAGTTTGGACTCATTTTATATTTCTATTCCTTTTCATACTGTCAATCACAGCATAGCCCAATGAAGCATACATTGAAAGTGAAATTTATAAGACCAAAAATGAAATTTAACCATGCACTCTCTAATCTTTTACTGCCAATCACAGTAAAAGAATTCACACACTTGGTCCTCATTAAGTCATTAAAAGTTCAAAGTTCAAAGCACATGCATCATTAAAACAACCTGGCAATATGCTTTAAGTTATAAATTTAATTTAATTTCTTTCTAATTTAATTTAACTCACCTATATCAAAATTTTCTCTGCTTCTGTAGCTGCTTTTGGGTTAAGTGGTAGGCCCAGTACTGGAGCTAGCACACTATGTAGAGCAAATGGACCTAGAAGAAGAAGAGCAGGTCATCAAAAAGTGAGGAAGCTGGAAAACTTTTGCACACAATATAAAAATAACATGTTCAATGCTCAAAGGAAATTGCTTGAAATTCATGCAAAACATAATATTATCATGAACATGCAGAAGAAGGATGTCAATCAACTGCAACAAGAATTGTAATAATTAGTGCCAACAAGAAATCTCAGAGGAAAGAGGGCTCTTCTACAATTTACACTACATATAAAGAAACCTGTTGCATAATATTTGCATGGGAAATTTGTCACTAGTCTCCCGTTCAATTTAGTTCAGTGTTTAGCAGTTTGATTTAATTCAGTCTTCTACAACTATTTACATTATCCAGAATGGGGTGTTTGAAACAATTTTCTGAAGTATAATCTTTATATTTTTACTTCATGGAACCTCACTACAATTTTCTGAAGTATAAAGCTCCAGCCATCCAGTGTATAAAGCTATGAAAGGAAGTCAACATAAATATGAACTTCTGAAATAGTATTAACTTCGATTTTAATTTGACATTCAGCATAACGAATGAAGCACTTGCCCCATGGCAAAGTTCAGGTGATGCCAATCCAACACAAAGTGACAGAGAGAGCCAACAAATTTTATTTCTACCAATAAATTTTTCTCATTGATCATTTTTAACAACAAACTCAATTATAATTTTTCAATCCAAAGCAGCAAACAATATTAAAAAAGAAAGAATTTACAGACTGAAATTAACTTAGCTTGTATATATGTGCAGTATTTAACTTAAGAAACTAAACATGGCATACTTGAACATACAAAATCGTTCAACAAACTTTAGGGATTGTGTCAATTAAATAAATAAACTTTGCGTATTGAATTTGGATTGCAATAGAATATTAATTTTCAGTCACTTCACTTAATCAAAATTTCATGCATGAAACCTACTTCATGTGTAATTGTGTACTAACGATTTACATCAACAAAATTGAAAAAAAAATTACTCAGGGATATGTTCAGCATCAAATTCAATTTATAGCAACAAATTCTCCTTCTACCAACAAATTATGCTCATTGATCATTTTTAACAATAAACTCAACTATAATTTTTCAATCTAAATCATTATTAATTCATGTACATGAAAAATAGGAGCCACATCTTCATTAGTTACATCAGTAATCCATAAATTAAAGGCAATAATTTTAACAAAATCAATAATAAAATAGCTAAATGATAACAAAATCAATAACTCTTGTCTTATTGTCAAAATTGGACCACCAAATTTTTCCATTCTCATAACTTAGATCCAAAATCATTGTTAAGTGACTAAAGTATTCAGCACTTTGACGAATCTGATATTAATTGTAGAACTCCATTTTATTGTAGGATCTAAGATGTGATAAGTATGCAATGAACAAGAAGCAAAATAGTAAAAAGTTAGCAACCTGCCTTGAAGACTATAGAGGTTGGCAATGTCAGTGAGGTGAGTCAAGAAGGAAATAACATTTTGAATATCTTACCTCTTTAGAATAGCCAAGTACTCCTTAAAGTACCCAAGTACTCCTTAGAGTATCTTATCTCTTTAAAAAAAAGGAATAAAACACATGCAAATATATCTATACACAGAAAATTTATGCAATAGACACCATTACACTTACATCTAATCACTCAATATATTAACCTAATTTATCATCGGATGAAACTAAAGCAACCTAATTCTTTTTTATTACTCTGTCCACCAAACATGAAAAAATCTGCAAAACACTGGGTAAAATATAAGGGACAGTGACATTTACTTTAAAATAATATAGATATCAAACATTTATTATAGTTAAAAAAAAGAAAGAAAAAATTATTACTCAATAAAACAAAAAAAAATTAACTGGTCATCATTAAGTGTAATCAAACAATTCATTACCAATCTTCAGCAAATAATTCCACAAAAGAAGATAACAACAATATAATTAGTAGTCAAAGGCTTGCTAAGCATACAGTATGCATCAATCATCCTTGCAGATTGCTCAGCATCGAAATCCCTTTCTTTCAAAACAAATGATAGGATTAAACAAAAAAATTAGCTTCTCCTATAACTCATTCAAATACACAAACTTTCAAACTATTCACCAAAGAGTAAAGAGGCAAAGCAAAAAAGTGCAAGAAAAAATATCAAAGAAGGTTATCCCAACAGACCAACCTAAGAATATAAAAATCAGAATACAATTTGTTTTGCCAATCTTTATATTTTCCATCCAAATTCACACCCTCTATATCATACTTCTTTTCTCCCTGTTTTAAAATTTGAGGGCAAAGAGAAAACACTTAATTTTAATTAGCTGAGAAAAAAATTATGATAGTATAATAATCAATTTAAAAGGTAACAATCCTATTAGTTCTTGGACATAATCATCAATTTTACATAAATTTTGCTCCAAACATTAGTAGAACTCAATCCATATCATTCACAAAAAAATGACAAATTCAACTCAATCTATTTTGGCCTATGATTAACACCCAAAAGGGAAGGTGTTTTGAGAAAACATATTTTTTAAAAAATAAAATGTAGTTTTGTTTTGAGTATACCTTATTTTGTTTAAATCTTTTATGTCTTCAATGCTGATGTTAGTTCTGCATGCCCTCCATTAGGCCTTGACCACTTCCATCTATTCACCAAAGGTTCATTCCTGCCAACTGATTATAAAGCAAGCAAGTATCATTAAATTGCAGCTAAATGATAAGCAAAGGTGATACAATGAATACACAACACCACCACAATAAAAATACTTCTCCGACAAAATAACCTCTCAGGTTTCAGCAGCAACATGAAGTTCATCTTCTTTAATGAATTTAGTGAAGGATGAATGATCACACACTCACAAGAAATTGCTCATCGCAGACAGTTAATGAACAAAATGCAAAAAGGTAAAAAAGTTGCCAACTTTGAGGGTACCCAACATTATAAAAAGCAGAATTGGAACCAAATTTATAGAAAAATAGAGAGAAATGAAGGATGGGGCGGGGTATCGATAAAATAGGAATGTACCGATTACTTGAGTTAGAGAGATGAAGCTTGAGGTCTAGGGATGAGAGTTCGATACCGTAGCTTAGCCATTTCCTGAGTTAAGTCATCTACTTCCTCTTTGTCCTTTAACTTTTCTACTCGCAATTCTTCCTTGTTAGCCTTCAACTCCTGCACATCCAACGGGGTATGAAGGAATGCCGCCAGGGGTGCAGCGACAGCGACTTCAGCATCGCCACGATTTCTACCCTCATCTCCATCATATCTAAACCCACAAAAAGAATATTAATAATGCTAATAATAAATCCCTCAAAAGCTAAACTGAAACAAAAATTGTGAGTGAAAAGACCTTGAGGAGCATCTTCGGTGTGGTAGAGGTGCTTGAGGATGTCATTTTGAACTCTGATTTCAAATGAAAAAATTGCGCTCAAAATTTGGTGTTCAAATCCTGATTTGAAAGAAAAAGATCGCGCTCAAATTGTTGCAGAAGAGACTTCTACTTCATTACCTGAGGGATAATGAATTCTCAATCCATTGTTTACCCTAATCATCCAATCAGAAGCTAGTATTTCCGTTTTCTTCCCCTAAATTGTGGTTTTGGAATTGCTATCGGATTAACTCTCTTCAACCCATTGGACAAAGATCTTCTCTAATAACCTTCCACCAAGTAAAAAGGTTTTGACTTTTTGCTGAGGAGCGAAACAAAAAAAAAAAGTTTGAAAGACACTTGTCATTCTCTCAAAAATCATCTAACATTGTTACAGGGAGGATCATAATTACATGTAACAAAAACACCACCGTTATTACAAGTTACTTTGGCACATCCAACGCGCAATGAATTTCTCCAAATAATTTGAGTATAGTGAAGACAATCCACACCACCAACACAAGTGTTAAAATTATAATCATAATATGGCTTCTCATTTACCCACAATCTCACGGCATCAGTGCCTGAAACAATATAACCTCCCCAATAACCCATTGCAATATTCTCTATTTCTCTCCATAGGGCCCACCTGAGGAATAGATCAATTGGCAATCTCTACCCCGCCCCGCCTTTTGTTTTTTTTTTAAACCATTATTATATTATTGGTATGTTATCTTAAAAAATAACGAAATTATAAACAATTGAATTGAATACTTAAATTATAAAATAACCTAATATTAGTAAAATATTTAGTTGATCATCATGATTCATGGTTTACAATTGAGTATATATCCAATAGATTAGACTCATACTCAATACTCGATAGTAATTAATGGTTTCAATAAATTGAGCCAAATCATCATTTTCAATGAATTTTGATATTTTCAAGTCAACAAAAGATTATTTACCATTTTTTTTACCATATTTTGATTGTGGAAACAAACCGATAAAAAATAGAGAATTGGCATGTTGGTTTAAATATAGGATAAAATCAAAAGAATTAATCACTTGTTAATATTTAACATTTCTCTAAATGGTATAGACAAGGAACCAAAATAAACAAGATGGTGACTTCTTTTTAGACGTAGTAATAATAATAATAATAATTTAATCTAGTCTTCCTTATGAAAGAATTTTCTATGTTAATTAAGATCCCTATAAATACGTCACAACTGTAGCAACATTTTCACTATACATACATCACTGAAATAATTAAGTAGTTGTTATTATTATTGGTCAAAACATGGATTCATTCTCTGTTGTGTTGTGTGTGTTAGGGTTAGTGATTGTGGGTCATGTGGCTTATGCCCAAGACTCACAAGATTACCTTGATGCTCACAACGCAGCAAGATCCGAGGTTGGTGTTCCAAATTTGTCTTGGGATGACAAAGTTGCAGCCTATGCACAAAACTACGCCAATCAGCGAAAAAGTGATTGCCAATTGGTCCATTCCAATGGCCAATATGGGGAGAACATTGCAGTGGGCAGCGCTGACTTTTCCGGCACGGATGCCGTGAAATTGTGGGTGGACGAAAAGGAATACTATGACTATGGTCCTAATAGTTGTGTGAGTGCCCAAGTCTGTGTCCACTACATACAAGTAATTTGGCGTGACTCGGTAAGACTTGGGTGCGCCAAAGTAACTTGCGATAATAATGCGGGCACTTTTGTTCTTTGCAGCTATGATCCAGGTGCTAATATCACCGATCAAAAGCCTTACTAATATAAACGATGTTGTTGTTATGTTGTCTATTTAAATTTTTTAATATAATACTGCTAATCTGAATTCTTAACTCTTTTTGATTAAGGATGCTGATTTAGCAGTAATAACAAGGCAATATATAATAATAAAATCATGAGTTTATGTGTCAAGGCTAGTTATATTATCATGTAGTTATCTTTTTTCATGTAATATGTTGGATTATTAGTCCATATCTCACGTAATTTGTACCCATGAAAATTGTATGTGGTGTGTGTGATATTAATTACAAGTTAAATAGTACATATATATATTCCTTTATCTCTTTGTTTTTAATTATTATTAGCTATTACAGTGATATAATATGTGACTGTAATTGTATTTGTTTTATTTGAATGAGATATAAAATCAAGAAATTAAAATTGCAATACAGAATAAACGTTTGTTCCCTAGGGAGATAAACTGAACCAAAGTGTTAGGTGGGTAAAGGACCGGAAAAGACAAAAAATTAATTAAAAATATTAGACAATGTAATAATTTATTTATATAAAATATGTTCTCTATATATAAAATGAGTAAGAGAACTAATTGACAACTTGGTGATGATAAATCATATGCAACTATATAAATAATATTGTAATAACTATTGTACACATTATGCATGTTGATTATGAAATGTGTACATTATTCATAAAATTATATTAATTTGTCAATTTGGTTTATTTACGGTCTAGAGGAGTTCTATCATGACTAAAATGATTTATTTAAGCTGCTGCAATCACCACATACTAATTAATTGATGAAAATGATTTTAATTAACAATACTCATACATAACTGAATTGATATCTACCTATTATTAAGTTGTGGTGCTGTGGATTGATTTCTGTTATTTCTATGTATGTACAAATAACATCACTAAATTCAGTAGTTTTAAACTACCATAAAACAAATTTGTCGTATAATTAGATTTAGTGTCGGTTATTCTAACGATTTGTAAAATTTGTCGGCATCCAATATACTGTCATGAACCACTCATTCTAAAAGTTTGAGTTGATAGGAAAAGGTAATACTAATGGTTATATCTCTAACATATACAATGATAAATGGTTGATTAATTACATGAAATAATTGAGACGGTTTTAAATTATCGCTAAATCCTGTCAAAACTGTCGCAATATTCCGCTTATGGCACTATAAAATTTTTGTTTATTTGTGGTATTTTTTTTTATTTGTAGAAGTTTATAATCCTACCAAATAGTTTTTGGAGTTTTTAAAACTTTCAAATTTTGAAGTATCACAAGGTCTTTTGTGGAGATTTTTGTGTGTGTTTAGTGAAAATTTTATATTAGATTTTTGTGGTGGTTTTAAATCTTTTTTATGGCAATTTAAAATCCCACAAATTAAATTTTTAATTTAACAAAAATTAACTATTTTATGAGATTTTCAAACCTTCACAAATTTTATAATTATTTATTTATTTTAATTTTAAAATATTTATTAATCTCATTTCATTTACATATTTTTAAATTAAAAATTTATTTTTATCGTTATTCTCTTTTTTTCTCTCTGACTTGACTTTATTCTTATTCCGTGAAAACTAAGAAGAATATGATTTTTTAGAGAGAGTTTAAATTTTAATTATGAACTACCTATTAGGAGAAGTTTTATAAATTGTCATAAATAAAATATATTTTAAAAATTTTTAAAAATTTCTACTAAAATTTTTTTTTATTAAATATAAATCTTGTAGTGTATGTGGTGTAATATTTAGGTTTGAATATTATTTAGTGTTCAACACTCAATGACAAAAACGTTATATTTATAAGAGAGAAAATAAACAGCAGCTAAAAATAACTATCTAACAAAGAGACTAATTAAAACCAGAAGAATCTATATATTATTTCATAAAGATAAGCTAAGATAGATAAAGTAGCTAGAACACAACATGATGAATTCAATATATTGTTGGTACTAGTACACTTGTGACACTATTATATATAGGTACATTCTACTGTGACTACAATATCAGTGGCTACCATGACTACAATATAGAGGACAAATCAATCAAAGACACTTGTTCTAAGAATTTTGACACTCAAGTTAATTTGACCCTTTTAATTGGCTCTCAATGGTTTAGTTCCAATTTTTTACCAGTGTAACCTTGTTTTCAATCTTAATCATTTTCATACATTCTAGATGAAAAATAAAAGATCTTTTTCCTTATATAATTATTAATGAATTAAGAATTATATATTTTTTTCTTTTTTGGTACTCTCTTGAAGGTAATGCTAGGTTTCTTTCGTAGTGGAAGAAGGAGCATCGAAATTGGTATGAGGCTGAGGCTGAGGCTGAGACACCGAGTGAAAGCAGCAGAATCTGGAGCCATAAAGTCAGCTACAAAGATGTGATAAAAGCCATAATCGTAAAGCCAATTGGATGGGCCTCCTGAAGAATCTATGTTTATATTGGAAGGGAGGGAGGCAATGCAAGGAGAAGAAAGAACAAGAGTGTTTGTAACTATGGCTGCTTTTGGTTGATTAGTTGTGAGAATATAATAAAATAAGACACTAAAAATAAGATATAACTGATAGAGATATAAAAATTAGTGTTTTTATATCTTGTTTGATAATAAATTAAAAATTATAAAAGTTTAATTTTTTGTTCATTCAAAAAATTTGAAAAAAATATAATAATAAAATATATAATTATAAAAAATTAATAAAAATAATAAAATAGAAAATAAAAGGATTAACTACCAAAAACGCTCCCAAATTATTTAAATGCTGATAAAAATACACCCGAATTTTACTATCGACAAAAATGCCTTCAAATAATTTAAAAACACAACAATAATGCCCAACAGTAAATATATATTTTCAAAAAATACCTTAGAGATTGAATTTTGATGCAATTTTTTGCAAGCATAATTATAAAAATAATATATTATTATACATAAAAATTGGTAATTTTTTGTTAAGTATATAATTTTTTTATAATTATTTTTGTTAACAACCAATAATACTTTTAAAAAACTACAAAATAATATATACTTAACAAAAAATCACCAAATTTTAAGAATAATAATATCTCATTTTTTTAATTATGCTTACAAAAAATTGCATCAAAATTCAATCTCTAATGTATATTTTGAGAAATACATATTTAATGTTAGTTTTTTTGCAAGATTATCTAACATTAAATATGTATTTCTCAAAAAATATATTAGAAATTGAATTTTGATACAATTTTTTGCAAGCATGATTAAGAAAATGAGATATTAGTATCCTTAAAATTTGGTGATTTTTCATTGTGTATATATTTTTTTTGTAATTTTTTTGTTAACAACTAATAATACTTTTAAAAAATAACAAAAAAATATATACTTGAAAAAAAATTATCAAATTTAAAGAATAATAATATCTCATTTTTTAATTATTCTTGTAAATAATCACATCAAAATTCAATCTCTAAGGCATTTTTTGAAAATATATATTTATTGTTGGGTATTGTTATTATGTTTTTAAATTATTTAAAGGTACTTTTGTCGATAGTAAAATTCGAGTGCATTTCTGTCAGCGTTTGAATAATTCGAGAGTATTTTTGGTAGTTAACCCAAAATAAAAAATAAATTATATTTTTTTATTAATATTTTTATGTTATTATTGTCAAAATAAATACAAAATATACTAATTTAATATTTTTAGACTCGATATTTCTTACTATATCTCATCTATTAAATATATTTTTATGACTCTACATCTTTTTGTGCTTGTAAACAACCGCAATCTATATGTCCTCCGAAGCTAAAAGGGAATTCAAATTGCAAAAAATTTTGTAACAATGAAAATCCAAACCACAATATAATAGTGATAAACTCAATTAAGAGTCATTTAAATGGGGCAGTGAGTTTCAAAACTATATAAACCAGGTGCCATTTACTAATTTGTAGAAAAAAATCATAACCACAATAGTCATCCAAACCATAACCACAGTAGAACTGGGCTTATATATATGTATATGGATCAATATTGGATCTTGCCTTATTATACATAAACAGCTAATTAACAACAATAATACCTCTTAGTAAGGTCTCTCTCCAATAATGTTACCGGGAGGATCATAATTACATGTAACAAAAACACCACCGTTATTACAAGTTACTTTGGCACATCCAACGCGCAATGAATTTCTCCAAATAATTTGAGTATAGTGAAGACAATCCACACCACCAACACAAGTGTTAAAATTATAATCATAATATGGCTTCTCATTTACCCACAATCTCACGGCATCAGTGCCTGAAACAATATAACCTCCCCAACCCATTGCAATGTTCTCACCATAGGGCCCACCTGATGAATGGATCAATTGGCAATCTCTACGCTCATTTGCATATCTTTCAGCATAGCTTGCAACAACATCATCCCAAACCAAATTTGGAACTCCAACCGCTGATCTTGCAGAATTGTGAGCATTAAGGAGGTCTTGTATTGAGTCTTGACCATAAACTACATCACCCACAATCACAATCACTAACCCCAACATACACAACAACACAGAGCATGAACCCATAGTGATAGTGGTATATACTTGTTATAATTTTAAGGACATAGAATTGCTAAATGGTATATATGTATCTAGGTATTGATAGGAAATTTTTTTCGTGAAGGTATTAATAATTAATAAATTTTTTAAATGAGTCTCTGTGTAGGAATAGTATCTAAAACCATTACTGCACCGGATCTAATACCATTAGTTGATAATTAATATATGGAATCAATTGTTTATTTATATTATTTTGACTGAGAAGTAATCATGATATCACTGTATATACAATAAGCACTAAATATAATGGTTTTACTAGAAATTAAGAGATTTGGCAAAGTATAATTCATATCAAGTTAGAAAATCATTTTCAAATCATTATAGAAAAAAATATTATATTACTATATAGGTTGAATGTAAACGTGGTATATTAGTATAATGACTTAATGTAATCCTTTTGTTAGCGTTGTTGACCAACTATATTAATATAAAAATATTATTTGTATACTAAAATTAATCACTAAAATCAATTATAATATTATTTATTTAATTTATTTTTAATATGTCCCTATATTTTAACATATATTTCATATTAATAGTTAATTTTAATAGCTAATTTTAGTATATATTTAGCATAATTAATATTAGGTTTAATATAATTATTCTGTTGGTTTTTATAATTTTATTAAATTTTCAATTAGGTTTCTATATTTTTTTCTTTTCAATTGAGTTTCTATACTATATCAGATTTTGTAATTAAATCCCTAGCTATCGTGACAAAAATACTGAAATTAACGGAATATTTTGTATATTTTAATAGAATATTCTGTTAATTTCAACGTTTTTATTACGGTAGGAACATACTTACAAAATTTGATATGGTATAGAAATTTAATTAAAAAATATAAAAACCTAATTAAAAATTTGGTAAAATTATAGAGATCGACGAAATAATTAAACCTTCACTACAAGAGAAGCGGATACTTGTTGCCAGAAATTAGAGTCTGTGGTCGAACTCGCCGCAAATTGGCATATTCACGTTGGCAACAGCTACAAAACTTCCCTAGATAGTAGCTGTTCAGTAAAAACCGCTGCCATTCAACCGTTTTGGTATATATAATCAAGAATTAGCAGATTCTCCTCTAGTCTTCCTCGCACGAACACAAACGGGAGCAAAGGCGTAAAACACATCTCCGCACGTGAATCCTTGTCGCCGTGTAGCTCCGCCCGTCAGTACCAGTTGTATTGCGCTTCCCCTTTCTGGTGGGTCCATCGCCGATCTGCTCCTTCCTCCCTCGGGTCCATTCTTGGTTCAGATTATTGGTATCTAAAAAATCCCTTTTTCAATTTTGTTTTGTTTTCTTTTTGGTTTCATATTTCAATTTGGGGCATATTAATCTTTTCCTTCTTGATTTGGGTTCAATTTACCCTTTTGTTTTACTTTTGTTCTTGCCAAGAACACATAATAAAAGGGGTGAAGCAAAATCCAGTCCGGCAAATCAAAATCGGTACTACAATGAAGACTTGCAACGCGCTGCACCTCTATTCTGGGTCTTTCTTATCTGATATATGATGACATTTTCGTTTCACTGGACCCTTTTTTTGTCCAAAATTTTTCTGTAATAAATATTATTTGTTTGGGTACAATTCATCCGAAGTACTTGATTTCATCGCAAGGTTAGAGACTTTGGTATTGTGTTTAAACAAATTAAGTTAACATGTTTTAAGAATAATCCACAATTGACTTTCTAATTATTAATGCAACCACCAGGAAATCAATTTAATTCACAATGAAATTATATTTCGTATTTCATAACGTAAGAACGTTATAAATAATAAGTCATGAATGTAAATAATATTATGGCTGTATGTTCATGTTATTTATCATGTCCTGGCACAAAGCCTAAGTAAAGAAAAACCACAAAACACTAAAAATCATGCAATTTTAGAGGCTAAATGTCTTGTAAAACCGGACAACTTTGTCTACATTTGACATTGTTTAATCTTTCAAATGTGGCAGGAAAAGGAAGTAAATCAGCTTGATCTTCCAAATGCACAGTTTCAACGCACGGATCAATGGTTACCAGTTTATTTATGGTTAAAAACTTTGGATAAGGATGACTACAAGAAAAAATAATATTTGTAATAAAAAAAATTGTTACAAAAAATCAAAATTTTGAAACAAAAGAATTTTGTAACAAATAAAGGAGCCGTTGCAATATGTTCCGTTACAAAAAGTTTTTGTAATAAAAAATGGAACTGTTACAATTCAAAGTAATATTTTGTAACAAATTTTTCTGATGCAAAAAACCAAAAATTATTACAAAAGTGATAACAAATTTTGATCTTCAAAATATTTTTAGTGACAATATATTTTTTCCTATCATAAAATTTTGTTACAAAATATAACTTGATTTTGTAACATTTTTTCCTTTAGTTACAGAATACTATTTATTTTGTAATAATTTTTTCAATACAAATTACACACATAATTTGCCAAATTATACTTTTTTTAATTAATTAATATATTAACTAATTTACTTAGCAAGCCAACATTTATATATTATATAATAACATAAATAGTTCAAATATCTTTCATTTAACTAAGATTGTTTTATAAATCTTCAACATATAAACTTTAAAGTACAAGCTAACAAGACACATTGAAGAACCCTAATGTAGATACATTGAATAAGAAAAACAAGAAATTATAAATCTCTAAAATGTAATAAGTGCCACACAAGTGCCACACACCATCATGTTCATACAAGTTCCATCATGTATGAACAAGGAATTACAAACTCCATCATGTTCATCCAGCTCCTTTCTCATGGAGAAACTTCTAATAAGTATCACACAAGTGCCACACACCTGAAAAGATCACCAGCCAAAAAATACTAGCTTAAATTCAAATCAAATCAATAATGTTTCAAAGTACAACCCTACTTCTCAAAATTTTTAAAAATTCAGAGTGCTTCTTATGTTCCAAACTCTAGTGAAGATGCTCTATGAATCTCATTCTTACACCAGATTTGGTTCCAACTCAATCAGGTTAATATGAAACTTTATAGGAATTTCACAAGTTGCTACTACAATAGAGTGCCACAATAAAAATCCTAGAAAGTGCAATCACTTAGTAAATTCATATAAAAATTATCATATAACTAAAAGTTTATGGTGAATTACTAGTGTTTTTAATTTCATACTACAATTAAAACAAGAATGTACAAATTTATCAATTTTTACATAATTTTTGCCCAAAAAATTTATTTAAAAAATCATACAATTTTATCTATTGAACCAAATGACTTGAAATTTCACAGGGGACAACTAGGCTCATAAACCAAACTACTCAAATTGGTTCCAAGTGAAAAGCAATTGCGATTTGGGAGTTATATACACTTAGAAAGTTGACTACCCTTTTTTTAACAGATCTTGAAAACTCATTAAGGGTCACATTCTAAAATTCATAAGCTACTCACTTCAATTCCAACGCATCTAAAAATTTATTACCACAAAATACACATCCTAAAATTTGATACCAAATTGGTTCCACTAAATCTCCCTCATTGTAGAGCTATTATTAATGTTGCAAGATTGAAAAAAATCAATTTCATACATTCACAGCCACTATTTTTAGCATTCTAGCTACTCAGCCGATATCATCAGTTTACCAGTCACCACAATCATACATTCACAGCCACATACATACAAGACTTTAAACTCTTGAAAGCGCACATGCAAAAAAGATTTTTATGATCACACAACATTTTCTACCACATGCATCCATCTAAACAAAACAAGACAAATTTGCATACAAAGTATTGAGAGAAAAAGTACAAAGTATGGTACCCGTTTTGTTATGTTTCAATTTTAACAAATTAAACTAAACAAATGAATTAAATAAGAAAGACCATATAGTCAAGTGCTAGTTGTAGATAACAGTTCCATAAAATAATACGGAAGTACCGTCATCAGTGTTTTCCTTGAAACGTTGACAAAAGAAATACGCTATTGCCTGCTGCCTCCAAATACCTCACTCGTTTATCAAAATCCAATAATCGAATGCTCCTCCTAGTGGTGGTCCTTAACCTCGAATATTAAACTGAGAAGGCTGCTTTTACGTTTCATGAATATTAAATTTCTTAAAAGAAGAGCTAGAAGTTTATGTTAAAAAGGAAAGACTTTTTAAAGAAATTGCTGAACAAAATCCAATTGCCAAAACTAAACAATTCCAAATTCCAATAAATAATTTTTGTAGAACTTGCTTAGAGAACAAATATACATAGACACACGGATTAAAGCATTCTATGAGAGACATATACCCGATGGAAATTCCTTGTTGCGGATATGCAAATATAGGTATGGCTGCATAAGAAAAGAGAATAAAGAAATTAGAGATAGAAAGAAATGGATATTCTTATGATGAATGTGTTAAAACAAATTTGAGATGTAACTAACAATAGAAAGTAGAACTCAATAAGAAACACAAATATCCCCCTTATGGTCAATTTCTTAATAGAAAGTAGAACTCAATAAGCAACTGTAATCTCAACATATGGATCCTTTTCTTTCGTTCCTTAATAAATCTATAGATAACAAACAAATAGATGCAGAAAATTTTGCTTATTCCTTCAATACTAAATATGAAATTCATGAGTTCTAAAATTGGTTCCAAGTGAAAAGCAATTACGGTTTGGGAGTTATATACACTTAGAAAGTTGACTATCCTTTTTTTAACAGATCTTGGAAACTTATTAAGGGTCACATTCTAAAATTCATAAGCCACTCACCTCAATTCCACTACCTCATGCATCCATCTAAACAAAACAAGACAGATTTGCATACATCTATAAAGCAAGTTATGTTAGTGGCTGAAAATTTTTTAGTTATGACAATAGAGCTCCTAAGCAATCTTAGCTGCTCCTCAACTCCCTTGAGCTTGCCCTTCCCTCCTATCCGAAGCTCCTGACGAAAATTAATGACAACAATATTCCCAAAAATTAAAGGAAATCAAAATCAGAGGGGAGAATGCCCTTACCGGCAGTGAATCCCGGCGAGGTAGTGCTATTTTCCGGCGACAGGGGCTCAGTGACGCAACCCCTAACAGCGGCGACGACGGTGACTCCACAAACGGCGACTGGGCGCAATAGGGCGAACAGTGCCTCCTCCTTTTTCCTCCGTCTTCCTCTCTCCACGCGTCTGTCTTTCTTGTGTGTCCTCAGCGTCGTCCATGATGGGAGATGCGACGGCGGTGGAAGCTGACAACGACCCGCTCGCGATGAAGACGACGACGACGGCGGCGGCTTCCCTCGGCGACAGCAGAACGCGAACTGACAGCGGCGATGGAGGCACAGCGGTGCTCCTTCCTCGCGGAGCTCTTCCTCTCGCTCAACGTCTCCTCCTTCCTGACGGTGACACGACGGCGCGGCAGCAGTGATGTCCACCGGTGCCGTCATCCCTTTTCCCCCTCTCCTTCTCTTGCTCTCTGATTCCAGCTTCCCCCTTTCTTTTCCTTTCTTTCCCTCTCCGTTCTTCCCTTTCTCTTGCTGTGTGTGTGTGTGTGTTTTTGTGTTTTGTGTGTGCATTTGGGGGAAAGGGGGTGTGGCGGTTGGAAGGGTTTAGGGTTAAGGTGAGTGACTGAGTGAGTGAGTAGATGTGGGCAGGGTTAGGATAAAATTAGAGTTAGAATTTTTAATTTGAGAATTAGGGATTGTTTCTGGAGAAAATGTAAAATTAAAATTTTTGGATAAATTAAAATTTGATAATTTTAATTAAATAATTAATTTTATCACTTTGATTTAATTACTTTTTGATAAATAATTTTTGAAAATAAAATCATAAATAACTATAATAAATTATAAATAATTTATTATTTATTTTTAACAATTAGAGATTTTACAGGCTTAATAATCAGTGTTGGGTTATGGTGGGTTTAGGATTTTAATAGAGAGAAGGAAAAAATCAGAATTCTATATTTTGTTCTTAAGGAAGTTTTTTAAAAATTTATTTAAATGTAAAAATATGTTAAATTTTAGAGTGGTAATAAAATAAAAAATAATATTTGTTATAAATTTATTTTAAATAAGAGAAGAAAGGTGACCGCCAATGAGTTATAACTCAAATGATATAGTCTTCTCATACTCATCTAAGAGGTCGCGCGTTCGAGTCTTCCTATCTTTGGTATAAAAAAAGAGAGAGAGAGAGAGAGAAGGAGGGTGACCCATCGAGCGGTAGAATGAAGAGTGAAAGCGAGGATTACAATTAGGGTTTTTACTTTTTACATTTGTTTTTATTTTTTAATTATAACTATTTTTATTTATGTTTAATAATTAATTTTTTTAATTTAAAAAATTAATTTTTAGTCAACATTTAAGAATTGGTTATTAGTAAAAATTATATATTAGTTTATAAAAAAATATATAAAATAATATATACCATTTTTAAAAATTAATCATTTAATCTTGAATTTTTTATAAAAAATAATTAATTAATACAAATAATATTTTAAAAAATTAAATTTTTAAAACAAAATAAAATTATCTTAAAGATTTAAATATTTTAAAATAATTTTTTTTAGTTACAAAAATTCTTGTATTTTCTGACAAACATATAATTTGTTACAAATAATATTGAATTTCGTGACAAATTAATTTTTTGTTACAAAATAATTAGATTTTTTGAAACAAATGGATATTTTGTTACAAAATATTTTAAACTTTTGCAACAACTTCATCTTTTATTACAAAATATTATAAAATTTTGCAACAAAACATCATTTCGTTACAAAAGCCAATATAATTTGTAACCAAAAAAATTAAATCGTTACAAAATAACAAAACGTTTTGTAACAAATTATATTGTTGTTACAAAACATTATTATTATGTAACAATTTTAAATTGTTACAAATGTTTCATTTTCTTGTAGTGTATATGAGGTGGTTAAGTCCAAGGATATTTCTGAGTGATTAACAGAGAACCCCAAGGTCCAAGAACAGCTATGCTCAAGGCATTCTAAATATCATTTGATGCACTACATCAAAAAATGCCATTTAAAGATATTGAAAAGAAGGAAAAAGAAAAAGGCATTCATTTTTATTTATTCATTTCCAAGAGGGTACTGTTTTGGCATATCCATGTTTGAAGGTAGCTTCATCCTTGCCGTTCTTAATTTCTTGTATCTAATTTAATATGGTTGTGTTCGTCTTCCATCTTCCATGTCTATAAGCATTTAAAAGACTTTATACTCAGCTCAAGTGGTATCTCTCCTAGTTATTATAAGCTGTGTGGAGATGCTATTGATTTCAATCCATCACATCTCCCGTGTCAATTTAGTGAATTTACAAACCACACCTAAAAAAAGGGGGAGACAGTTGGCATTGGTGGAAGCTTTTAAGTTAGATATTGTGTAAATTTAATGGCTTTGCCGGCTATTGGTTACCTATGTGTGAAAGTTGATGATTCCTTGCAATACTATACAATTGGTAATGCTCTTATATAATATAGAGTTAATAGTCAAAATCGTCCTTGAAAAATATCTCGATCTTTATTTTTCGTCTCCGAAAGATAAAATTAATCGAATACGTCCTCGAAAGATACCAACCTAGTCACGTTCGTCCTTCTGTCATCTCCTTCGCTGAGTTGGCAAACGTTCGTTGACGTGTGTCGTTAACTGCTAGTGTGGCATACGCCAAATTGTACCCTGTTGTTGCTGACAAGATAAGTCTTTTATATCAACTCAAATTAGTCCTTGAGTAGATAAACCCTAATCCCTTTTTCAATTTTCAACCCACTTTCTTCTCTTCTCTCACGGCTCATACCAATTTTCAAACCTCATAACCTCCTTTTCCTTCCCCCTTCCCTCTATTCTCCCACTGCTGTGTGACCCGATTGGAACCACAATTCTAATCCTATCTCCGTTCCCATCATTTTCGGATTCTTCCTTTCTCTTGTTGCAATCAAAGAGATCAAGCGGGATCACAGTGAAGCTGGCTGCAGCTACGGCCAGCAAGGTTGCAGCAGCAGCAGCGTGGCCAAAGGTGAATGCTAGTCAATGTCGAGCGGGAAGGCCAAGATGTGAGAGGAAGACCACGACCCAAGCTCCGGCGGCGGCGGCATGGACGAGCTCCTCGCCGCTCTTGGTTACAAGGTTTGCAACTCAGACATGACTGACGTGACCCGATTCTCCTTCTCCTTCCCCTTCCCTCCATTCTCCCACTATTGTGTGACCTAATTGGAACCCCAATTCTAATCCTATCTCCATTTCCATCATTTTCAGATTCTCCCTTTCTCTTGTTGCAATCAAAGAGATCAAGAGGGATCACAGTGAAGCTGGCTCTAGCTACGGCCAGCAAGGTAGCAGCAGCAACAGCGTGGCCAAAGGCGAATGCTCGTCAATGTCGAGCAGGAAAGCCAAGATGTGGGAGGAAGACCATGACCCAAGCTCTGGTGGCGGTGGCATGGACGAGCTCCTCGCTGCTCTTCATTACAAGGTTCGCAACTCAGACATGGCTAATGTGGCCCAGAAGTTAGAGACTAAACGGCGACATTTCAACGGTAGGAGAGCATTGTACCAAAACTCCGTCGTTGTGCCACGCTGGTAATAGTTAATGACACACGTCAGTGAACGTTTGCCAACTCAGCAAAGGAGATGACGAAGGACGAACGTGACTAGGTTGGGTATCTTTCGGGAACGAAAATGGAGATCGAGGTATCTTTCAAGGACGATTTTGACTATTAACTCTATATAATATATATATCACATGCTACTTGTTAACTTGGACAGGGTATAGAAAAGCTTGAGAAAGACACTTTATTGATGGTTCATAAAGATGTAGCGATGAAACATGCATCTCCGGTTCCAAATATGCTCTATCCCTCTTATCTTTTAAGTTTTCTCTGGTAGTGTATAGAAGAATGCTTGTTTCACTTTTGTTCAGCCAAAATTGACTCGCTTCTGTGAATTAGCCTGTATGTAGTAGGACAGAAGGAGCATAATGGGCTATGACTTAGTTTTGGGGAAAGGGAAGAGGTTTGGAGATCAATTATGAGACTTTTGAAAAGTAATGCAAAATGTAATTATTAATTTGCTATTTGTGATCAAATTTATTTTATTGTCAATACATTGTGGGTTGAACTACTCTATCGACGAGAATGACTACTATTCACTCTAAATTACTCCTTTTTTCTTTTAACATTTAATTTTCACTCTCCTGTAGCCTTTGCAGCCTTCAATGTGTAGGTCTGTGACCTATAGTAGGAAAGAGTTCTATGGTTTTGAGTTTATTTCTTTATTCTGAATAGGGAGATTTAGTTGGCTTTGCGGTGTTTAGTTCAAGATCTTAATTGTACTCATAGGTCTAACCCATTTGTAAATATGTTGGTTGGAAGCGGTTCATCTCAATTGTCTCATACTAGGAAACAAATAACATACTAGCAGACCATTTTAAACTCGCTTTATATTTGAGTTAGGCTTCTTCAATTTGTTGAATAGTTATGCATTTTTCTCACGCAATCTAGACTGGAAATCTCTGCAGTACTATAACCAAAGCTTCTTCCTTCATCTCTATTTTGCAGGTAGTTTCATAAATAATCTATCTAAAGATAGCGATTTGTACTTGGCCAAAAGAAACGAAGCCTATCAAAAATATGACATGTAAGTGAAATAGCAGATTTTCACTTAGTATTCTAATGAGATAGTCATCAATTTTATAGTATTATTCTCTACTAACTTATTATGCAGTAATTTATGGAAACTGGAATAATTTGACAGTGGTTGAATATTGGTCTTGCATAATGGGGCTTATAAACTATGCAATTTTGGTTGACTTGTTACTTCACATTCCTTTTCCACTTTGCATGACGTGATTTAGTGCAAGTTAACTTAGTAGTTGAAGTTTGTTTGTTTTTTTTTTTTTTTTGGCTAATTGTAGAAAAAATTAGGTAGCTTTGTGGGGAAATAATTTTTTTGTATAATAGTGAAGATTGCAAGGGTTATAAACTTCTGCTATTTTTTTAAAAAAAAATGACTGCTGAATTGTGGTGGTTAACAACCGCCACAAAAATTTTTTAAAATTTGTTTTTAAATAGCGGCGGTTCGGTTTTAAAACCGTCGCAAATAACCGCAAAATCAACTCCCCACGCCCGGGCGGTCCTTCAACTGCTGGTGTTCTATTTAGCGACTACCGCAAATCGGTAAAGAAACCGCCGCTAATCTCCGTTCTCTTTGTAGTGCTTAACATTAATAATACTAACAGAAGCTCCCGCGCATACGCGCGGGTAGTAGTAGTGTTTGGATGGTGTAACTGCTTTGTTTAAAACATTGGATTGAATACTAATATTGTATGTAACATATATAATGGTCTTTTGACCGATTTGAACACAGAGTAATAAGACATAAAGAAAAGAGCCATTGAATGTTTTAGTTGTGTTGTACTATGTACTTCCTTTTAATTAAAAATGCAATGTTCCAAAAATGGTGTAAACAATAAAGAAAACACAATAAACAAAAGGAATATAAAAGATAGGAAAATGATAGAAATTGACACAGTCATTTAGATCTATGCTCTAATGGAAAATTGGAGGAAAATATGAGTAACCATGAATATCCACTGCTTTGTTAAATAACATTTTTTCATTTTTACATCAAGTTGGAATATAAATGGACAGAAAGATTATAATTTAACAGAAATTTAAAATATTTGGAAGCAATCCATATTCCTTTGACTTCTATAGGTCTCATATTCTTGTATAGAAGGAGGAATTGATGAGCATGTCAGATTAGGAAAGCAAGAGGTTAAAAATTTTCAATTTATATGAATTAATTTATAAATATATAAAGAACTTGTATTGATTCAAGAAGGTTACCTTTAGTTTGTTTTTGTAGCAATTTTTTTTGCTTATCTCCCATTTTTAAAGTGCATTCTTGGTGCTTTCCAAATTCATGAAGTGTCAATGAAGGCAAGTTAATTTTGTTTTACTCTTAGTTCTTATTAGTTTGCTATTACATAATTAGATGAAATCTGAGGAAGTCCTACAATTAATTACATATCCAAGATGCTCATGAAACACATGCAACAGTTCTACAAAAGTCATCAGAATATTATTAGCAGAACTTAAAACTATTCAAAGAGAACTTAAAACTAAATACATCATCTAACTTCTGAAGCCATTAAAGAACTGCCTCAAGACATATTACTTAATATTAATATAACATACCAAAAAAATATTGTTACTAATTTAAAGTATTAAGTAATTAAAGATAGACATAGCAACCTTTTTTTTTTTAAATATTCCTTGTTGAAAAGTTACCATATCTTCCTCAACTTAACATAGTCTTTTTGTTGCAGAAATTTTTTTATTTGAAAAAGGAATGCTTTTTTCAAATCCTAATGCAAAAGATTGTTATTCTACTTTTAGGTTTGCATTTAAGGTTAAAAAAAGGTTTGAAAAGGACTTAACCTCATCAACACATTATATGTATCCACTTATTTTTTTCATCTCTGATCTCTTCCGACGCCTAAATCAACAGTAACAACCTACCCCTACTCCAATCCATCAGTCACTCCAAGTTCCTTATTATTAGCTTCTCCTATTTTTCACTCTGAATCATCCTCCTTATTTGTGCAACGAACCACTAGGTGAATGTTAACAACACATACCATTGCATCACATGCCCAAGTCATTCACATTCTTTTATTTTTTCCAAGAAAGAAAAACTCAAGTTGAAACAAAATATAAATTAATAAATAAATGCAGAAAAAAGAAACTTTTACATCATTAAATCATATAAAAAGTTATAACTAACACCTACATATTTTCTCCTAACCATCCAATAAAATATAAATATTATCTAAAAAAATTCATATAACTATATTAGATTTGAGGAAGTTCCTCTGACTACTTACATATTTAAAGATGCTAGTGGGTACCAAACACTTGGAAATGAAGCCAGGCACTTTCTTCTGCAAAAAATAACAAATATTATTAGTATGATATAGCAAACTATGGAAAAGAAAGTGAAAATAAGTAAAAAGGGATACTTTTGGTAGAACGAAGGAGTTGGGATGGGATTGTAACGAAAGAATATTTTCAGCTTCTTCACTCTTTATTTCACAAACTTTGCTCACAAATAATCAAAATTGAAAACTGGTTTACTTCTATGTACAACAATTCTACAAATCAGATAAGTACACAACAAATAAAGGAATTCTTATAAGCCATTTTAAATTCCTTATTTATATATTTACTATTCCTAATAGCTAACACATAAAAGGATTGCTTAACATATTTACAATCCAGGTCAATTGCAACCTCGAATTCTCAATGTCTAAGAACTGACATAAGACATGAAAACGATAAAAAATCAGCAATATAATTATAAAAAGCCAAATACAGTAAGCTATCTAACAATAAAATATTAGGAACAAATTTTATGGGCAGGTCAGAGTAAGCTATCATCTTGATACAAATGGCACAGTTTCTGTTTGAACCTCAACCCCAACTCCGTATCATCCTTTGCCAAAGGGGAATCATGATAATAGCAATGAGACTCTCTTAATAGGTATGTTCATAACAAAGTTGAGGCACAGCAAATCAAATAAAATCAAATTAGGAGTGGTTGAGAAATCATGAAACCTCATACGTGTATATTGTCTTCAGTTCCTGAGATATTTCTGAAAACTCAATGAAGGGATGCCATAGAAGAACCTACTGTCTCCAACATGTTGTGGTAGCTGAACACTAAAAGAATTTGTAGTAAAAGACATCATCAATCAAAGATGTAAGCACGGAGTGAACAAATGCACAATTCATAGTTAGTCTAAAATAAATATAAAGAAAGGTGAGTTACTGTGTGGATTGGAGCTTCACATCCTCCTTCAATAAGTTGCATTTACATAAAAAGCCATTACAATGAGAATTTCTATTTTAATAGGACATAAATTAAATCATTATGGCAAAGATATATCATATGACTAAAACTTGAATCCACCAATTGGTCCTACTTGAAGAGCACCTTGAGTAACATCGTCCATTAGCCCTGGTCCAGCCCCTGACCATGAAGTGCAATCCAAAAGATTTGCAATCTGCATAGCACACATACAAGACAGCAAATAACTATTATTTTCTTTTATCGAAAAATATTTTATCAAAAAGAGAAATAAAAGAGATGAGACGTCCTCATATATCTACAAAAATATATTATTAAAATCTAAAGGGATAAGCCATGTACCAATGTTAGATTATCCTTTTTCATCATAAGAAGGGCCATAGTTATATGCTTATAGCCTTTCCTGATCTTATGCTCAAATTTTAATGCCACTTGAGAAAACAAAAGTAGAAATCAACTAAGCTCGAAGTCCATGTGATTATCTATTCGATTGAACATATCAAATTCATTTAGCTTTGCCATGACATTTATCTTTACATGTAGCTTTTTCAAATTCAACAGTGTGATTGACAGTATCACATGGACCAGCCTATGGATAGAAGAAACTTCTTATTTAAAACAACCATCCACTCTATCAATTATTTGGAAAATGCATCTCTTCTAAGCTCAAAGTGTGACTAATAATTAATTAGTATTGGTATAGATTTTTGGTTCTTCTTCATAGTATTGTTCTATCCTTTTCTTCTTCCTTCGTTCTAAGTCAAATCCTAAAGACAGGTTTAAAAATAATAATAATAATAATAATAATAATAATAATAATAATAATAATAATAACAACGACGACGAAAATCTTTGCACTGCAAAAGCAAAGGAATTAAACCCCACAAATAAATTCTAAAACAAAAAACGCCATATTTGGTATTTTCTATCAAACAGAGATCATTTTTGGAGAGCCAAAATATCATTTCTTTCTTTTAAAACTATTATGTCAAAATTTTTAGGTGTCTTGGGGAGGTCAAAACAATAGTATACTCACATTATTTATTTGGTGGCCAGTGCTCTTTTTTTTTTATTATTCCGTAAATTCACACATATCAATGGCTGAATTTGTTTTCTTTATTTTAAATCAACAGTGATGAGAAGACTCAAAAAAGGAAATTTTGAAAATAATAGAAACAATGCAATAATCTAAATAAAGACCATTCTTGCCTTACAACAAATTATACTACTTTCACCATTAAAATAACAATTAAGAGACACTACCACCTTTGCCACTGCTAAATGATCAAACTTGATTTGGTTTTGCTCTTTTGCTAGAACTATTTTATCATTTTTCTTATCATCACATTTGCTATGGCCTATAGAAAATAGGAACCACTCTCACTGCATATTATTACCACCTATCACTGTTATGTTATTATAATGAAATACTAATTTTGTTATAATATATATCATTGTTGTTATTAACAACCATCATCAACCATGTTTATTAAGCACACACCCATATTAGTCCCAAGAGATGTCAACTTCGGTTTTGGTATTCAAGCAATGTAGAATGATAATAAACATAAATACAAAATCAGATGGAACCTTCAAGAATCCTATGCTTACCTGTTTTTACCCATGAATTACAGAATCATTTACGACAACACTTTAAGCTGAAACTTGTTGGTATATGTGCAAAACCTAAACAGCAAAACAAAATGACAAAAAAAAATCATGTTTGAAGCAATCAGCAAAAGAAAAGAACTCTAATGTTGAAAACTGAAGCCCAATAGTGTTAAAAAAAAAGATTGAAACTCTATAAGGTGATTAAGTTACCCAAAACTGACCATCTTTAGAGACCTTGAGCGATGAAGAACTTCTCAAAACTCAATGAACAACAGCAACAGTGTCTTCGAAAACCTCATCAGCCTTCACATTACCAAGAGATCCACATCCCGAACCAAAGTTTGAAAACGCAGCAGCTATTCCACCAAAACACTAAGCAGGTAAAATCAGAAGCAAACACAGCGTCGTGCTTCGGTTAAACACGACTCCTAAGGCAAAACCCGCCGCTGCTGCTGCAGGGTCTCAGCCACCTCTCCCACAGAATGATTCGTTCACCAACCTCAACATGCATACCAACCAACTACAACACCGTCAAACTCGCAGACCTTTCCCTTTGCCCTCTTATTCAACTCATGCCTTTTCCAGTCTTCCTTTTTGCTTCTGTATTTTCTCTAATCGTGAATGGTTGTGAGATTGAATGAGAGAGAAACAAATTGAGAAAAGAGAGAGGGAGAGAGAGAGAAATGATAAATTCGAATTTTTTTTGAAGAAGATTAAAAGTTTAAAACTCATTCAAAAATTTTTGCTGGAAAATTCCTGCTACTAAGTTTTGTTTAGAATTTGAAATAAAAACATTTGGCTGATCAACGAAAGGCAATCCGTGTGATGGTGTTATCAGCAATCAAATGCTACGATTATCCACTGTATTTGGAAAATTGGAATTTCAGAATTAGGGATACACTAAGTTTGAATTACCTGAAAGTCTTATGTGCAAAACAACGCTTCATCCGTCTTTTCAGGCTCCATTGTCCAGTCACGCTAGTTTCAACATCCTATTATGAGGAGGAAAAAACAACATAGGACCGCTGTCACTCTCTCAGAAATCATTTAACAGTGCTAAATAGTGTGTGAATTTACTATTTGGCTAGTTAACCATTATATATTAATAAATTTTTCTCAGGGTACCGTTTTTATAAGATGCTACACACTTTAGGCCTGTTATGAAAGTTTAGGCCATGATGACTGATGAGATGAAGTTAATACCTATTTGATTTTTTATTTGGTATTGAAAATATCTGCACCATGCGCGACAAAGACAAATGAAAACCATGATGACGTGAACATAAAGCGTAATTAAGATATTATTGGATATTAAAAATAATTGAGTATCATTATTATTTGAAAAAATATATAAAAATTTAGGCATAAGAAAAAGGAATAGTAAAAAAGCATTGTTATGTTGTTATTCATGAGCGATGCTGTGAAGATATGAATGATAATCTGGAATCTTTGCTATTTATTTTTATCATCGACAATGAGTAAACAGTTTAACTTTTATGAAATATCAATAATGAAGAATGACTTTAATGAAAGAAAAGATGGTTTAAGCATTACAATAATATTTGTGAAGTACTAATTCATAAGTACTAACTTTGAAATAGAATTCTTACAGTGCAATACATATAAAAAAAGACATAAGTTTGATTTAATATAGTTATGAATGAATAGTTGGAATGGAATTAATGAAATGAGCATGCTAATTATTAATATTTTGTGACAATAAAATATTTTATTTGGCAAAATGCAAAGCAAGGTAACTATTAATCCTTTGTGGCGCTTCAAGTTCTTTGAGTTCATCAATTGTTGCAATAAGATCATTAGTTACAAAGTATTCTTCCATATTTACGGTTGCTTTTTCTTTGTAATCTACCAAATCAGGTGGTGGTGTTGAATTTTTTTTTCATTTGAATGCTCATATTCCTAATAGAAGTCATATGCACTTGAATGCTCAATTTCTTTGCAATCTTTTACCTCAGTGCTGTCATAATTTAGGTCATTAGAATCAAAAGTGCTATTTTCATCTGTATCAAGCAATCTACTCCAAGTACGTCTCCCTTGAGCACAACCTGCACAATGATAGTATTATATTAAAATGATCCACTTGATAAACTATATGAAGAATTTAAAACATATAAGACATAATTATCATTCAAACTCTTGAAATATAATGCACCATGTTGCCAACAACTCACTACATTATTAAAATATAGTGTATAATCATATCGACTAATTAAAATAACAATTAACTTTTGATAATACGTGTCTTTCTTATTTCACACAATTGAGTTGCTTCGTAAGCTCAAATGCTTGTTCTATATATGATAATTGGACCTCATGTATTCTTGAAGAGCAAATTCATAAAAAAAAAAGACAATACATGGTCCAATAATCAAAATTGTGAGACATTTACATTACTATTATTCGAACATATGCAAGATATAATTAATCTATGCTATGTATATAGATTGAGAATATCTGTTTAATGCATTTGTCAGCTATGATGAGTAGGTCTGATATGGAGTTTAACCCACTAAACAATGATCCTTTCGAAGTTCTCCCAAAAAGAATAGAAAACAGACCAAATATTATAAAGGGTTCAATTCCTAAACCAAGTGTTGTCGTTTTACCTGATCCTATATATGAGAAAGTTATAATTAGATTCACAAAGAAATTTACTTGGAACGTGAAGGAATTAACAATCATGTGTAAAGGCTAATGCATTATTTCAAGGATTATATGATTGTGCTCATTTGGTTAGGTTTCTTGGCCCCAGTTAAATACTTAAATCTAAAAGTTGTGGTCTAATGTTTCATTAAAAACAGCGTAGCAAACTAATTTTATAACAATATAGTTCAACTAAGAACATAACCACATCAAACATTGAAAAGAAAATTAAACTAAGATTACAATGTTTCAAGTTCAACTATTTTATAAGAATAACTCACCCATAAGAACATTAACCACATAAGATAAAGATCAAAATAGGCAATATAAATGAACCTCGTGGCCTTTGAGGTCAATTTCAACTTTGATTTCCTAATAATTGATCAACATATCTTTTAAGTCAAAATTAAATATGAGCCATGTGATCATGTAAGCCAATAGAGAAATCCATCAAATAAAAGGCTTTTTATAAGGGAGGGAAAGATTACTGAGGTGATTGGTTGGTTCATCAAGCAAGAAAATAGTTGGGTTCATTAAGCAACAGAATATTTGTTAAATCAATTATGAGGTAGTACAAATTAGTTCATTGCTAAAACACATCCAAGAGTGCTACCCATATTTAAAAGTGTTATGCATAACAAAAATGAAGTTAAAAGGATTAACAAATTAATGGAATTGATTGAAGTCCAAGGAGCTACTTGATGCCACGTAAGTCTCCAAATATGAAAAAAATGGTAATGTAATCTGCCATATTTTTTTATAACAGTTCAACAGTTAGGAAAAGAAAATATTAACATGCTTTAACTTGTCTAATTCACATTGTATTCAAAGCATGAAAAGTATATCCAACTGAAATTGAAACCCAAGAATGCTTTTAATGTTTATCTATTCTATTGAACATATCAAACTCATTTAGCTTTGCAATGCCATTTGTCTTTAGCTGTAGCTTTTCCAAATTCAAAAGCACTGACACTATCACATGGACTAACCTATGGATTTTCTTATTTAACACAACTATCCAATCTATCAATCATTTGGAAAGTGCATCTCTTCTAAGCTCAAAGTGTGACTAATAATTAATCGTTATTATTATAGATTTTTAGTTCATTTTCATAGTATTGTTCTACCCTTTTCTTCTTCTTTCTTTCTCAGGAAAATCCTAAAGACAGATTTAAAAATGACTCAGAGATATTATTAAAGAATAAAGATAGAAAAGTCACCTTTAAAATTGTGTCAGTAGTGTAAACCCTTGCCAGATAATAAAACATAAAATAGTCTTGTCATTAAACTACAACACAAGTACACCTTTGATCTTAGCTTTAAGTCGAGTGTAAATCCCTGGAGGTGAAATCAGTTAGATAGATCTTGGCTTTAAGTCCTTCCATAAACCACCAAATCCAGATAAGAGCAAAAATCAAAGATTACCTATATATTCATTATTCTGTTCTCTATTCTGATAGGTGTGACCAAACTTGTCGTATACATCTCTTTCTCTCTATGTAAATTGACATGAACTATTTCACATTAAATAATGAGCTACAGAGTCATTAAAGCAAGTTAGAAAATCATATTGGTATTTCAAGTTTTTAACCCAAATATAGGATAGACAGACATTTGTATCTAACCTGATTTGGGACATTTGTATCTCAAGTTGTTCTATTTCATCATTATTCCATCCACTTTGGTCTTTTACGTGCATTCTTGGTGCTTTCTAAATCCATGAAGTGTCAATGAAGGCAAGTTGATTTAGGTTTACTCTTAGTTCTTATTAGTTTGCTAACATAATTAGATCAAATCTGAGGAAGTCCTACAATTAACTACATATCCAAGATGCTCACGAAACACATGCAACAGTTCTGCAAAAGTCAACAAAATATTAGTAGAACTTAAAACTATCAAAGAGAACTTAAAACTGAATACATCATCTAACTTCTGAAGCCATTAAAGTGCTGCATCAATAGATATTACTTAATATTAATATAACATACAAAAAAAATAGTTACTAATTTAAAGTATTAAGTAATTAAAGATAGACTTAGCAACCTTTTCTTTTAAATATTCGTCGTTGAAAAGTTACCATATCTTCTTCAACTTAACTTACTCTTTTTGTTGCAGAAATTTTTTTATTTGAAAAAGGAATGCCTTTTTTAGATCCTAACGCAAGGGATCGTTATTCTACTTTTTGGTTTGCATTTACGGTTAGAAAAATCTTGGAAAGGACTTAACCTCATCAACACGTTCTACATATCCACTTATTTTTTCATCTCTGATCTCTTCCAACGCCTAAATCAACAACAACAACCTGCCCCTACTCCAATCTGTCAGTCACTCCAAACTCCTTCTTATTAGCTTCTCCAATTCTTCGCCCTAAATCATCCTCCTGTATTTGTGCAACCAACCACCCGGTGTACGTTAACAACACATATCATTGCATCACATACCAAAGTCACTCACATTCTTTTTATTTTTTCCAAGAAAGAAAACCTCTACTTGAAACAAAATGTAAATAAATAAATGCAGAAAAAAGGAACTTTGACCTCATTAAATCACATGAAAAAGTTGTAACTAACACCTAGATATTTTCTCCTAACCATCCAATAAAATATAAATATTATCTAAAAAAATTCATATAACTATATTAGATTTGCCGAAGTTCCTATGACTACTTACATATTCAAATATGCTAATGGGTACCAAAAACTTAGAAATGAAGTCCAACAGTTTCTTCTACAAAAATTAACAAATGTTATTAGTATGATATAGCAAACTATGGAAAGAAAGTGAAAATAATAAAAAAAGGGACACTTTTGGTAGAACTAAGAAGTTGGGATGGGATTTTAACGAAAGAATATTTCAAGCTTCTTCACTCTTTGCTTCACAAACTTTGTTCACAAATAACTCAAAAATGAAATTTGGTTCACCTCTGTGCAGGGGCGGAGCTAGGCTAACTATTTAGGGGGGGGGGGGCAGTGTTATATTTTATATTACTATTTCTATTGATAAAATTAAAATATATATATATATAATCTCAATCAAAGTAAGACAATAATATATAAAAATTACTACTTACAGTTTTGTATCATGAAAAGGCTATTCGACGTTTTTTTCTATTTTCAAAATCATCTATAATTGAATTTGTGTCAAAAATAGCTGCTAATTCTTTTTCTATATAGATGACCAAATTGTCTGCAAGAAATTCATCAGCCATCTTACTTTGGAGTCTTGTCTTAACAATTTTTATTGCTGAAAAAGCTCTTTCTGTTGTTGCTATAGACACTGGTAGAGTCAAAACAAGACGTATTAATCTATCAACCATGTGATAAGTTCTTGATTTTCCCGTTTCTTGCAACTTGTTGCACAATTCAGAAAGTGTACCAATGCCTTTCAAATGATTTGGTATATCATGCTGATAATGTTGCAACTAAGATTTCAAAATATTTAGCTCATTAGAAGAAAAGTCAAGGGGATAAAACTTCACTGCTAACTTGCTAATTTCTTCAATATTAAATGATTTGAAATTGTCCTTAGGATCCAAAGCACAACTCAAAGTCAAAAGCTCTATTGTTTGCTCATTAAATCTACTATTCAACTCTTGTATTTGAGAGTCAATTGTTACCAAGAATACATCTATTCGATAATGATGCTCAACTGTCACACTTGGTTGACGAGATCGACCTCTTCCAAAAACATATTGTGCACTCATATTAGGGACTTCAATTTCATGTTTTTCACAAAAATCTTTAACATTTGCAAGAAAATTGCACCATCCACCATCTCTTAATTGTTGAAGAAGTAACTTTGATGTAGAAACAATATGCATTGCATTAAGAATCTTGAGATTGTTGTTGCAGTGCTTGGCAAAGAACATTAGTGATTTCCATAATCTCTTTCATCAAGTGCAAAGTGAAAACAAATTCAAATAACAATAATATTTTACTAACACCATAAGCCTCACCTCTTTGTGCATAAGTTGTCCCGTCTTCAATGATATTATTGAGAACAATATTGGTAGCAGTAAACATTTTTACCAAACTGCAAATAGAATTAAAGTGAGAGCTCCATCGAGTATCCCCAACTCTTTGTAAAGTGCTTATTTGATTCGCACATTTGCCTGTTTCTAATTCATTTTGAGCAACCAAGTTTGCATTTTCATTTGTTTGAGCTTCTTGTAATTGATCATGTCTTTTTGAAGAAGCACTAACAATAGTGACAATAGAGTTTAATTGGGTAAAAAATTCATGAATTTGAAGTACCTCTCTTGAAGCTGCCACCAATGCTAATTGTAACCTATGAGCAAAACAATGCACATAGTATGCTTGTGGAGAATCTTTAAGAAACAAAGCTTGCAAACCATTCCACTCATCCCGTATGTTGCTAGCACCATCATACCCTTGACCCCTAATATTTTCAACTTGGAGATTATAATGAGAAAGGACAGAAATCAATTCTTTTTTTAAAGTTGTTGCACAAGTATCAGTGACATGCACAACATCAAAGAATCTCTCTTTAACAAAACCATCTAGAGTAACAAATCTCAAAACAATGGCCATTTTGCTCCTTTTTAGATTCATCTCTAGCTTCATCAACAATAATACAAAATTTAGCATCTCCAATCTCTTCTCTAATTGAATTTCTCACCTTAGTAGCAAGAATATGTAGAATTTTTTTTGGACATCATTTGAAGTATACTTAGCATTTTTTGGAGCATTTTCCAAAACATTTTTTTTCACTCTTTCATTGTAAGATCCCAAAAATTTCAACATTTCCAAAAAGTTACCTCTGTTGCTTGAACTTTGGCTTTCATCATGTCCTCTGTATGCACAACCTTGAAATGTCAACCATCTAATGCAATCTATAGATGCTCCTAGTCGAATTCGATTCTTTTCAATCTCTTCTGATGTTTGCTTATGAAGAAGTCTGTCAATATGTTGTGATTGTTTCATCAAATCATCACATGATTTCAGCGCCTTATGATGGAATGAGTTAGGACCTTTGCCAATGTGATTCAAAAGAGCACATTCTTTTCCACTATTTACTTTCTTCCAATTCCTGAAACCATTCTCAATAAAAGCATTTGAATCCGTATTGATTGAAGGTTCCTTAGCAAAAAGAAAGCACGGAAAATAATATATAGCATCATCTTCTATAGAATATTCTAACCAAGATGGGAACAATTTAAACCATGAAGCTTGAAAGCGACGATTACTTTTATCACCAGAAAATAGATAATTATCAAGAATTGGTTGATTTGGCCCAACTTTAATATAAGTCCGACGGATTTCATCTCTTTTATTTGGAGGAAACTTCCAAATCATTGGTCGCATTCCAGGATCTCTTTCCAAACGAAAAACATCTAGTTGATTTGGAAGAAGTCGTGGACGCTTTGAGCTATTCAATGAAGAACTTGAAGTAATGAAATTTGATGACCCCTCAAGTATTGGAGTAGTAATAGTAGAAGCATCTTCATTCTCTTGATCTTTTTTTTTTAAAAATGTATCAATGATTTTGAACTTACTCATAATTCAAATGGCCAAATAAGTTCCTATAATTAAAAATATATTTAGCAAAAAGTGTAAATTACAGTCTAAATCTTTATAAAATATAAAAATTATATTTCAATTTAAAATAAAATATTAAAATTCAGAACAATAATACTAACATCCCAGTATAAATAATATAAAATTGTAATTAAATAGTTAACTAATAAAAAAAACTAAATATACAAACTAACATATAATAACATAAACTTAATTAACAAATAATAATAAATTAACTAATTAAGTAAATAACTAAATATATAAAAAAGAATAAAAATAGAACCTTTTTTGAGAAAGAAGAGTGAAAAATCACTTGTTAAACTATTATCTTTTTTTTTAATCTGCAAAAAACAAAAAAAATAAGAGTCAAAGAGGTAAAACTGTAAAAGATAAGAAGATTAAAGAGATAAAGAAGAAGAAGAATAGGAAAAGTTGTTATCTAAAATTTTGGAAAGCCAAAGCGAGAAGAGAGAGAGGAAGAGACTGGTTGTATGCTGGGAAATAAAAAAAGGGGATGGGGAAACTGACGTTGGGAAATAAAAAAAAGGGATAGGGGTTGGGAAATAAAAAAAGGATAGGGAATGGGCTATTGGGCTGGATTTTTTTGTAGAAATTAAAAGGAGGTTGGAAAAGATAGAACAAAAAGAGGGGGAAGGGCTGGGAAATAAAGAAAGGGGGACCAGACTAATTTTTTTTTTAAAATAAAAACTAAAATTTTGGGGGGCCATTGCCCCCCTTTACTTATATGTACCTGCGCTCCTGCCTCTGTGTAATACAATTCTACAAATCAGATAAATACACAACAAATAAAAGAATTCTTAAAAGCCATTTTAAATTCTTTATTCATATGGTTACTACTCCTAATAGCTAACACATAAAAGGATTGCTTCACACATTTACAATGCTAATAATAATAACAACGACATCGTTAACAAAAGCAACATTGGACAAAAAAGAGAAGAATAGAATTAAACCCTATATCATTGTGAGATCTTGGCCCCAAAACAACAATTTCATTTTCTACCTGTCTCAAGCTACCCTTCATGTCAATCACATTTATAAAAATATGAAACGATTAGGATGTTTCAAAATTAAAACAAAACGATTGAATGACGTAACTATACAATTAATTGAGTTTGCACTTACCTCAGAATTCACCAAACAAATCCTAGCTTTGTGATGACTCACCCGCCTCCATCATCTGACATGGTAATAATGAAGCTCCATGTTTGAGTGTGCAATTTTGTGGGTGTCTCAAGAAAACAACAGTTTCATAATGAATATACTTATATTCAGGTAAACACAAGTTATTATATTCAGCTAGATATCCTACACTCATTTCCGATGATTAAAAAAAAAAGATCTGCAAAGTTCAGTTCAATAAAATTTTAAAGGATTAATTTTAATGACGATGTTATGCCAACAAACTTAAATGGCACACTTGAAACTCAAGTCTAGGGACAGATTTTGACATATAATATAGTAGTAACACCCCACTTTAGAATAGATAAATAACAACAGAAACAGTGTGCATATGGACGAAGAAGAAGCAAGAAAGAATCTTTTCCTGCTTTTAGGCACGTGACGTGAAGCAGATTCCATCGCCGTTCCATTTTTTCGATAGCTAGTTCTTCAATTTTTGTTTCTTGCTGCGGCAAAAGGTTTTGAAGATCCTTGTTCTCGTGCTCTTCATTGTACACCTGAGGCTTCGCACGGTCCTCGATTCCAAGATTCCAATGATCCCCAAATTCATATTTCCTCAAACTCTGTTATGTGCTTTGTTTGTTGCTAGAACAGCAAAACATGAATCTTAATAAGAACATAAATACATAGTTTAATAAGAATACATGTAAATGAACACTGTTAAGAAAATGTAAAAGTCTTAAAAAATAAAAAAAATTACCATAATTTTAGCAAGATGTAAGACTCTGTTTTCAATTAATCACTCCTTGAGGCCATAAATGTAAGCTATTAGTTCAAGAAAAAATAAGGCTACCGTTGGTGAGAGAAAGAGGAAGAGGAGGAGTGGACATTATTGATGAGCTCTTTAATGGGGCTCTTTTATCTCTTTAAGTGCCAATGCTGACAATGAACCTTGCAGATTTTCTGGCTAGCTTCTGCTCCTTTCACAGCTGACCAGTGGTGACAAAGAAAGGCTTCATCTGCGCCCCATAGGCGATGACATTTGCAACTTCTAGCTCTATTTTGATGAGCGAATGCCCAGCCGTCTCTCGTGACTTGGAACACAATTTCCGAATGCTGAGATGAAGATAAAAATGAGGAGGACAATTAGAGAAGAGAGAAAAAGAGAAAGAATGTCGAAGGGATTAGAGTGATTCTTATTTTTGTGGATAAAGGAGAGAGAAAGCCATAAATAGTGTGCTCAAAATTTGAAAAAGGATTGAAATTTAAAAATTTTTGAAGAATTGCGCCCAAAATTTGCCATCGATCCCGTTCAAATTATTGCAGTATGCTCAATTACCTTTTCATTGCGTGAAGAATCATTGTGCAAAACAACACTACATCCTTCATTCAGCTAGAAAGGTTTGGGAACACCCATCACTTTCTTAGAAACTATCTAACAGTACCAAATAGTATGTTATTTTACTGTTTGACTAGTTAATTATTATATATTTATAGATTATAGATTAAAGATAAGAAGCAGCAGCACAAATTAAAGTAGCTAAATAGGAAAAGGGGAGTAATCACAATCAAATGTTATATAATGATTAATACTTCTCCCTCCACCCATGATTAAATAAGCGACATAATATATATTATAAATAAAAAAGTACATATTTATTTTTATTTAATAAGGTCTCTGCCCAATGTAATTGCCAGGAGGATCATAGTTGCAAGTAATGAAAGTGCCTCCATTATTGTCGCAAATCACTTTGGCACAACCAACGCGCAATGTGTTTTTCCAAACCACTTGAGTATAATGACCACACATTTGATTATCAGCACATGAGTTTGACATGTAATCAAAGTATGCCTTTTCGTCTACCCATAATTTCACACCATCTACACCTGAAAAATCATTACTGCTACTCCATGCAAGGTTCTCTCCATAAGGGCCATGTGAATGGATCAGCTGGCAATCTTTTCGCCGTTGATTGGCATAGTTTTGTGCATATGCTGCAACAGAATCGTCCCAAATCAAACTTGGTTCTCCCACTTCTGATCTTGCTACATTGTGTGCATCAACATAGTCTTTTGGTGAATCATGAGCATATACATAACCCATAATGCATAATAATGAACCTAAGATAGTGATAGGAGAAAATGAAATCTTGCATGTTTTCATGTTCTCTTATGCAATTGTGATTTTTGTTTGTTTGTTTGTAATGTATGTATTAATGTGTTTGATGAGAATTGTTAAGGTTATAGCGAGGTATTTATAAGAATCAATCTTTACTTGGAAAAGTAAGTTGTTGTAGTTGTTTCAAAAGATTACCGGATCCATAACAATGAAAACAAGTAATGGATGATTTGTTTTCAATATTTTGTTACACGGTTGAATTAACTTTGTTATAAATTAAAATCATGATTCAACAAAAACGATTCTATCATATGATAACGCATGTCTTGTTAAGTAGTATCCTAAGTATAGAAGAAAAAGATTAACATCATAATTAATTAAGAAGAGAAGCTAGGCTGAGTTTCTATGTAGCAGTTCGAAGATGAAGCAATTTTTGTAAAATTATAGGATGACTAAAAGTGTAGAAAATAATTTTTGAGCCTCTTTTAATATTTTATTATCGATGTCAAATTAACATTTTTGCAAAAGCTATGACGACTCAACAAGTCTTTGAAACTATATATAAAGATTCTATTCGTGATAACATATTATTGAGTTGCAAATTAACATTCTTATATGTCACCAAAGTACTTATTCTAAAAAATTAAATTGATAAGACGGTAATATTAATTATTATATCTCTAACATAAACGTGTCCAACAAAACATATAAGAAAGATTACATGAAAAAATTTCCACGAACAACACGGGCTCACAACTTATACCCAAATCCTTACATATTTGCACTAATAATTAAAGCCTCACAATATATATTACTCCAGCATAGACCATAAGATATTGGTACTTATTAATTAGTAGATAAATATTATCCAACTCTTTTTAAATTAGAAGATAAATTATTTTTTGTGATATATCTTCTTATTATTAATTGAAATAAAATTAATTGACTTATCATAATTAACTTTAACTTTAATCTAATCTAAATTTTATTAATTTAATTAATTAATCATAATGTAACTTTTTTTTTGCAAATTATAAAAATTATTAAAAAATTAATTTTATAATTTTTTATTTTTTTTAAATTATACATTTATTAATCAATTTCAATCGCAAAATAAAAAATCTCAAAAGACAAAGAATAAATAAAAAAATTCAAGAAGCACAAAAATTTTAAATTTTTTAAATTTGCTCTCTCTTGCTTTCTTAAATTTTAAAAAAAAAATAATAAAATATAAAATAGAATTTCTCTAATTATTTTTATAATTTGTAAAAAAATTATATCATAATTAGTTGATTAGGTTAACAAAATTTAGGTAAAATTAAAAAAAATTATATTATAGTTAAAAATCATTAGAAAATTAAAATTTTATTTTATATTTTTTTTCAAAAACTTTAAGAAAGCAAAAGAGAGAAAATTTTGAAAATTTTAAATTTTATGTGCCTCTTGATTTTTTTTATTTATTCTTTGTTTTTTGAGATTTTTTGAGATTTTTTATATGTTGTGATTGAAATTGATCAATAAATATATAATTTGAAAAAAATAAAAAATTAAACTTTTTTAAATAATTTTTATAATTTGTAAAACAAAGTTATATCATGATGAATTAATTAAATTAACAAAATTTAAGTTAGATTAAAAATTAAAATTAATCATGATAAGTCAATTTATTTAATTTTATTTAATAATAAGAAGACATATTTTAAGGATAATTTATCCTCTAATTTAGAGAGGATCGAATATAATTCACCTAATTAGTATGGTCGTTTACCAGGAAAATTTTCTGGAGGGTTATAGTTACAAGAAACTATGTAGGCTCCATTGCTGCATTGGACCCTAGCGCAATCAACATGAGTAGCGTCACCCCCAAACAACCTGCATATAGTGACGACAAATACCCCCAATTCATGAGTATTGTTTCTGTGCCATCCATGCGTTCACAGCTTGTGCTCCAGTAAACTCTCTTAATCGTCCCGTTGCTATAACACCACTCGCCATGTTCTCACCAAAAGGACCATTTGATCGAATCGGCATGCAATGCTTAATTTGCTTACCCAAGTGCAGCTATGCATATAATTCTAGTCTCTTGTCCCATTTCAGTGGTTTAACCCTAACTTTTACATGCGCTGTGTTGTGAGTTTTAAGATAATTTATTGGAGAATTTTGAGCTGATAAACACCAAGGGAGTACACCCATTAAACTTATTATTAGCCACACTAATAATAATATCTTCATTTTTAATATTGTTCTCTGATTGCAAAAATTAAAGGCGATTGTGTTATTTGTCTAGTATATGATTGGTATTTATAAGATAATTATTGGCCTAAATATTACATCAAGGGACAACAATTTCAAAGCTTGTCTGATGTGCACCTGGAAGGTAACCAGGGAGTATATATATATATATATTAAAATTACTTTTAAAATAAATTATTAATATATTTATGTATAAATATATGTGTGATTTAATTTATTTTTAATGTGTATTTATATTTTAATATATATTTTATACTTATAAATAATTTTAGTAATTAATTTTAGTATATACATAAAATAATTAATATAGTAATACACTTGAATGGATGCATATATTTAATTTACTTGAGGACAAAAAAGAGAATATTTGTGCCATTCTGTATGTAGCATGCTCCATTCTCATCCTCCAGTGAGTATTGAATCTCGAAAGAGATGGTTAAGAGACACAGACCCTCATCCATCTGTGCCAACTTGCGTTGGTTATGGCACACTATAATTAATAAGAGATATTTTGCAATATAATTAATATATAACACGGTAATTAAAAATTCTAAATTTAAAATTTGAATGAAATATTAACAAATATTTTAATTGGATAGTTGGATTAAGAAAAAATTTAAAATAATATTATTAAAATACGTTAGTGTAACCGTTTTAAGACATTAGTAACCATATGTTCAAATAATATTAATATCTCATTCAATTTAAATAATAATAAAATATATTAAATTTTTTAATTAGTCTAAATTAAATTATTAATATTTTTTTATTATTTTAACAAATTATATTTGTATGTATGTCTATAAAAAATATATTTTTATATTTTTAAATACTCATGTCTCGTTTACAACTTAAAATTTATGTCTTGTAAACAAAATATATTCATAACTAATTCATTTACATTGTAAACGAAATAAATAATAGGATATAAATTTATAAATTATATCCAAATTATCTATATCAGTAACTAAAACGTTTAAATTATTTATTTAAAAGAATTCGTTATTAATTTTTTATTACTACTTTATAATTACAAATTATTAATTCAATATTCATGTCACCAAATAATTGATTGATTTATTTAAATTTTGTACTAATTGACCGTAAAGTAGATAATATTCAATTGACAACTAATCATAATAAATAAAAATGATTAGAGAAAAAAGTGTTATTTAGACATCTCGTAAAAGAAAAAATTATTATTTTTTATTTATTTTTATTCAGTATGATTAGTTGTCGATTAAATGTTATTTACTTTACAGTCAATTAGTACAAAAATTTAAATAAATAAATCCATTATTTGGTGACATGAATATTGAATTAATAATTTATAATTATAAAGTAGTAATGAAAAATTAATAACGGATTCTTTTAAATAAATAATTTAAACATTTTAGTTACTGGTATAGATAATTTAGATATAATTTACGAATTTATATTTTATTAGTTATTTCGTTTACAATGTAAATGAATTAATTATGAGTATATTTTATTTACAGTGTAAATAAGATAAGACATAAATTTTAAGTAAATAAAATAGGTACACTCGTGATATGCTATTTACACTATAAACGAGATATAAATATTTAAAAATATAAAAATATATTTTTTATAGGCATACAAATATAATTTGTCAAAATAATCAAAAGATATTAATAATTTGATTTGAACAGATTTAAAAAATAAAAATTAATATATTTTGTTATTATTTAAATTGAATGAGATATTAATATTATTTAAACATGCAATTACTAATATCTTAAAACGGTTATACTAACGTATTTTAATAATATTATTTTGAATCTTTTCTTAATCCAACCATCCAATTAAAATATTTGTTAATATTTCATTTAAATTTTAAATTTAGAATTTTTAATTACCGTGTTATATATTAATTATATTACAAAATATCTCTTATTAGTTATAGTGTGCCATTTATGATATATCCATCTACCTATCAATAAATTCTCACTATCAATCATATAAAAATTCGTATATGTTTTAACAAATTTTTATTAACACTTAATTAAACGCATCAAAAATGCAAAAACGAAAAAAAAAAAAGCCGTAATAGTACTTTATTACACACACTCCTTTTAGCCAACCATGCCAAACCCTTCTCATCATTTCTATTTCACAAATTTTAAGATAAATTTAGAGTGGTTCTTCAACCCACTACTAAATTTGAGGAGAGATATGAATAAATATAAAGGATTAACTAGTTTATATTGGTACTTCACTATATATATTGTATTACTTTATTATTAAATACTGTAGTTACAATTTCAATGAATAAGATTTAATTTTACCTTTTCGCTTTCACTTCCACTTCCACGTTTCATCCTTTCACTATTTTCATCTTTCACGTTTCAAATCTCTTTCTCCTTTTCAATTTTACTTTCTGTATCAATGCATGAGAACACAGTCATACTTTCAATTTCTTACTCTATCTCAATTGCTATTACATGCGTTACTTTAAGATCATGCCACAGACTACATCCCATAGTGATTTTGGTAGACAGTATCACTGAATCTCCCTAATTAATTATGAGAGCATTGAAATGATATATCCAAAAAGATCTAATTATTTAAGTAAAACCAATGAGGCTCTGTCCTTTCACATTGAAGGCATGCTGTGACGACCCACCCAATCAGAGTCTCAAATACTTCATTTATGGTGAGCAATCAAGTAAAACTAACGGACTTGGACTTGTTCACTAAAGTTTCGTTTGGTTAATGTATAAGATGAGATATAGACATAAAGACACAGATATTAAAGACATAAACATAAAATATTTGTGTTTATGTATTATGTTTGATAAAAATAATGAACAAAACACAAATATTTGAAAAAGACTGAATTATCCTTCATTTAACCACAATTTTATCAACACCACTGCACACCTATCACTTCAAACGCTACATGTCATTACCTTTAAATTTTTATTTCTTTTCATATTTTTTCTTCTAATATCATCTCAAATTATCATTCAAATATTAAATATACAATTTTTTTTGAAAAAAAATAGAAAACCAAAGCCTAAAATTTATCAAAGATTAATTAAAATTTAAATAAATAAAAAATTAAATGTATAATTTTTTTTTGAAAAAAACGGGAGAACAAATTTGGTTGTAAAATCTAAAAGAGGAAGTAAAAAAAGAAATATTTGAAGAGATAAGAGGACAAATTTTGAAAATTTAAAAATTGAATAAGGATAAAAGAGTAAAAAATTAGTGTCCCACAAGTTGTCTCAGTGTCTCATCAAATTGGAAGTACACAAATTTAGTGTTTCCGTGTCCATCCGTGTCCTCTCGTGTCCATCAAAATTCTGTGTCTCACCAAACCAAACAGCAGACATGTGTCACCGTGTCCATGTCTCATTGAAACATGGACATCAACCAAACACTACCTAAATAACCTATAGTAATTTTCATTATTCATAGTTAGAAAAAGTCATATAAAAAATTTGCATAAATAAACCAAAAAGAGATTTTATACAAGAAAATATATTAAAAATATAATTATTTATTTAAAATTTTTTGAATTTTTTATTATAATATTATTTTTATCAAAATTTTAAATTAATAAAAAATATATATATAAATATTTATTATATTTCTAATATTCTAAAACAAAATAGTACTAATTTAGTGCAAACATTTTTTTGTATGGTTTAAAAAATTTTTAAATATATACATAAGAGATTTATTTTTGTAGACTTAGTTAGAATTATGATTTGGATTATTTTTGTGTTATTGCTTGCCTTATAAATTTGATATGTGAATTATGGTCTTAGTCCTTTTGCTCCTTTCTTAAAAGAGTCATGATATTTTTAACTTTCTAAAGAAAATAGTATTAATTAAAGGTAGTTACTCCAATAAAGATTGTATGATTGTCATCATGTGAAGATATTTTATTTTGACCATTGGATGATAGATTGTAGGATTTGATTTTTATTTAAAGTAAAAGCGTTATCTTTATTCAAAGTGTTACTAAACAAATAAGTTACACTTTTTAAATAAGGATCATCATGAGAAGATGTTTTTGGCATCTTCATGGAAGTAGTTGCCTTAATTAAATGCAGGCATTCTTAACCTTTTAAACGCATCCAGCGAAACATAGAAATAGGGTAAAGTACTAAATTGGTCCCCTAGGTTTGGGCGTAATTCTGTTTTGGTCCTTAAGGTTTAAAGTGTTCTATTTGAATCCAAAACGTTTTCATTTAGCATCAATTTAGTCCCACAGTGAGGTCAAAATTAAATAATTAACAAAATATCCTACATAACAACAGTTCAAGAACAAAATCGATAATCTGGAGAACAAGTACAAGCTCTAGAGGTACAAAATCAACCATTGATACATCAATACATTTATTTATTATTTTTTATAATATAAATAAAATATTTTCTATAAAACTAAAGAAAATGATAAATAAATGTATTGATGCATCAATGGTTGATTTTGTACCTCTAGAGCTTGTACTTGTTCTCCAGATTATCGATTTTGTTCTTGAACTGTTGTTATGTAGGATATTTTGTTAATTATTTAATTTTGACCTCACTGTGGGACTAAATTGATGCTAAATGAAAACGTTTTAGATTCAAATAGAACACTTTAAACCTTAAGGACCAAAACAGAATTACGTCCAAACCTAGGAGACCAATTTAGTACTTTACCCCATAGAAATATTACATGAAAAGATTCCTCACGGACAACACTAACACGGGCTCACAAACTTATACCTGAATTCTTGTATATTTGCACTAATAATTAAAGCCCCTGAATATATACAGTATATTATTATGGATAATGCTAGGTAATTAATAACTTTTTTGAATAATATGAACAATCACCGATAAAATTAAAACACACTACACCTTCAAATTATCCATTTAAAACTTAATATTAGAATAATCATCCGCACATCTAGTAAAATAAACATCCTATATATCTATTATTCATATTGTTTAGTATTTTCATTACCTACCTATACTTTTTTGATTATTATTACTCCATAGTCCATAAGATATTGGTACTTATTAATTAGTAGGGTCGTTGATCAAGCAAATTTCCTGGAGGGCTATAGTTACAGGAAACCATGTAGGCTCCAACTTCGCATTGGACCCTAGCGCAACCTATATGAGTAGTGTCACGCCAAACAACCTGCATATAGTGACGACAGTAACCGCCAATGCATGAGTTGGATTTTTCGTCATAGTATTGTTTCTGTGCCACCCATACGCCCACAGCTTGTGCTCCAGTAAGCTTTCTGAATGCTCCCGTTGCTGTAACACCACTCTCTGTGTTCTCACCATAAGGACCATCCGATTGAATCGGTATGCAATGTTCAGTTTTCTGACTCAGGTGTAGGTATGCATATGATTCTAGTCTCCAGTCCCATTTTAGTGGTTTAACCTTAACTTTTGCACGTGCTGTGTTGTGAGCTTCAAGATAATCTTCTGGAGAATTTTGTGCTGATAAACACCAAGGGAGTACACACATTAAACTTATTATTAGCCACACTAATAATATCTTCATTTTTAATATTGTTCTCTGATTGCAAAAATTAGACGCGATTGTGTTATTTATATATATTATATGACTGGTATTTATAAGAAAATTATTTGCCTAAATGTTGCATCAAAGGTCAACAATTTCAAAGCTGATTTTGATGTGCACCCTGAAGGTAACCAGGGAGCACCGCTAATATATATATATATATAAAGAAAAAGAATTTTTGTTCTTCGTGGAAAAGGATTTGTTTTCTATAAATAAATACTAATGTAGTTACCATCATTTGATGCACTTGAACGCAAACATATATTTAATTTGCTTGAAAACAAAGGAGAGAACATTTGTACCATTATTATTAAGATTAATGATTAGAGCAGTGAAATTATCTATCCAAAGATTTAATTAAGTAAAACCAACGTGCCTCTGCTCTTTCATATTAAAATTAAGGCATGTGACCACCAAATTGTCAAAGAGTCAAATATTTCATCTATCTCGTGACCAATCATGTAATTAAACCTGTGGTGATTTTCATCATTCTTCATTAAGTAAATCTTTGAAACTACAAATATTCCATTCATAATACAATGTATGTCTTGTTAAGTTTTATCCTAAATATAGTTGAAAAAATTAACGTCATCATAACTAAAGTCTTTTGAAAATATATATATATATATGTGTGATTTCTTTCAAACCCATGCTATTTTTATGGGTAATTTATCCTTGCATATGTGTCATCATCTCAGTCATTGATAAAAAAAATTTTCAACCTCTCATTAATTCCTTCAATAAATGTGTTCACACTACATTGTATTTTATATTATTTACATTATACCACATAACGTATTTGTACTGTAATATAAATGGGTGCAATGTGCAAATAATTGATTTTACAAATCCCCCAAATACCAAAGAAATCAAAATCTTCCCCAAATACCATTTGAATGTCTCAAGCTTCTTCTTCTTCTACCTCTCAAAATACACTTCGAAGGAACTGCTTCTTCTTCAATCTCACTGCTTCTTCTCCCCTACTGTCCACTGCTCCTTCTTCTCTACCCTTCCTATAGGTGATGAGTGTGATTTTTTCGGCGACCCGCTCGCAAAACCTTCCCCAAATACCCCTGTAATGTCCATTGCTTCTTCTTCTACTACCTCACTGCTTCCTCTACCCTTCCTATAGGTGACGGATTTGATTTTTTCAGCGATCCACTTGCAAAACCTTCTCCAAATACCCGTGTAATGTCCAGAGCTTCCTCTTGTACCTCGCTGCTCCTCCAACCGTTCCTGTAGTTGAAGCGTTTGATTTTTCCGGCGACCCACTCGCAAAATCTTCCCCCAAATACCGCTTTAATGTCAACAGCCTCTTCTTCTACCTCATTCCTCTGATTTCTTCGGTGACTCATCGTTAGTGACAGATTTTTCCGAACTCCGTCGAAGACCCTGCCTACTGCTTCTTCGTCTAGGGTTACGCGGGTATCCTTTTCTGTGACTCACAGGCGGAGTGAAGTATTTCCGAAACCGTCGAAGAACGTAACTCATCCCCTTGCCGAGAACGGTTCCGTCGACCCACGTGGAAAACCCTCTCGAAAAATCATTGTAAGACCTACTGCTTCTTCTTATAGCTGATTCGTTTCTTTTTGTTGTCGATTTTCACAATCAATTTTGCGTGATTTGTTCTATTATTCACTTTCTTTAATCACCATTGATCGAAGCAGATTGTTTCAATTTTGAATGCAATAGTTGATAATAGTTGTTCATGGTGGTGTTTAATGTTAATCAGATTGATGGCCAGTGATGCATGCTCCTCAAACACGAGACGAGGCAGAGGCGAAGCCGGCGGACAACAGGAACTGATAGCTGGATATGCAAGTTCAAGTTCACTGCAACCTGCGGATGTAACAGATGGTGTTGCCCCAAAATACTTATGCGAAAAATATGCCATTTGTTACATGTCAAAGACAGACACCACTCCGAATAGGCTAATTTTTGGATGCCCATTGTTAAAGGTAAGCACCAAATTCTTCATGTATGATCACTAAGTTTATGCTAAAATTGGCTAAATTTTGAATTTTTGGAATGGAGGTTTAGAATATAGACTTTGGTTATTTTTCCTAGTTCAAGTTGTTGTGGATGTGATTTTTAGTTGTTTAGAATGGCATGCCTATTGGTTATGAAAATGATTTGATTTTGTAAGCGATATGCTGTTAAATTGGGTTGATATTGTATATGATTTGATATTGGTGTTGGTTAATTTTGAAGAATGATTGAGAACTGGAAAAAAGTTAATTTCTTGAAAATAGATGTACCTAGATTAAAAATGTTGATTTTGACATGAATTCACATTGAACCTGATCTAATATAAAAAATGGCTTTAAAAGTTGAAAGGATTTTTAATATTTAGCCTTTAGGGATTAATTACATTCACATATGTGGATTAGATTGAATTGGAGTGTTTTGTACCACCATACATTCATTGTTAGCATAATTAATATGTATTTATATTTCAATATATATTTCATATTAATAGTTAATTTTAATGGCTAATTTTAGTATATATATTTAGCATAATTAATATTAGATTTAATATAATTATTCTGTTGATTTCTATAATTTTATTAAATTTTTATATTTTTTTTCGATTGAGTTTTTATACTATATCAGATTTTATAATTAAATTTTTAACTATCATGACAAAAATACTGAAATTAACAGAATATTTTATTAAACAAAACGAATATGTCAAATACTTGGCTGAATATTTTGTATATTTTAACAAAATATTCTATTTAATTTTAACGTTTTTATTACGATAGGAACATACTTATAAAATTTGATATGGTATAAAATTTAATTAAAAGAATATAAAAACTTAATTAAAAATTCGATAAAATTATAGAGATGGAGAAATAATTAAACCTTAACATTAATAATATAAGAAGCAAGAGCACAAAGTAGCTAAATAGGAAAAGGGGAGTAATCACAATCAAATGATCTATTATATAATAATGAGTAATACTCCTCCCTCCACCCATGATTAAATAAGCGACATAATATATATTATAAATAAAAAAGTACATATTTATTTTTATTTAGTAAGGTCTCTGTCCAATGTAATTGCCAGGAGGATCATAGTTGCAAGTAATGAAAGTGCCTCCATTATTGTCGCAAATCACTTTGGCACAACCAACGCGCAATGTGTTTTTCCAAACCACTTGAGTATAATGACCACACATTTGATTATCAGCACATGAGTTTGACATGTAATCAAAGTATGCCTTTTCGTCTACCCATAATTTCACACCATCTACACCTGAAAAATCATTACTGCTACTCCATGCAAGGTTCTCCCCATAAGGGCCATGTGAATGGATCAGCTGGCAATCCTTTCGGCGTTGATTGGCATAGTTTTGTGCATATGCTGCAACAGAATCGTCCCAAATCAAACTTGGTTCTCCCACTTCTGATCTTGCTACATTGTGTGCATCAACATAGTCTTTTGGTGAATCATGAGCATATACATAACCCATAATGCATAATAATGAACCTAAGACAGTGATAGGAGAAAATAAAATCTTGCATGTTTTCATATTGTCTTGTGAAAATGTGATTTTTTTAGTTTGTTTGTAATGTATGTATTAATTAATGTGTTTGATGAGAATTGTTAAGGTTATAGCGAGGTATTTATAAGAATCAATCTTTACTTGGAAAAGTAAGTTGTTGTAGTTGTTTCAAAAGATTATCGGATCCATAACAATGAAAACAAGTAATGGATGTTTTGTTTTCAATATTTTGTTACACGGTTGAATTAACTTTGTTATAAATTAAAATCACGATTCAACAAAAACGATTCTATCATATGACAATGCATGTCTTGTTAAGTAGTATCCTAAATATAGGAGAAAAAGATTAACATCATAATTAATTAAGAAGCTAGTAGGCTGAGTTTCTATCTAGCAGTTCGAAGATGAAGCAATTTGTGTAAAATTATAGGATGACTAAATATGTAGAAAATAAATTTTGAGCCACTTTTAATATTTCATTATCGATGTCAAATTAACATTTTTGCAAAAGCTATGACTCAACAAGTCTTTGAAACTATATATAAAGATTCTGTTTGTGATAACACATTATTGAGTTGCATACTAACATTCTTTTATGTCACCAATGTATTTATTCCAAAAATTTAAATTGATAAGACGGTAACATTAATGATTATATCTTGAACATAAACGCGTGCAACGAAACACATAGAAATATTACATGAAAAACAACACTAACACGGGCTCACAACTTATACCCAAATCCTTACATATTCGCACTAATAATTAAAGCCTCACAATATATATTACTCCATAGACCATAAGATGTTGGTATTTATTAATTAGTAGGTTAATATTATTTAATTTTTTTTAAATTAGAAGATAAATTACTCTTTGTGACATATCTTTTTATTATTAACTGAAATAAAATTAATTGACTTATCATGATTAACTTTAATTTTAATCTAACCTAAATTTTATTAATTTAATTAATTAATCATGATGTAACTCTTTTTTGCAAATTATAAAAATTATTAAAAAAATTAATTTTATAATTTTTTATTTTTTCTCAAATTATATATTTATTAATAATTTCAATCGCAAAATAAAAAAAATCTCAAAAGACAAAGAATAAATGAAAAAATTAAGAGACACAAAAATTTAAAATTTTCTCTCTCTTGCTTTTTTAATTTTTTTTTAAAAAAAATAATAAAATATAAAATAGAACTTCTCTAATTATTTTTATAATTTGTAAAAAAATTATATCATAATTAGTTGATTAGTTCAATAAAATTTAGGTTAGATTAAAAAAATTATACTATAGTTAAAAATCATTAGAGAAGTTTTATTTATTTTTTTTCAAAAAAATTTAAGAAAACAAAAGAGAAAAGATTTTGAAAATTTTAAATTTTGTTTGCTCTTAAATTTTTTTCATTTATTATTTATCTTTCGAGATTTTTTATATTTTGTGATTGAAATTGATTAATAAATGTTAATTTGAAAAAAAATAAAACATTACAAAATTAAACTTTTTTTAATAATTTTTATAATTTGTAAAGCAAAATTACATCATAATGAATTAATTAAATTAATAAAATTTAAGTTATATTAAAAGTTAAAATTAATTATGACAAGTCAATTCATTTTATTTTATTTAATAATAAAAAGATATGTCGTAAGAATAATTTATTCTCTAATTTAGAGAAGATCAGGTAGAATTCACTAATTAGTATGATCGTTGACGAGGAAAATTTTCTGGAGGGTTATAGTTACAAGAAACCATGTAGGCTCCATTGTTGCATTGGACCCTAGCGCAACCAACATGAGTAGTGCCACCCCCAACAACCTGCATATAGTGACGACAACTACCCCCAATGCATGAGTTAGATTTTTTGTCATAGTATTGTTTCTGTGCCACCCATACGTTCACAGCTTGTGCTCCAGTAAGCTCTCTTAATGGTCCCGTTGCTATAACACCACTCGCCATGTTCTCACCGAAAGGACCATTTGATCGAATCGGCAAGCAATGCTTAATTTGCTTATCCAAGTGCAGGTTTGCATATAATTCTAGTCTCTTGTCCCATTTCAGTGGTTTAACCCTAACTTTTGCACGTGCAGTGTTGTGAGCTTTAAGATAATCTATTGGAGAATTTTGAGCTGATAAACACCAAGGAAGTACACCTATTAAACTTATTATTAGCCACACTAATAATAATATCTTCATTTTTAATATTGTTCTCTGATTGCAAAAATTAAAGACGATTGTGTTATTTGTCTAGTATATGATTGGTATTTATAAGAGAATTATTGGCCTAAACGTTGCATCAAGGGACAACAATTTCAAAGCTTGTTTGATGTGCACCTTGAACGTAACCAGGGAGCATCGCTTATATATATATAGAAATGTTAGGGACCAGCAATTTTAGTGTTTTGTAACCATTAATTGGTCATCAATAATGTTAATGATGTGAGATTACATCTAATGATAAGAGATTACTCACTTTTATTTTGATGATTAAATACTAATCAAAAAACACAAAAATTACTGATCTCTAAATTTTTTCATATATATACTAAAATTAATTTTAATTATTAATATATTTATATATAAATATATATATAATTTAATTTATTTTTAATGTATATTTATATTTTAATATATATTTTTTATTTATAAATAATTTTAATAGTTAATTTTAGTATATACGAAATATAATAGATATAGTAACACACTTGAATGCAGGCATATGTTTAATTTACTTGAGGACAAAAAGAGAGAATATTTGTGCCATTATCATTAATATTAATTAATTATCAGACCATTGAAATGATATATCCAAAGATCTAATTATTTAAGTAAAACCAATGAGCCTCTGCCCTTTCACATTGAAATTAAAGCATGATGTGACCCACCGAATTAGAGTCTCAAATACTTCATTTATGGTGAGCAATCAAGTAAAACTAACGGACTTGGGCTTGGTTCACTAAATAACCTATAGTGATTTTCATTAGGCAACTATTTCTATAAAGATGTTAAAAATATTTTTTTATGATAATTTTTGTTTAAAAAGTATAATTTATTTGTTTAGTAATATTTTGAATAAAGGTAACATTTTTACTTTAAATAAAAATTAAGTCCTACAATTTATTATCTAATGATCAAAATAAAATATCTTAGTATGATGACAATTATAAAATCTTCATTGGAGTAGCCACCTTTTCATTATTCATCATTAGAAAAATTCATATAAAAAAATTGCATAAATAAACCAAAAAGAGATTTTATATGAGAAATTATATTAAAAATATAATTATTTATTTAAAATTTTTTGAATTTTTTATTATAATATTATTTTTTATCAAAATTTTAAATTAATAAAAAAGATATATAAATATTTATTATATTTCTAATATTCTCAAACAAAATAGTACTAATTTAGTGCAAACATTATTTTTTTATGGTTTAAAAAACTTTTAAATATATACATAAGAGATTTATTTTTGTAGACTGGTTAGAATTATGATTTGGATTATTTTTGTGTTATTGCTTGTCTTATAAATTTGATATGTGAATTATGGTCTTAGTCCTTTTGCTCCTTTTTTAAAAGTAAGGGTGACAATGGTAGGGTAGAATAAGATACGGTTTGAACTCAATCCTAACCCTATCTGTGGGTTGAGATTTTTATATAAATTTAACATTATCCTATCTGTGGGTTGAGAATATCCAAATTCTAACCCTATCCGTTCTCAACCCGCGGGTATTCGATCCTATCCGCGGGTTACAAAAAAGATGCAAAATTATTATATAACTTCATAATAATTTAAAATAAAACTGACTTTTATGTAAAAAAAAAAGTATTAAATTATCAATTAATGATATTTTTTAAGTAGCTAAGGATCTTTTATATTTAGTAAGAGGTTTTTGATTCAACATCCACTTAAAACATATTTTTATATATATATATATATATATATATATATATATATATATGGTGCGAGTTGGTCAAATAGGGTTGAGATTCAACCCGCACCCTACCCGACCCGCACGAAAATCTACCCATTACGAATTGGGTTGAGAACCCTATCCGATCGGGTGGGTCAAGTTGAATACGCACGGATAAAATACATATTGCCACCCCTACTTAAAAGAGTCATGCTGTTTTTAACTTTCTAATTAAAAAAAATAGTATTAATTAAATGCAGGCATTTTTAACCTTTTAAACGCATGAAGCGAAACACAGAAATATTACATGAAAAGATTCCTCGACAACACTAACACGGGCTCACAAACTTATACCTGAATTCTTGTATATTTGCACTAATAATTAAAGCCCCAGAATATATATAGCAGATTATTATTACTCCATAGTCCATAAGATATTGGTACTTATTAATTAGTAGGGTCGTTGATCAAGCAAATTTCCTGGAGGGCTATAGTTACAAGAAACCATGTAGGCTCCATTGTCGCATTGGACCCTAGCGCAACCTACATGAGTAGTGTCACGCCAAACAACCTGCAGATAGTGATGACAGTAACCTCCAATGCATGAGTTAGATTTTTCGTCATAGTATTGTTTCTGTGCCACCCATACACTCACAGCTTCTGCTCCAGTAAGCTCTCTTAATGCTCCCCTTGCTGCAACACCACTCACTGTGTTCTCACCATAAGGACCATCCGATTGAATCGGTATGCAATGCTCAGTTTTCTGACTCAGGTGCAGGTATGCATATGATTCTAGTCTCCCGTCCCATTTTAGTGGTTTAATCCCAACTTTTGCACGTGCTGTGTTGTGAGCTTCAAGATAATCTTCTGGAGAATTTTGTGCTGATAAACACCAAGGGAGTACACACATTAAACTTATTATTAACCACACTAATAATATCTTCATTTTTAATATTGTTCTCTGATTGCAAAAATTAAAGGCCATTGTGTTATTTGTATAGTATATGACTGGTATTTATAAGAGAATTATTGGCCTAAATGTTGCATCAAGGGTCAACAATTTCAAAGCTTGTTTTGATGTGCACCTTGAAGGTAACCAATGAGCACCGCTAATATATATATATATATAAAATTAATGTATATGTCACAAGAAGTAATTTATTTTTTATTTTAAAAAGAGTAGAGTAGAATTCACTTATAGAATCAATGAAATAAGTATACAATGTGTATAATGGACTGATTTTTTGGGTAAATAAAAAAAAATAATCATCCGCTATCATACATGTTCGAATATATAGGATAAAATACTACTAATTTATCAAACACAATACATCCATACTATCCAAAATAACCATCCGAATACCAAGAATAATAAACATCTGATATCTGAATCGTTTTAAATAAATATCCGATACTTTAATTTTAATCTAAAATTAACTCCATTACATGCATTATACGAAACATGTATTGACTTGTACTTCCTCTTCACTTATATATATATTGATGCATTTGAATGCATGCATATATATTTAATTTACTTTGTCGAATGCATGCATATGTTTAATTTACTTGAGAACAAAGGAGAGAATATTTGTACCATTGTCATCAATATTAATTATTAGAGCATTGAAATCATCTATCCAAAGATTTAATTAAGTAAAACCAACGAGCCTATGCTCTTTCATGTTAAAATTAAGGCATGTGACCCACAGAATCGTCAAAGAGTCAAATACTTCATCTATCGCGTGACTAATCAAGTAAATAAACATGGTGATTTTCATCATTCATCATTAAACAAATCTTTGAAACTATAAATATTACATCCATAATACAATGTATGTCTCGTTAAGTTTTTTTCATATTCTAAGTCAAGTAATAAGTTAGATCCAAATTAAGTTAAGAAGGCCAAATCTTAAGGATTGGCTCACCGCCTATCCGACTTCTTTAAAAAAGTCAGAACCAGCACACAAAGACGAGTAACACTTATACAAAGTAAGTAACCGCCTCCTTATATTTTTCACTCACTTCTAGAAGAGAGATCCCAACAACCCTAAGATAAAGGGACGGTTATCCACCATCAGAAGTAGAACTACTTCAGCGGTGGTTATTGACTCGTCTCCTATAAATACCCTGACACACTCAGGTATAGTTAAGTTCGAATACATTCTAAACCTGCTTACTCCCTTTGCCGATTTAGGGATCGAAGTGTCTTTACAAGTACCACCCCCTTCTTTACATACACAACTCGGATGGCGGTTCCCAGATGTAAAGCAAGTCGGAGACCACCTTACTTGAACATTTGGGCCTCACAAACGAGCCCAATCATCTGGTTCTAGGTAAGCCCCGGAACATTGGCGTCGTTGCTAGGGACCTGGAAGATCAACCGACAATGGCAGACGACCAGCAAGAAGATGCACACACACCGCATCGGAGTCTGAGTAAAAACAACAAGACGTGGTCAACAACGATAGGGCAATAATATCCCTACAAAGAGCAGGAGGACAGCAGGGCGAAGGTCCCTCCAACACCCAGGAATAAAAAAGGATCTCCTCCGAGGTTCACCAGCCTGGAAAAGATGGGCAATCTCACTCTACTGAGTTAATGGGGTTACTGTATGGCCACCAAGGTCGACTCGAGCAACTAGAACAAGAGCTAGAACGACAGCGTGAAGCGGAGCAAAGCCTAAGGAAAGAGATCGAACGAAGAAGAGAGCTTGAAGAAAAGCTCTCAAGGCTGGAATCCAACCTCCGAAATAAGGACTCCCGTAGAGATCGAGAAGACACCCTGCTAGGAGAAGAGGACCCATTCATCGAAGATATCACGAGGGCTAAAGTTCCCAGAAATTTTAAGAGCCCTGATATAGACCTGTATGACGGGACGACTGATCCGGAACACCACCTCAGTAATTTCAAAAGTCGGATGTACTTAGCCGACACGTCGGATGCCACTCGTTGTAAGCCTTTTGCCAACGACCCTGACAAAGGCGGCCATGAAGTGGTTTGACGGCCTTCCCCCAAGGTCGATAACCAGCTTCGATGATCTCTGATCTTGCGCAATTTCCTTGCGATTTTCAATTCAAAAAGACAAGGTCAAGTACGCTCCTAGCCTGCTAGGAGTAAAACAGGAGGTCGGAGAACCCTGAGAGACTACATGGAGAGGTTCAACAAAGCGTTATTGGAAATCTAAGATTTACCTACTGAAGCAGTAATAATGGGTCTCGTTAATGGACTCCAAGAAGGACCCTTCTCCCAGTCCATCTCAAAGAGATACCCGACTTCCTTGATTGATGTACAGAAACGAGCTGAAAAGTACACCAATATGGAAGAAAATGGCAGGTTACGAGAACATAACTGGCGAATAGGGCATCCCAACCAATCAAAAGAAAAAGAAAGGAAGCCTAAGAAAAAGGAAGAAATCGGGTCTGAAAGGCCTAGAAGATATCATTTCTATACTTCCCTACGAGTTTTCCTGGTCGATGTTTACAGGGAAATCTGTCATACTGAAAAGCTACCTCCCCCGCGACCAATCAAGAACAAAAAGGGGGGGGGGGAGAGGGGAGGGGGCGCAATGAATACTGTGAGTACCATAAGTTGTATGAACATTCCACTAATGATTGCTACGACCTGAAAAATGTGATAGAAAAATTGGCCAGAGAAGGTCAGTTAGACAGATATCTCATGGAAATGTTGGACAATCATGGGAAGAAAAAAAGAGACGATGAAGGTCACAGACGAAGAAGGCCGCCCCCACAAACCCCCAAACGACATATTCATATGATATTGGGAGGCTTCGCAGGAGGAGGAGATACCAAATCATCTCGAAAAAGACATCTGAAAGAAGTTTACCAAGTCGGGAATGAAGGACTCGACATTCCAACCATTTCCTTCACCAAAGAAGACGGACAATGTATTGTATCTGGGCATGATGACCTAGTAGTGATCACCATGATTCTCGCCAACGCTCATCTACACAGAACTCTGGTGGACCAAGGAAGCTCAGCGGACATCCTGTTCAAACCACCATTTGATAACTTAGGATTGGACAAGGAGTTAAGAGCTTACCCTGACACTCTCTTCGGGTTAGGAGATACTCCCATTAAGCCACTGGACTTCATCTCCCTGCACACTACTTTAGGAAAGGGGACTAAATCCAAAACTTTGACATCGACTTCATTATCGTCGATGTAGTTTCTGCATACAACGCCTTAATAGGCACAATTCACCCTCTGTGAGATGAAAAGTTATAAACGGTAAATACACCAAAATTTTCCTAAAATATACCCAAATGTTCCTGATTTATACCCAAATGTCTGATATAAAATGCAGAAAATTCATCATAACTAGTACATTAGATTCAATTCAATACAAGAAAAAATGAACAGCAAATTTCACAGGTAAGATCCACGCATTATTCAGTTACATAATCATAAACTACTAACTGGATTCAAATTCAGATTCAATTATTAACTGGAATTAAACCACACTTTAGGAACTTCATTGGATTCAAATTCAAAATCCACTTCGCTCTGGTTTAGCTGACAATCTGAAGTTGAATCATCCATTATCTTCAAAACGATTTCAGAGCTTGATTTCAAAAACAATGGAAAACGAGAAAAACGAAGAAAGAGAACAGAGAGAGAAACTTACATAAACGGCGAAGGAAAAAGCATAGAGAAACGCACGAAAGAGATCGAAGAGAGAAGGTAAGAAAACGCAGAAGAAATTCGAAAAAGGAAATGAAATATTTTCAAAAAAGAAAGTTATATATTCGCGCGTTGATTGATTGAAAAATCTGTTAAGGAGGCGCGTGAAACATACGTGCCATAAAAGGCGCGTTTTAGAGATAAGAGATATTGAGAACTTATTAGACTTGTAAAGTGAAAAGGCTTGTATGTGAAAATTAATTGTATTTATAAAAGGATTAGTTAAAAATTACTCAATTATATCTATACGAGGACTCGTTTCTTATTGAGTTATATCAAATTTTAAATATAACAGATAAAGACTATGAAAATGTTTGGTAAGAAAAAAATATTAATAAAAAATAATTATAACTTATCTTATTTAATATTTATTAATTATTATAATAATTAAAAAATATTAAATAAAATAAATTTTAGCTATTTTTTATCTCCCTAATATACACTAATAGTATAAGTGCATAACTAACTCCTTTTGAACTAATAGGTAATTCAATAGGCACAGTATATAACAAAATTTTGAAAATAAAATTAAGGAATAGTAAGAATTCAATAAAACAAAAGTGTCTAATATCGTTTCACATTTCAAATACCATAAAATCAATTTGTTTTTGGTGGATTATTCAAGCAAGTGTTAAATATAAAATAATTAAATGTGGAGAGTCTATGCCATTTGAGCTATAACTCATTGGTAAAATTTGGAAAGATATGTGACTCGAACCCGCAACCTCTTAATTAAGTGTGGAGAGTCTATGCCATTTGAGCTATAACTCATTGGCAAATTTGAAAAGATAGGAGACTCGAACCCGCGACCTCTTAATTGAGTATGGGGAGTCTCCTATCTTTCAAATTTTTAGCCAATGAGTTATAGCTCAAATGGCATAGTCTCCCCATACTCAATTAAGAGGTTGTGGGTTCGAGTCTCCTATCTTTGGTAAAAAAAAAAAAAAAAGATGTTAAATATAAAATAAATAATATTAACTTCTAGATAAAATTCTCTAGTTTAATTTAGTTACTCCCGTGATTTGCGGCTGACTAGTGCAAGTTAACTATGGAAGTCTTCCACTATCTGCATTCTTCAATAATCTGCATCCGTAACTATCGATGCTAAGTTCCCATATATTTGGCTATTACTCTTATCATTTTATCATTTTGAGTATTTTTCTTCCAACTTGAATAGTCATCCTTATATACTAAGTCGCTATTTAAGAAAAGTAATAAGACCGTCCGGAGATTTTTACCAATCGATTTTATTAGGTAGATAATATTTTTTTTTGTAAATAATGTGAATTATGAATTTTATAATTAATCTAATAAAATAAAAAATATTTTATTTTTAAATTATTTTTTAAATTTTAATATTAAAATAATTATTTGTATATTTAATAAATTAAATATTCAATCATTATTAATTGAATAAATCAAATCAAAAGAAATAATTATTTAATTAAAAATAATAAACATAATCATCTGTATACCTATTAAATTAAACATTCAATATATTTATTATGGGTCACTCTATGGTACAGATCTAAATTTATACAGATATACATATATTTCTTTTCAATGTATCTTATTTTGACATCTGTTATCTTTCTTTTGCAGAATGAAACAGAGTGTCAGCAATATATGTGGGCGCTCCTCGAAGGCTCAGCTGAGCCAAATGGGATTTTTAGTGTGTTGCTTTTCATCAGCGCCAGCTTTGAGAATCGAACCTAATTGGCTGTTGAGTAACGTGATGGTTTGATCTTTTATAATTTATTATATGGCCTATAGATAATGGAGGAAAAAAATGAATGTGCTGGAAGAAAGCACAACTAGCATGGTTGGAGGGAGAACATTATTAGACATAGATGAGATGCTAAAAAACAGAGACAGTTCTTTTTATTAAATGAAATTTATTATTAAAGTATCCTTTATAGTATTTTTAATTTTTTAGAACCAAATAATTGTACATATAAATTAAGAATAATGTTTTAAAATAACAATTAAGACGTTTCTTTAAATTTGTTCGAACATTACAATTTAAAAAAAAATTGATAAAGATCAAGCTAATTTAATATTAACTCAATTTATTTTATTTTAATTAGGGAATGAACATACACAAATAATATTTCAAATCATTTTTGATAATTTTGCTTCAAACAAATTAATACTTAATTGTTAAAATGACTTGATCACATAACATTACTAACGATAAAATATTAATTTAGAAAAATTAGATGACACATCATGTAACAATCAAATAATAAATTAGAATAATTGGGATTTTTTTAATTAAATTTTCAAAAATAATTATTTTTCAGAAACACTATATTCCATCTTTTAATTTGCATCTTACATTGAATATTATCTTAATAAATATAATAACAATATCAAAACAATAATTATTACTATATTACAAATAATTATTTCAAATTACTATATGCAAAATAACATAAAATAGTTTTTTATATCTTAAATTCGTCAACATATCCATACAAAAAGAGAAACTAAATGAATAAGTCTCGGGTCGAACTCATTTTTATAGAGAAGTTGTATATATTCTCTGAATTAAGATTTTTTGATATAAACTTGATCAACATTTGTAGTCGATTGTCAAACAAGAATCAAACGAAACAATTCCAAACAAATATATATATATTCATAAATAAAGTTAATTTAATTTATTTTAGAGATAAATTAATTAATTAATTTTATTTAAAAAAAATTCACATAGAGAAGTAACAAAACATGAAATTGAGTTGCAAGATATATCGAAAATATCTCATCTTTCTAATTTTTCTTTCGACTATATATCTTCGGTATAAAAGGATTGAATTATAACTAAGATTTATTGGTAAAAAAAAGCAATTAAAAGATGTAGAAAAAGACAGAAAAAACTATGCGTGTAATCGATAAAAATTAGTATGATCAATGATTATAAAAGATAATAGAAAAAATTAAGATATTTATTAAAAAATTTCAAAAAAAATATTATGAAAAAAACTTATTAATTAAGTTTTAAAAAAAATTGAAATATTAATAAACAAAATAATAATACCCTTAAGAATTATTAATCAAAATACATAAAAAATAACATAAAACAAAATCATAGAAAATTTTAGTTAAATAAAATCAAAAAATAAATAAATTATAAAAATAATATCAGAAATATAAAAGAGAGAGATATAAAAAAGAGAGAAAAAAGGTATAAAGCACATTCTAATTTCTCATATATAAAACATAGTAAGAAAAAATTTAAATGAAATTTTTTTATTATATTTTTTATTCATTATTTATTAAATAATTTAATATTATTTTAGCCAAATCAAATAATTAATATGATTAATCATTCATAACTACTGTTATTCAATCTACTAGTGTAATTGAAATATATTGAAACGTCAACAATAAAATTAAAACTAAATATTAAGGATATAATTAAAAAAATGGAAAAGCTCTGCATCCATGTATTTTTTATATGGTTGTTAATAAAGTAATTTCCTCCACACGCGCATCCCCCACCCCTCACTCGTTTGTCATACATGTGCTATATATAGCGTGCTGCAACCTAAAATTTTGCTCAACGTAAATCTTCTCCTGCAACGTAAGCCTCCTTCTTCACTCGCGTTCTTCCTTATTGATCTGCATTGCCTTCGTTGTTCTCCTCTGGTCGCGTTCATCTTCTCGTTTTCTTATTTCGATCTGGTTGCATTTATCTTCTTCCTAGTCTTCTTCGTTTTCTTCTTCGATCTGCACTTTTGAATCGAAACAACAAATGACTCAACTTCAAATCAGGAGAGCAATTTGGATTACTCTTCTGAAATGAATCAAACTGACAAAGTTTGAATTATTCAATTTTGAATCGAATTGAATGGAATACAATTGCTAATTTGAATTGAATTAAATAGACAGAGGTGTACTGAATTGAATTGAATTGAATTGATAATATGTAAATTGTAGGCAGAGTTAAGAATAAGACTGGATACGCGGACACGTGATGGTATATAGGTGTGTCCAGGCGTGTCCGGAGAAAAATTTTTTATTTTTCATTAAGACGCGGTTGGACACAACAAACACTCGTGTCAGACGAGTGTCGGTAAGTATCGTGTCCAAAATGTGTCTGACACGCGGATACGATAACTCAGTGAAGTGTCCGTACTTCATAGGCATGTAGTTATAAAAAAGATCTAAGTTTAAACTACATTTTCATCAATTTTAAAATTTTCTCTCAAATGATTTAGTTAGACTGATTTTTATCGGTTCTTATCTTTAAACGATCAAAAAATAGACCGAACTGATTAGCAATCTAATTCATTGATTTTTTGGTTAAACTGGTCAATCTCTTACAACTATATGTTAAAGTTAGTATAAATTTTTATCTTATTCACCACATCGTTAGAATAGTCAAATTCTTATACAAGGACACATTATATATAAAAATTTAAGAGTATAGAATGAGTTTTTGTCTTATTCGTCATGCTAAAATAATATAACTCTAGAAGAAAAAACGAATCCTACAGAATTAAAAACATAAATCATGTCTTCCAATAATTAGTTAATAAACAAGCAATTAATTAGGTTCATATTGATATTATTATAAAATAGTCATTCAATATGTTAAGACCTTAATTGTGCCAATTTTTTTAAAATATTTTTTTGTCTTTCATTTATACTCTTTTACTGTCTTATTATTACTTCTTTTTTAACATTATTACTATCTATTTCTAATTTTTATTATTTTTATTACTATTATTATTCTTATCATGATTATCATTATTATTGTATAAAAAAAGGAAAAGTATATAGAACCAAAAGGTTACTAGCCAAAAACTAAACAAAATCACATTAATTTATATTAATAATTAATTAATTTTAAATTTTTTAAATTCAAATTTTAAAAAATTTAAAAGATTAAGTAAACCTAATTAAAACCTATAAAAATGTTCCTCTTCTATCTCACATTAACCTACCCACCTCCAAGAATCACACACACAGACCTCTCCCTCACCGTCAGACCCTCTCCGCCTCCCCACCGCGACCCACTCCTCTTCTATCAGCGAGTCGCCGGAACCAACTCGGTTCCCGCCAGCCTCAGCACTCTCCATCACCGCCGTTACAACCTGCTTGTATCCGAAGAAGGATCTCTTCATTGCCGCCTCTATTCCCTGCATCACTTGCAACACCTCCACCACACTCTCCTTTTCCGCATAAACCCTCATTGCGGCCTCCACTATCCCTGGCCCTCCCTTCGGATCAACCTCCACCTCCAATATCTTCGGCACCATCCTCTTCATCTCCCTACACATCTTCGTCACCTCCACTAACTCCTTCGACCGGAAGTAATTACAGAGACTACATATGGCTTCACCTGTTCAAGGCCAAGGTACCCCTCCTATCCAACAGAAGCCGGTTTATAATCCCAATCAACAACCTGGCCCAATTAACCACCATCCTACCTTGTAACCAGTTCAACAAAGTTTGGCTCAGCGTTTTAGGATATTAAATGTCGTTTTGATGATTAAAGAGACTGCAAACTACACACTTGATCTTAGTCAAAAGGAGTCCTTGAACAATTACAGAAATATAAAAAATATTCATTTAATATGAAAAAAATACCCTAATACTTAACAAAAGAAATATGCAGTTATATTTTAGCAAAAATAATTAAATATCTATAAAATTTAAAAAAAATTATGAAATTTTTAAAGAAATAGAGACATTCACATTTGTAATACAAAAAAAATTCGAAAAATATATAAAAGAACATCCATTTAATATGAAAAAGAAACATTCTGATACTTAGCAGAAGAAACATCCATGTATATTAACTCGTAGAGATTTTAGATTCACTCAGAAATATTTAACTGATTTTTGGCTAATACCCTTTTGGTTCCCTAGCATTACTCATAAAAAAATACAGAACCAGTCAACCAGTCAACTTTTTTTTATACATTTAACTTGACTAAAAGTTACTTTTTTCAAGAAATTAATAATTGTCATAAGATATTTTAGTTCTCAAAAAAGCTTATTTTGTATTTCAATAATTAATATGAAATACAAATATTTTTTAACACAAATTTCATTATAGCCTTTTTAATTTCTTAAGCTTAACATTTCTAATTTATTAAAATAAAATATATTGTTACCAATTTATTTTCATTCTTAAAATTTTATTAGAAAAAAACATATTATCCAAATACATGCGAACATTAATTTTTTCAAAAATTTTGAATCAATTATTTTCTTCTATAAACATGCACAAGAAGATAATAGTAATCATTAATGTTCGTTTCGGCCATATCAGAAACTCTACACACAGATACAACAGTATAATTTCTTTTTTTTTTTTTTTTTTTTTATCTATACACTATAAATTTCAATCCTACCAACTTTATTCCACTTCTCCCTAAACCCACTATCAAGATAAGCACAATCCATATACAGAGTTGTATAAAGGAGTCCACTCCCAATGACAAAAAAAAAAATAAAGAACCAAGCCCACTACTTTCCTAGACACATTACGAGATTTGCACGGTAGCTCTTTCTCCCCCTAGCCGTGGCTCCATCAAGCAAGCCCGACAAGCTGTAGAGATCTCTGGCAAGCTTGTCCCCCAGTAAAGAGCGCCGTGCCACTTGTCACTCAGTCCTTGAATCTGTATCATTAACATCTGTACGATAGAATTGGCCATCTATTATTCATATTATTTAATATTCTCCATTACTTTTTCTTTGCGAAAAACATGGAAATTTTGATCAAGTCAGTACCAGAATTAAAATCGCATATATGCTAACATACATTGATAATAGTAATTTAATTTAATTAATTGGTCCCTTTACTATACTCCATATACAAGGACAACTCATATGGAGTATAGTAAATATCTGTAAGTATTCATGAGCCACCGCCCAAAGCCATTCCTTAATGAAAAATTGGCTGGATTGGGGTTTACGTGTAAGAAAGATTTTTCATTTATTAAACTATATATATATTCTAACAATAACTAATATTATTTCAATCCGACAAAATATCATATTATATTTGTGAGATTATTATTATAAATAGTAATTTAAAATTAAATATAAAATTTGTTATTTAATATTTAATATTTAATTTTATTTTTATATTATTTTTAATTATTTTATCAAAATAATTATATAAATAATAAATTTTTTATTTATTTTTTAAAATTTAATTTTGATGTATTTTTATTATATAAAATAATTTTATACGTACATCTAATTACGTAACGCTATATCAATAAAAATAATTATTTTTTACATTGATTGCGTGAATCATCATCCAAAAAAATGAATGTAATTGTACGATGATATAAAACGTTTTACACTATCAGTATACGAAAATTAAGGGAGCCACTCAGATAAAGACGCCTAAAACGTCTTTTTTTAAAGATGTTTTTTAATAATTAAAATTTAACATATATAATCGATTAAATCATGTTATTTTTGTTAAAATTAGGCTAGACAAATTGATTTAACCGAAAAAATGATGAATCAAATCTTGAACTGGTATAAATTAATATGATTTTTTTATAAAAATGACTACAATACCCTTATTATAGAGAATAATTAAAATACTCTTATTATTATTATTATTATTATTATTATATATATATATATTAATTTTAAAAATTCTAAGTCCTAATCCTACGGGAGAAAAATAAAAGACTAAAATTTAAGATTCTCAAAATTAATATATATAATAGAAGTATTTTAGTCATTTTTTATAATAGGGTATTGTAGTTATTTTCTATAAAAAATAATATTAATTCAGACCAGTTCATTTTTCAGTCAAATTAATTTATTTAGTCTAATTTTAACAAAAATAACACAATTTAATCGATTATATACTTTAAATTTTAATTATTAAAAAAACATCTTTATAAAAAGACGTTTTCAACGTCTTTATTTGAGTTTGAGTGTCTCCCGAAAATTAAACTCTATCAAAATAATACTGTCTCTCTAATATTAGTTCAATTTTATTTTATCTATTAATTTTAATACAAATTTTAATTCTGTTTTAATTTATTTTTTAAAAATATTAAAAATGAGCTTCCGAAATATTCTATTAGAATGGCTCTAAATTACTACTTACTCAATTAGCTATAGAAATGTCAAATTCACAAGATTTTTCATTTATAGATAAGACATAAATAACTTGTATAATATTTGAGTGGTTCTCTTCTTATTAAGACCTTTACTATGAGTAGCTCTTAGAATATGGTGAAAGTTTATCGCACTTATTTTGATCATCATTTACAAAAATTGTTGCAAGATTTTTCTTCTTGGAAGAAATAAAAAAAAAAAAAAAAGGAAAAATGCCATAATCACTTAACTGGTTATTCATCTACATTTTTTTCGTTTGAAGTCAAACATACAAATTCCATTCAATACTCAAACGTTAATTCATGATGATGATGATGATGTATACGTGGCAGCCATGACCAACTAGTTAATAATTTTTTGACGATAAATAGTTCGTAACTTGCAACTGGTTTAAACGACCGAACAACTCGATAGGTACCAGAATTTCTAAATAATTAGTTGATTAATTTTCACGTTAGTTTTCCTAAGTCCTCTCCGTATACACTACCATTTTGAAAATTCTACTAGTGTTTATTATTTTCCACGAGAAAATCACAATAAATAGATCACAATATTAAGTCCAATATTGTCATCAAACCCCTTAATATATATACCCTAGAACACAAATAATATATGCATATATTAGTACTATAAGAAAATATATTGATCTTGAAATAATATCACAACATGGGTGTGACTAAGATCTCAACAATGCTTCCTCTCATGGCTGCCATAACCCTAACCATATTATTATTATCACAAGTTTGTTATGCACAAGACGCACCCCAAGACTACATCAACGCTCACAACAATGCCCGTTCCCAAGTTGGGGTTGGTCCAATGACATGGAATGCAACCCTTGCTTCTTTTGCACAAAACTATATTAACACACTCAAAGGAAGTTGTAGCTTGGTGCACTCTGGGGGTCCTTATGGAGAGAACCTTGCAGGGAGTACCGGCGATCTTACGGGCACGGCCGCGGTGAACTTGTGGGTGGCGGAGAAGCAATACTATCACTACAACTCTAATTCTTGTGACTCCGGCAAGGTTTGCGGCCACTATACTCAGGTGGTTTGGCGCAACTCGATTCATCTTGGGTGTGCCAAAGTGAGGTGTGATAATGGAGGAACAGTTATAAGTTGTAACTATGCTCCCCGTGGCAATATTGTTGGCCGAAAACCTTACTAGCTGATTGCATACATGCATCATGCATGTTATATTATCGCTTGTTTCCACTTTCCATTAAGCAGTTGTTAGCAACTGCTTAATATATAATTTTAAATAGAAATAAGGAAACATTAATAATAATAATGATGTTTGTTATATTTTATTTTAATTATATTTATTCACCTCTAGTTAGACACTAAATTATACTACCATTGATTTTTAAGTTGTAGGTTATATTTTTTCAATGCAATTAGATATTCTTTAAATATTGTATTTTATTTAATTTTTAAAAAAAATAATAATAAAAAATAAATATTTTTATTTATTTTTTAAGTAATTAATACGTAAGAATGAGTATTTAGATTTAAATTAATTAAATAATAATAAATTTTAAAAATACTGACTACAAACTAAATTTTAATAGATAAGTAGCTTGTACATTAAAATTTGTTACAAAAATTAGTTATATATATTTATGTATAAATATATATTATTTAATTTATTTTTAATATTTATTTTGTATTTTAATATATATATTTTATATTAATATATATTTAATTTTGATAACTGATTTTAATATATATTTAATATTATTTTTTATTTTTTCTCTAAGTCATCGCGCTATTTTCTCGTGGCTTCTAATAAATACTTATATTTATAGGTTTCTTCTCATGGCATAGATTTGGAGAATACGATGATATATACGATCTATGAACTGAATATATTTGCATATTTGTTTAGAAAGATAGTTTAGAGACGAAAAAAAAAACTCAGCAAATGTAGTTCCTCTAAGTAGCAAGCCAGCAAGTATCATTAATTTCTAATGGTAATAATTAAGGGAATTTGCATCTATATTATCTAGAGTTTAGGTTATAAGGCCGTAAACCCATTTCATATTATTTTTAAACGAGAGGTGTTATACGTAATAGAGGTATAGGCCAGTACTTTAGTCTCTAGAATTCTATGGATCATTAAAATAGTTTTGGACTTTTAAAAATAATTAAATTAATTCCTGAATTTATAAATAATGAATTTCTTTTATTTTTAGCTTAATTTAACTGCATTTAATATAGTACTAATATGAAATATTAAAATATCAGCATTATATTATATCTTAAATAATTAATTTGGCACATTTATTTGATCATTTTGTTACTTTAATATTGGAGATTTTATTTTAACATTGTATTAACGAAAGTTGAACTAGAGACAATTGAATATTTATTCACTATTTGTAGATTTATGAATTAATTTAGTTATTTTTAAAAGTCATGAATTATATATTTTAATGAGCGCTCAAAATTTTAGAGACCAAAATTAATACTTCTAATATAATATGACCATAAACATTTAATTATACTGCACAAACAAATAATTGAAAAATGACAAAAAAAATATTAATAAAATAAAAAAATGAAGAGAAAAAGATGCATCTATCAACTGAGGAATAAAAATAGATTCAGATCAGACCAGATTTTAAAAAGCTAAGTCTGTATGTATTATTGCAGTGTGATCTTGGCAGTAGGTTTATTAAAAGTTAAAACCTTGTTTAGATGCTGAATTTAGCATGTTCAAAAATTTAGTCTAACCTAAAATTTATTAACAAGTCTGTTAATTAATAAATAAAAAATTTACATTGAATTAAAATTTAAATAAGTCTAAAATTTAACAAGGTATAAATTTTTTTCATATATTTATTAAAAAGATTTGATAAATAAATGATAATAATTCAATTAATCAATAATAATTTCTTAAATAAAATTAATTCAAATCTCACTTATAACATTTTATTGGGTTTGAAAAAATTTTTTTTTTCTGGTTAGGCTTAAGGTCTTTGGCAGGCTAGTTCTACCCCTGATATCAAACATCTACTTTAGAATTTTATTTCGTAATTAAAAGTGAGATTTTATTGGAAAAGCAATCGCAAACTATATATCTAAACAAAGAAAGAATATATATAACTATTTATATTTTTTTATTATTTTAAAATTAAAAAAAAATAATATCATAACAATATTAGAACATTTTTTATCGAAAGATTTAGGGTTTAATCATTACTAAAAAAGAATTAATTAGCATAAGATAAATATATAAAAAAAATTCTATACAACAAAAAATTCAAACAAACCAATGGAGGAAAATAAGCTTACTGAAAAATCGGTGCTGATTACTTATTGGAAAAATATGTTATGGTATAAGTAGAGGCATTATTAGTATTGACGGACTCAAATTTGAACTGAAGTCGTCAAAATAAGGATTAGATTATATTATTTAATAACCAGAGTTAAATAGTTAATTCCCCTTAATTAAGTTCCAACTGTTCTTCTTCTACTTGTTGATTTCTAGATGTGGTGCAAAGTCTAATTCTTTATATAAATGGATTAATATACAGCATTAGTTAATTAATTAGTCCGGCGGCTTCTAGCATGAATCATAGCTACTGAAAATTCAACCACAATTAATTACTTGATTATATATGCCCATTTCTATGTTATTAATTTATTATTGATCTTGGAAAAATATAGGTTACTAAAATACTATTTATTAATTTATTATCAATAATAATTAATTATTATATATATTTTAATTTCAATTAATAATGATATATATAAAGAGACACATTCATAAAGATATTTTTATTAGATATAACCATAAAAAATATATTTTTATTAGACACAACTACAAAGATATTTTTATTAAATACAATTATAAATAAGAGTTGGCAAAAAATTGGTAGAATTTTTATTAGTTACGTAACGAGATTGATTGATCTTTTATGGTAATTTTTTTCTTCAAATTTATAAAAATATCTTATCTTTAGAAAATAAAAACAAAAATAAAATGCACAAGTGAAATGCAGAAAACGACAAGAGTGGTGAGAAAAGTGGAGAGAGTGGCATTGATGAATTTGAGAGTGTTGCAATGTGCCCTTTCACTTTCAACTTGTTACCGTGTCATACCACATGGATGTGAAAGCTTGCATTTTGGCACCTAAGCTCACATTGATTGGTTAGTCTCGTCCAACACATACATGATGAGACAAAGAATAATTGATCATATAAACTAAAGTGACCGTAAATTGGTGTAATTGGTGCGCCTACCTTCCCAAATTAAATTCCGTAGTGCTACACTACTTGTATATTTAACAGGTCTCTTATTTTCTTATCTTATATTATGTATAGGAACCACGTTAAGGAAGTGTGAGAAAATGCGTGACAATAAGGTTGAGCAATATCTTCACTTGAAGTAAAGTGAGCTAATAAGTACATGTTCTGAATATATATTATAACTCCACTGTAGTTTGAGATACATAACTTGAAAGAACTGTCAAAATTTACGTTATAACTCAAGATTATCTTATATTATTCATAACTGAAGATAAAATTTACTCTCAATTTTATCCCAGTAACCAAAGAAATAAGTTCTACTTTTTCTAAGTTGCACATAAATTTTTTTCAACCTGGCATGAGTGTCTGAATACTTTTTTCCAATAAATTTTGTGGGAGCAAATGTCTAAACATGTTAAATTAAAAAAAAAAGAAAAAAATAGAATAAATAGAAAAAAGAAAAGTATAAGTAAACAATAAGAATATTAAACAATGCGAATAATGAATATGTCAGATGTTCAATTTAGTAGGTGTGCAGATGATTATCCTAATGCAAGACTTTAGGAAGTAATTTGGGAGTGGAGTATTTTTTTAATTTATTGGGTTAATTTTAGAGCTCATTGTTCACAAAAATTATTGTCTACTTAACAAAATACATAGAAAAAAAAAAGTAGGAGTTATAGTTTTTGATATGGAAAAGTATAGGGTACTAATATACTATCTGCCAACTTATTATCAACAATAATTAATTATTATATTTTAAACATATGTATAAAAAGACACATCCAGAAAATACATTTATAAAGATACTTCTATTAGACACAGTCATAAAAAAAATATTTTTATTAGACACGTCCACAAAAACACTTTCATTAAATACCGTTATAAATCAAAGTTGGCAGAAGTTCACAGAAATGCTGTTGGTAACGTAGCAGGATTGTTTGGACTTTTGATATAGATGTACTCATTTTTTTTATAAAATGTTTGGAAGTATGGCACCCATTGTACAAGTGAAGCTCAACTTTATGAGCACAAGAAGAGTATCTAATTGGTGTAAAGTGCGCTAATAATAAGTTTTCCACAACGTTCATAGTGACATATATCATTAGCAATTAAGTACCATCTTTCTTTTCTTCATCTCATGTTGGCGAGTAGAGTAGGCAGCATACATCAACTTGCATATATGGCAGTTAGATATTTTCGTACAGATTCGCAACATAATCAACAAGGAGTGCAGCCATGCTTGTAAGCCAAGTGTGCCACCCCACTTTCAACTTGCAAGTTAAGATTTCCTATAAATACCTGGCAACATCTCCAGCATTTTTCATCAAACACGTTCTTCATTGATTTCAAAATCAAAATGGTTATTTCTTGGTTACACAAGATTTCATTTATTCCTCTCCTGTGTGTTTTAGGGTTAGGCATTGTGGCTGATATAACCGCCTATGCTCAAGATTCACCGCAAGACTATCTTGATGCTCACAACGCAGCAAGATCAGAGGCAGGTGTTGCCGATTTGGTTTGGGACGACGACGTTGCGGCGTTCGCCGAGAACTACGCAACGGAACGGCAAGGGGACTGCGAAATGATCCACTCCGGTGGCGGCGACGAGGGTTACGGCGAGAACATTGCATGGAGCAGTGGTGATCTTGCAGGCAGCGAAGCAGTGGGAATGTGGGTGGATGAGAAAGACAAGTATGAGTACGATTCAAACTCATGTGTTGGCGGAGAGTGCCGTCACTACACTCAAGTTGTTTGGAGTAACACTATTCGGCTTGGATGTGCCAAAGTGAATTGCGATAATGGAGGCACTTTCATTACTTGTAACTACCATCCTCCTGGAAATTATGTTCACCAAAGGCCTTACTAGTTACTAGTAGTGCTCATCTTCTATCTCTTATTAATTTTTCCCTCAAGTTAATTAAGAACGGTTGTATACTAAAAAAACAATCGGTTGTTATTATTGTCATCAGAATAGGGAAATATCTAGGTTCTATGCGAACTGCGAAACTTGGCAATGGATTGAGTTTCTGCGAAATTTCATTGCCTCTTTGATTCACTATTGCTACGCTTGAAGATCTAAGTGACTCAACAAAACTGGCTATGAATTAATTAAGCAAGTAGTAACAAGCACCATGAAATTTGAAAATTTCAGCGCATTCTCTCTCCCTCTTTAGTATCATCATATCCAACATTATCTTTCAATTTTGTTCATTTTTCATTTGGTTTTTGCCATTGTTAAAAATAAGAGACTAAACTAGAGAAATGATTTGAATATTATTGAGTGTGTTTAAGTTGTCTGAAAATGATACAATATAAAAGGGTATTTATAGGTACTAAGAGAATCGTAATAATAAAGCGCAGATGAAACTACCACTTGTCTGAAGGAAGCGCAGACGGAACTGCCGCTAGTTTGAAGGAAGCGCAGACGGAACTGCCGCTTGTCTAGAAGAAGCGCAGACGGAACTGCTGGAAAGAAACGTAGACAAAATTGCCACAAGGAAATACAGATGAAACGCAGACGGAACTGCTAAAAGAGAGCGAAAACTATATGATTTTTTCATAAAAATAGGTAAGTAGCGGATGACAATGGTGTTTGATCATTCGACTCGGAAAAATACAAGACAGAGAAAACATGCTAGTCGATGAGGTGAAAAAGTATTAAAGGAGTGACAAAAGGTAATGAAAAATGGTATAGGAAAAAAAATTGCAAAAACTACGGTGATTTCACCGCAAGAAAAATAACATTCTCTTCAAGATAAGGAGGATACCATGGCTCTGATAGATAACATGTTAGAAATAAGAGACTAAATTAGAAAAATGATTTATATATTATTGAGTGTGTTCAAGTTGTCTTTTCAAGTTATCTGGTATTTATAGGTACTAAGAGAATCATAATAATAAAGACGTAATCTTCTATAATAAATATTCAGATATACTAAATAATACTAATTATATTTTAACCGCCATGTCCAAAATTATGTTGAGTTTTGTTCCAATTCGTATATTCTTGTGGTCATTGTTCTGTTTCATCATGATCGTTTACAGAGCTTAAATAAGTGACATCTATTGCCCAAGAGAAATCAACAACTCATTGGACTCATCTATCCAATATCAACGCCATAGATTTGTCCTCATCATTCACTGGTATTGAATGTATAAGAACCCCAATTTCATAATCAATCACCCTGTTTATAAATTAAAGAATCCCGCTAAAAAATCAATAGAGTATCTATACAATGTGTATAATAAGCTGTTTATTTGGCCCAATTTAAATTAAAATTGAAAATGTACCCAATTTTTACCCTAATATAACAAAACCCTTCAGTTTCACTTTAATTCTAACATTCCAATCCTTATTTCAAATTTTATCCAATCCCTTTTTTGTGAACGACGGCACACCTCTCACCATCTTCCTCGCGAGCTCCGATAACCATCCCACCACAACGCCGCTGACTGACACCGCAACTCCCTCATTACCTCTTAGCCGTCGATACCAGACATAAAAAATAACCATCTATTTTGTCTATAAAAGTAACCATCCAATTCCATATGAAATTGACCATCCAGTTTATTATATCTATAAACGGAAATTTTTTTTCCAATACAAAATGCTTGTTGAGCTAATTTCCTAGTTGGAGTATTGAGATTTTGTTCATGAGACTTGATGAAGATTAACATGTGATTGCTCATTCATTTTCTGAACTTATCTAAATGTATTGGTAGAATATCTTTTAATCATGACATACTTACCAGGCGGCAAAAATAACCATACATTTTGTCTATGAAAGTAACCATCCGAATCCATATTAAACTGAAAGACAGTATATTTAACATGTGATTACTTAAATAACCATCCACGTATGAATAGAAATAATCATCTGCTAACATAGTGAAATGAACATTTGGATTATTCGTCATTGACCACAACGCATAACACTTTTGGGTTAAACTTCTCCTTAATCACATATTCATGATACTAACGGCATATGTTTTATAATTGAAAAAATTTACACTTTGTGATAAATTTACATTATGGAATATGACATAATTAAGTAGGATTTAGTAATGTTATAGCATGTCTATTATAACTTAATCACTTATATCTAACTGCAACAAATCCAAACATACTTGAATTCAGTGAATGATAAACTAAATCCAACTCAATAATATGATCATGTTGCGTCTCATCAGTTTTTAGATCAATCACTTCCACAACCTGCAATCGAACGCAAATAAAAAAAACCAACCAAAGGAATTAAGTGATATATAGAACTATGATCCCATAAATACATAAGAATAACTATGATCAATAACCTAAAATAGAAACATCACTTATTATTGGAAACACATTGTAAAATCACAAAAAGATATACACACATAAGTGAGAGTGATGATGCATGTAATCATTTATGTTCAAAACCAATATGAATAAACCATTTCATTTAAATCACTCAATAAAATATGGTATGTCCTTCTTAAAAATATACCAAACAATTGATAACAACTGAATTTTTAACCAAATTGGTGTTTTGATAAAAAATTACAAACAAGTGCATAACAAAATTCAAACTCAAACATCATTAGAAATCACATAAAACTGCACAATTATAAATTATAATGCCTCATGAGAATAGATTTTAAGTCAAATGCTGGCCATACATAAGAATTAAACAAAAAGATTTCATTTAGACATTTCATCGAACATATGGTGTGCATCATGTGTAAACAGAGCATTTAGTTCAATGAAAGCAGCAATCAACCCATAAAATTCAACCAGCAAACACATTCAATCTAGCAACAGATATTAACTAGTCCTAAGCCTAATCTATATGCAGAAACTATAATTAAAAGCAATGAAATAAATAAAATAGAAAGAACAGAGGACAAGGAAAGGGATGGAACCTGCGTTGATGAAGGAGAGAAAGAAGAATGGGGGCAGCAATGGTGTCGCAGCGGCACAGAACTTGGCCGCTGCTGGGTTGCACCGGGCTGTTGCTCGCCGGAGCTGGCAGGCGCGAACAGGGGCGTGGGGCAGCGAACACGGCAGGGAGAAATGGGGAAAGAGGAAAGAAAGAGAAGAGAGCGAGAGAGGGTGGGCAACGGTGGTGGTTGCGGACAGTTTGACGGGGTTGGTTGGCTGGGAGGTGATGGTTGGGGTGATCTGGGTTGAGAAAACGAAGAAGAGAGATAAGGGTTGGGTAGAGAAGAAGCGATAGCGCGGCAGCGTGACGGCATGTTGCTGCCCTTCGCGTCCCTTCCTGCGTAAATAGTTGTGGCTGTGGCAGTTGGGTTGTTATAAGTAAAGCGACACGACGTTGAGGGTTTGACAAGGAGGGATTAAGGTGCGAGGGAGAGGAATTAGGTATTAAATAGGGAGAATAGATTCGGATGGCAGGCGGTGACCGTGGACGCACTGCACCGGCAAGATTCTCGAAAAAATGGAGAGAATGGAGGTAACGGCGTATTGAGAGAGGGAGTTCTTGTTTTGATTCTATAATTGACGATAATCCTAATTTATTTCAAATTTTAAATTAAAAATAATTTAAAATTAATTAATTATCTATAATATATTTTAACTTTCAATTTAACCCCATTGTATATATTATATAATCTCTTTATTGGCTTCTCATACTTTTCCTAAATTAAAATACTACTAGCCTACTGATTAAGTGTGATTAACAAGTAATATTTAGAGTAAGCTTAGTAATAGAAACGAGAAATATGCTAGGGACAATACTTTTAATACAAAAAAAATTACTAATCTTATTTTAAAAATAAGAAAAAAAATGTTCACCATCTAATAAGAGTAGTCAGTGTTATTTAAAAAAAAATGTTGTTTAGAAAGAAAAAAAAAGTAGTAGCCACCTAATAATACACATAATATGAATTAGATTTGATATTCTCCCAAATTATACCTAGAGAAAAAGAAATACTTAAGAAATTTAATGAACTTATGATAATGTTAAATATAGATTGAAGAGAAAAATTGAAGAAGAAATGAAAATTGAATTAAACAGTTAGCAGCCAATTGAAGCTTATAAATTTGTAGGGTGGAGTATTTTAGAGCATTTCACTACAAAAAACATTGTTAAAATCGATGGAAAAATCGACAGCTTAATATTAAAAATCGACGGCAAAATGGACGGTGGAGGTGGTCGCTATTAAGCTTGTCGATTTTTTAAAATTTGAATAAAATCGACGGCTTGCCTAGCTGTCGATAATAATTTAATAAAATCGACACCATTTTCATCTATAATATAATATGAGTTTGATAACTTTACATTCTTACTAAAATCGACAACGTTGTCGTCGATATTATTACATAAAAATCGACGCCTTTTTTTGTCGATATTTGATTCAATAAAATTGACAACATTGCCGTCGATATTAATATATAAAATCGACGCCATTTCTGTTGATATTTGATTCAATAAAATCGACACAATTGCCGTCGATTTAATTATTTTGATACCGACAAATTCTTTGTCTATATTTTAATTTTTTTTGTCTATTTTAAATTTAAAAAGCGACATCGTTACTGTCGATTTTATTAGCTATATTTTTTTAATTATTTTTTTATTTAAAAAATAGTAAACAATTAATGCAAATAAACTTTTAAATATAGAAATAAAATTTATATAGAATATTAGATAACAAGACAAATAAACTTTTAAATATAAAAACAAATGTATTTGCTCATAACAGCGAGAAAAATGTATCTTGACAAGAAATCGGAGGCTAGTCTCTGCATTTCAACCATAAATTACAAACAATAATTCAGATATGTTCACAACTGATATCTCTCTCTCTCTCTCTCTCTCTCTCTCTCTCTCTCTCTCTCTCTCTCCTATTAGTGATATATATATATATATATATATATATATAATTTTCAGATACTCTCAAACTATGATTGATAATTTATGGCTAATTAGCACATCTTCACATTTCTAAAGAAACTGTAGTTCATAAACACTCATACCCTATCTCATTAGGTGAAGAACATAGATCATTCAATGGAGCAACTACAACAAAAATTGAAGCATCTATCAAAAATAGCATCAATAGTAGCATAACTAATCCTAGGTAAAAGAGAACAGAGAACCAAAAAAGATAAACAATTGAAAAGAAACAATTGATATGCAAACTTCCTAGCCTTTTCATGTATCTGAAACCAAATCACAACATTTTCCATATATTTTTACTACAAAACTGCACCAAATTTAAATATGTCCAAAACAAAGCTCAACTCAATGGCAATAAGAGATGAGTGTTTGCTCTTCATCAATGAGCTTATACTCAATAAATGATGTTATGCTCAAAGGCCATGCTCAAAGTTCATGTTTATACAAAATCTTAAAATACTAGATATGAAAAAAGACGGCATAAAAATTTATATGCTCATTACCGACCATTCATGAAATCATGCAGATATCCACCTTAGAGTTCTGTACTTGTGTTGTCCATGTTGTTTATATACAAAATCAAGCTGAGGAATGATCCTCTAAAGTAAGAATGATTAAAGGAGAGATTCAACACTGCAAGAAAAGTTAAACTTGAAATCTCTGTTGAAATCTCTCCAAACAAAGTGTTATTTGATAGGTCTAAAGATTCAAGCACAGTTAAATTTCCTAAGGATGCTCAAATTTATTATAATAAAATTTATAATAAACTTTTAAATAATGGGGTTCAAGGACTAAGTAGGTCATCTTTTTTTTAATCACTATTCCTTTCAGTTAGTGATCTATATTTTATATTCCTAGGACTTTATTTTGTCATATATACTTAACATTGTTAATGAATATCATTAGTTTTATCAGCAAGAATCATCCAAATTAAGAAGACAGATTCGTGATATTCAAAATCTAAAAGGCGAGTTTTATTTCTTTGTTCTTTTATGAAAACTAACTATTTCAATTCTCTAAAAATGCATGCAACCTCAACCTCATCCTTGGTTAGCTTATGCTATCAATGGACCCACTTTTAATCATAGTTTCTATAGCATGCTCTACTCTATAGAAGTGGACAATTCTCTGCCACTATGCTATCTAACATGCTTTATTAGGACAAGTACTCCTATAACCTTTAGCTAATGTCTATGTACAATCAAACTTGTTAATATTTGAACATAGGAATATTGTAGCTAATTAATTAACAAGAAGGCTTATGCTTAAAACCTTTCCTAGAACGGGTAAAGTGTATCTAACAATTCATAATTCTTTTCGAATTACTATTATTACCATAATCAATTAACATCTTTGCTTAATGCTTACCCTCTAGTAAAGTTTTTCTCTGCAAGTGTATCTTTTGTAGGTGATGCTATAATAGTGACTATGATTTGATGCTCATATAGTATATATTATTATTACAGAATATGATTTAATCTCATTTTTGTACAACTATGAGATAAGGATATATTATTATTACTGGAAAAATGGAAAAACTTATGTTGCCAGGATGAAATAAGCATGGAAAAATAAAATATATGAAAGAAGCAAGGACAAACCAGTTGTTTTTCTGTTCATAGTAGCATATACAAACAGTTTTGGCTCCACTTCCTACTGCAAATTTATTTTTTGCTAGCACAGAACTTAGACACATATTAAAAACAAGTGAACCAGAAAAACAAAAACTTAGACAACTCAATTTCGGTGTCAGAGGATATATACACAAATTCATATTAAGTTTATATTATGGTAGAATGAGTAAGAACAAGATTTTCGGCTCAATTGCTTGATCAGAAGCATTTAAGTTCATCAAGATGAAAATGAAATTTACATTGATAGCCAGAGAACCATACACTACTTACTTGCCCAAAGATCAGATCCACCAGGGGGAATTTTTTTTGGCAGAAATGCAATCTTTCTTTCCTAATATATTCAATTATTCACCCTCAATTGAATAATTATTTTGTTTAGCAGAAATTCATAATTTGGATTTCTAGATTGGATAAAATTGGATATTTAGGTCATAGTTTGGATCTCTAGATTTAGATAGCTGGTTCTTGTGAGCTCAATTGAGAGAGAGCAGAAAAGGACCAAAGTAGGAAGAGCGACGGTGGCAATAGAGAGAAGGAGCGACGGCAACAGTGGAGTGACGGTGGCGCGAGCAAAAGAAGCAACAATAGCGCGAATGTAGGGAGCGACAGCGGCACGGCAGCAACAGAGCGCGATGGCGGCGTGAGCAAGAGGAGCGACGACGGCGCAACCGTGACAGAGCAACCACAGCAGCGGAGAATGACGGTTGAAAATGGTGTGAATTTGGGTGTTGGTGATGAAATGGTGAATTTGGGGAATTATGTTTCTGAACTTTGGAGTCGGGAATTGGACGTAGGGTGGGTTTTTAGTAATAAAAATCGACGGCAAATTCGTCGATTTTAATTTAAAAGAAAGTAGCACCCTAAACGCCTATTTTATACATTAAATATACACCGTTTATTTGATTTTAGAAAGTGATCTAGATCGTTCAAAGTTATCGGCAATGTTGTCGATATTTTAAATAATAAAATAGACGTCATGTTCGTCGATTTTAATTTGAAAAAAGCAACACCCTAAGCGTCTATTTTATACATTAAATCTACACCGTTTATTTGATTTTAGAAAGTAATCTAGAACGTTCAAATTTATCGATGGGGTTGTTGTCGATATTTTAAATAATAAAATAGGCGTCATCTTCGTCGATTTTAATTTGAAAAAAAGCAACACCCTAACCGTCTATTTTATGCATTAAATCTACACCATCCATTTGGTTTAGAAAGTGATCTAGACTGTTCAAATTTATCGATGGTAACGTTGTCGATATTTTAAATAATAAAATAGACGCCACGTTCGTCGATTTTAAAATAAAAGTATTTTCAGTGTCAAACTCGTCGACAACGATAATAGTGGGGAGGTTAATGCATCATAAAAAAATCGACGACTTAGCCGTCGATTTTATTGTTTTATTTTTAATTATTTTTTTTAAAATATCGACAGCAAGCTGTCGAAAAATATCGACGGGAGAGATACCTGTCGATTTTTTACGTCGATAAATACGTTTTTTCTTGTAGTGTTTGAAGCTTTACATTATATATATATATATACACACTTAAATGGTCTTTGAAATTTTAACTCGTATTAGATTAATTTTTATTTTTTTAAAAGTTTTTCATTTTTAAAATTGTAAATCTCTGTTAGTTCAAAAATTATTAGACATTTTAACGTTACTGATGTGTATAGTTAAGTGTCAAGTTAGCACTTAACTGAATAACGACGTTAAGGGTTTAGGGTCCAATGGCAATGAAATGACGCCGTTTCAAGTTCTATTTCTCTCTTTTCTCACTCACTCATCCTCTCATTTCGATCATTTTTGCTCTTTCTCTTTTGCTTCCTTTTGCTTCTTTCCAACCCACAGCAAACCCATTTTAAAGTTCATTATCGATGTTGGTGTTCTTTTTTTGACATTTAATTGTATACATCAGCGATGTTAAAACATCCGATAATTTTTAGACTAATAAAAGTTTATAATTCTAAAAGTGCTTCTTTGGCTTGTTGCTTCTTGCTCAGAGAGAACTCCTCGGAATTCCGTTAACGTCGGCGTGAAACCTGCAAAAATATGTTACAATATATTTAGGTAAAAGAAAAAAGAGGTGTAAAAAACAAAAATACAGTCAAGATATTTTTAAATTAGTTTAATTTTCATATGTTAGTGGTTTTATTCATTTTTCATAATAAAATTGGTGGCAATTTTATTGTCGTTATTTTTTTTATCGCATCATCGTTGTATTGTAAGTTACTTAAGCACGTTGTAACAATCAAATACAAAGTGTTCCGTGCTAGGATTCTTCCTCCGAGCTATAACTCGAACAAGTGCTTCTTTGGCTTGTTGCTTCTTGCTCAGAGAGAACTCCTTGGAATTCCGTTAATGTCGGCGTGGAACCTGCAAAAGGGACTCCGACGCCCAAGTTAGTAAGTTTCTTAAGAATGCGGAATGCTTCGTAAAAATAAAATTGGTATGTGATTTCTTAGTGTAGCTCAGTCTTGATGGATGTGACTTAGCTGCACTTAGGGTTATAGCTTGTTTATATAGACTTTAGGGGACTGAGCTTTGTAACGGTGTGATGGATCAATAGCTCGGGATTCTTGGGTTTGTTTTCCATATATTTGATAACGTCCGATAATAGTGCGGAGAACTTCGCGTAGGAATATGAAGAGATATTTTCAGTTGCGCTTAATGCTCGGTCAATGATTCTGTAGCCGAGGTTGTTGGTATGGTACACAGCCCCCAAGCTTATCCTGTAAAAAACAGGTTGAGCTTTATTTCGGCTGTAGAATCATTGTGCGTGAAAATATAGTGTATATGGGCCCCCAAGTTCAACTTGTTTTTTTTTTTTTTGGTGGGCTGCGTTTGGATTTTGGTTGTGCGTCGTTTCCTTTAGTTATTGGAGAACGTGCAGGTGTTGGGAAAGATATCTTAGTAACTTCCACTTCTTCTTTCCATGCTGTCTGCTTGTCTTCTGTTCTAATAGAAACGATGAGTAAGAAAGGTTAGTCTTCTGACTTTTCACTTTCACCGTCTTGCTGTCTTTTTGCTTTCTCTGGGTTTTTTCTGTCTTGTCGTGGTATGGGTAAAAAGGAGAAGATTGTGGTTGATAGTAATGACCCCTATGGTTGGGTAGATAGTGATGTGAGAAGTCGTGTGTCTATTTTTAGTTCCGCTGAGCTAGTTTCTTAGTTAAACGACTGTAGGTGGGTTAGGAATGGGGATCAATTAGGGGTTAGGATTCTGCCTTGTGGTGAAGATGATAGAGTTTGTGAATGGCGTTCTGACTGGTCTTACTTCTATGTATATACTTGCATGTTGATCGAATTGGGGGTAAGGTTTCCCTTTTCTGATTTTGAATGTGGTGTGTTATCTCAACTTAACTGTGCTCCCACACAGTTGCATCCAAACTCCTGGGCTTTTGTCCGGGATTTTGAGTGTCTGATGGAGTATCTTGAGTGCTATCCGTCGCTTGGTTTATTTTTTTCTTTGTTCCAAGCTAAGGGGGGTGTGGAGGGGGGGTTGGGTTAACTTAAGTAGTCACCCTGGCCGAAGTATATTCAGTTGATATAAACAGTCTTTCAAGGATTTCAAAGAAATGTTCGTTAAGGTGCAGATTGAGGAAGAGTTTTACCTTTTCTTTTTAGACTCATTAATGGTTGAGAGATTCCCTGTTTATTGGTCTCCTGAGCCTAAACAAATTTTGGATTGTGAGGATAGAGTAAAGAGTGAAGAATATGTGTTGGATTTTTTAATTTCTGCGATGTCCTCGTCTGAGTTGCTGTCGATATCATGTATTTTGAAGCTGGAGGGAGATAGAGAGGCTATTGAGGAATATCTGGGTAATATGTTGTGGTATTTGTTGTTTTGCGTTATTTTTGTAATGGTTGGTTATGTATGTTTTTGTGTTTGTAGGTGAGAAGGCTTCTACTCTTACTACCGCTAATTTGAAGGCATTTGTTTCAAAGGCTAAGAAGAAAGAAAAGGAAGGCTCTTCAACAAATGTGAGGGAAAGCGAGATTGTGTTTGATCGTTCAACTGCTGATGGTAATCTGAAAAGGAAAAGAGGTGATGGGTCGTTGAGAGTTCTTGATCTTACTGGCGTTAATGAAAATGCTGGGCATTCACAACGGAGGAGATTTGTTCGGCTCATGAGAGCCAGGTTATGCTTCATGGCTGTAGAGATGGTCCGGAGCAATCCCTGTGGTTTGCTGGTTATCCCTTCATGGTCGTTTTAGATGAATTTGCGCAGGTTAATTCTGACGTGAAGATAATCCATGAGGCTGGGAAGACTGGCATGGCCCGGTATCTGCAAGTAAGCATATATACTTCCTTACTGCTTTGTTGCTTTTGTTTTTTTATATGCTGTTACAAAGTTTGTATATGTTGTTGTTAGGTTATTAGGGCTCGGTTGATGTCCATTGGAAGGACCTCCGAGTTAGATTCTATCTTGGAGGGTGATAATGTTACTGCCCTAAAAAAGCTGAAGGCCTCTTAGCAGGAAAAAAATGAGAAGGTATTGAAGCTAAGGAATGAGTTGAAGATTGCGAGAGAAAAATTAAAAGAGGTAGGTACTGAGCTTACCAAGTTAAAGGAGGATTCGGCTGCTGAGATTGGGAAATTAAACTCTAGGATTCCTGAGCTTGAGGAAGAAGTGCTGTCTGCTTTTACTTTAGGTTTTGATCGAGCAGTTAGCTAGATTGGTGTTGTGGCACCTGAGGTTGATGTTAGCATGATGGATGTTACAAAGATTGTCCAAGATGGTCAGTTGATAGATGATGGGGTGTTGGGTGAGAAGCAGGATGAGAGTGAGTCGGTAGGGAAGGCCGATTAGTGCTTCCTTTGTATTTTAATGTTTTTCTGTATTAGTTTGTTGTTTTGACAATTTGGATTTGGTTTGTTTGTTTCGTGAAACTGAAGTTTGGATTCCTTATTGAAATATTTTGGAATGTTTATCCCTATGTAGGGTTTGTTTGTTTATAATGAGAGTAGTTGATAGATGATATGGTCGTTTACTATTTATTTGACATTTTTCGTACATGGGGTGACGAGGGGTGAAGGACCTCATTAAAACCTCTCCGTGAAAAAACCAAATATGGGAAAACCACGGTAGTAGGAAAAAGAGTGTCTCCCCTTGTCCTCATCACAATTACACAAAGTAGTTTCTTAAAGATGAGATATTCCAGATTCCAGGGACGTCGTCCCCCTCTAATGTTTGTAATGAGTATGCACCTTTGCCAAGGACATGGTGAATTCGGTATGGACCTTCCCAAGTTGCGGCGAGCTTTCTGTGTGTAGGTGGTTTCCTGGCCTCTTCTGTTCGTCTGAGTACTAGGTCATGCTCGACGAATGTTCTGGGTTGCACTCGTCTATTGTATTTTCGTTTGATTATTTCTTGCATTCCTTTTTGTTGTAGCTTCGCTTTGTCTCGAACTTCTTCTATTACATCTAGCTCTGCTCGCCTTATGTTGTTGTTGTCGGATGAGATATTCTCGGCTCTTGGTGAGTTTATAGCGATCTCAACTGGTATCATGGCGTGAGAGCCATAAACCAATCTGACGGGGGATTCTTGTGTAGTTGTTTGTCTTGTGGTGTTGTACCCCCATAGGAGCTCTGGTATTAGCTTGGCCCATTCTCCTTTGGCCTCGCCGACCTTTTTCTTTAGCGCTTGGAGGATGACTTTGTTTGCAGCCTCCGCAAGCCCATTTTTTGTGGGTGTTCCACTGAGGAGAAATGGTGTTTAATTTTGAAACCCTGCAAAAAGATGGCTAAGTTCTGGTCGGTGAATTGCCGACCATTGTCAGTGATAATTTCGTGTGGTATTCCAAATCGGCAGATAATGTGTTTCCATATGAATGACCGCACTTTATCAGCCCCGATTTTTGCTAAAGGCAGGGCTTCAATTCATTTTGAAAAATAGTCAATTGCTACGAGTAAATATTTTACCTGGCCGGGGGACTTTTGGGAATGGACCGAGGATGTCAAGCCCCCATTTGTGGAAAGGCCAGCTTACCTTGGAGGTGTGTAGTAACTCGGCTGGATTTCGTATAATCGGTGAGTGCTTTTGACAGCTGTCACATTTTTTGACTTTGTTGATGCAATCTTGTTTTATTGTTGGCCAGTAATACCCGGCTCTAGTTATTTTGGATGCTAAGATCATTCCTCCTATGTGGTTGCCGCATACTCCTTCGTGAACCTCGTCCATGATGATGTCGGCTTCTTCTTTGTCCACGCAGCGTAGCAGGGGTTGGGAGAACCCTCTCTTGTATAGATTGTGTCCGATTAGGGTGTAGGATGCTGCTCTCCTCTTGAATGTCTTCATGTCTTTCAATCCTTCCAGAATGTCCCCAGTTTGTAGGTATCGTTTGTATGATGTTCTCCAGTCGTTTTCCTGTGATATTGAGAAAATCGAGTTGTTGCTGAAGCTCGGCTATTGTTAGTTGAGATATAATAGATTCTTGTTGAGTTTTCCTAGTTGTTGCCAATTTTGATAGTGCATCTGCTCGGGTGTTTTGTTCCCGAGCTATGTGTGTGATTTTTATCGAACGAAATTAAGACATAAGTTCTTTAGCTATTGAATGGTATTTTTCTAATAATTGGTTTTTTACCTGGAACTGCCACGTTACCTGTTGCACGATTAGCTGTGAGTCGCAGTATACTTGAAGGTAGGTAATGTTGAGGGATTGTGCTAGTCTAAGCCCGGCGAGCAATGCTTCATACTCGGCTTGATTATTGGTTGCCTTGAACGTGAACCGAATTGATTGTTCGGTTTGGAGGTCTTGTTTGTTCGTGAGCAGTACACCTGCTCCAGATCCTTCTGAATTTGAAGCGCCATCCACGTATAGTTCCCACGCGTGATCTTCCTTTGTTTGTTCGGCTAGTTCAACCACAAAGTCGGCCAAAAACTGTGCTTTCATAGCCGTCCTTGGTTCGTAGGATATGTCAAATTCTGATAGTTCGATTGACCATTTTGTCAATCGTCCAGATGTCTCGGGTCTTAACAAAACTTGTCGTATTGGTTGGCTAGTCCTGACCACGATTGGGTTGCTTTGGAAGTAGTGTCGCAACCGTCGTGCTGTAACTATCAGTGTGTATGCTAGCTTTTCCATTGGTTTGTATCGTAGCTCGGCGTTTTGCAATATTTTGCTGACAAAGTAGACCAGGTGTTGCTGTCCTCCTGTTTCTGTGACTAGGATCGAGCTTGCTGCATTAGTAGAAATGGATAGATAAAGTAGTAAAGGTTTACCTGGTTCTAGTTTTTGCAGAATCGGTGGAGATGAAAGTATTAATTTGAGCTTTTGGAAAGCTGCTTCACACTCAGCGTCCCATTTGAATCTTTGTTCCTTCCTTAATATGTTGAAGAAGTGTTGGGAATGTGTAGAAATTGCTGGGAGGAATATGGACAGGGCGGCGAGTCTGCCGTTGAGTCGTTGCACCTATTTGACTGTTTGAGGGCTTCTCATCTTTATTATCGCGTCACATTTTTCTTGGTTGGCTTCTATTCCTCTGGATGTCAACATGAAACCGAGGAATTTTCCTCCCCTTACCCCGAATGCGCATTTTTTGGGATTTAGTCGCATATTATGCTTCCTTAGTTGTGTAAAGATTTCTTCAATATCTTTTCCATGATCTTTGGGTTGTTTTGTTTTTATGACCATGTCGTCGATGTATACCTCAAGATTCCGTCCTATTTGTTTGTTGAAAACTTTGTCCATAAGTCGCTGGTAGGTGGCACCTACGTTCTTTAGTCCAAAAGGCATTACTTTATAACAATAGTTCCCCATTTCAGTGATAAATGCTGTTTTATCCTGATCTTTGGGGTGCATTAGGATTTGATTGTATCCTGAATATGCATCTAAGAAACTCAAAACATAGTATCCTGATGCATTATCTACTAGTTTGTCAATGCAGGGGAGATGGTATGCATCTTTGGGGAATGCCTTATTTAGGTTTCTGAAGTCGACGCACATGCGCTATTTATCTGATACCTTTCTTACCATTACCACATTTGATAGCCAGGTTGTGAAGCGTAGCTCTTTGATGAAGTCGGCATCTAAGAGCTTCCGAATTTCTTGTAGGCAGGCCGACCTTTTCTCGTTTCCCATGTTTCGTTTCTTCTGTGCTATAGGTCGGACCCTGGGGTCGATCTGTAGCTTGTGGCAGATAAAGTCTGGGTCGATCCCTGGCATGTCGGCAGGGGTCCATGCGAAGAGGTCAGCATTTCCTTGCAGAATTTGTGTTATTTGTTCTTTAATACCTGCAGGTAATGAATGGCTAATGTAAGTGACATGATCATTATTAGAATCTAAGATTACCTTCTTGAGGTCGTCGGTTGGTGAAGGTCGGTCTTGTAGGTTCTTGCGAGGATCGGGTCGGCGATCTCGGATATGTTTGACACCTGAAGGGTTTCTTTTTGTTTCGTTTCTTCTGCGCTCCCTGCTGTTTTGATTTTTAAGCTCTCATTATAACATCGTCGATCTTGAATTTGATCGGAGTAGACGGTTTCTGTTTTGTCATCATTTGCCTGAAATTTGGAACAAAGATGGACAGTGGATACAATTGAAAAAAAAGAGTTTAATGATGGTCTATCGAGGATTATGTTATAAGGGCTCGGGCAGTCAACGACCAAAAACAGGGGAGTGGATCCTCTCCAGTGAGAAAAAACGGGATAGTATCCAGTGTTCAATCTAACCATTCATTGCTCTCTCTCTCTTATTTATTTCTGGTCCCACTCATAGAATCAAAAGTAATAGATCACACTGTATTCTATCAATTGTTAAAAAAACTGGAGAGGATCCTTTTCCCAAAAACAGGACGTCTTTTGTTCTGCAAAGAGGGTGGTCTCCTATTGTCGTTTGCAACCAAACGCTCCCTAGGATGGAAACTCGTTCCCCTCAGAAACCGACCAATTCGCCTGAAGAGGGTTGTATTGTGTTTGTGCTGAGCTTATTTTTTGGAAAGTGGAGTAGAAAATGACATCTACGCTGCTTCCTGGGTCTAGGAGTAATTTTCGGACAAGGAGATCTCCTGTTTGTATTGATATCACTACAGGGTCGTCAAGGTTGGTGGTCTTGGGCTTATGATCACTCTGATTGAATGTTATTGTCGGCGTAGCCGGCTGTTTTGTGGTAGTTTCGTCCGTTCTCTGGACGGCTAACATAGCCCCGTAACTCCTTTTTCATGCTGAGCTTGTATTCCCGCCTCCGACAAATCCGCCTGAGATGCAGTTAATGACTCCTCGTGTTGGTGGTAGTTGGTGTTTTGCCTTTTCTGTGGCATGAGGGTCTCGCTCTGATTGGTTGTCAGTGTTTGTTTGAGTTTGTTTTATTCGGCCGCTAATGTATTTATCCAGGTGGCCTTGTCTGGCAAGTCTTTCGAGGAGATCTTTGGCGATTACACACGCATCGGTCGTGTGGCCGAATTTCTGGTGGAAGGCACAGTGTTTCATTTTATCGACGTATCTTTGGTCCTGATAGGATCCCGCTCTACTGGGTGGTTTGATGATCTTGGCGTTCAGAATCTCCTTAATGATGTCTTCTCTTTTTTTGTTGAATTAGGTGTAGGCATCATATTTCGGGGTTAGCTTGAAGGGCTTCTTGGTATCCTTCTGATTCGGCATCTTAAGGTATTTCTCGTCTTCTCGCCGGGGTAGAGATCTTTCTACCCACCGAGCTTCTCTGAGTTCCTCAATCTCCATTTGTCACCGCTATTGTTTCTTGGAATTTTCCTAGCCTCAGGCCACTTTTTAACGCGTGGAGGTATACCTTGGGGTCAAGGTCGGGTATCTCTACGGTTGCTTTGGCGAGTCTGGTCATGTAATCCTTTAAGCTTTCGTGTTGTCCTTATTTGATGGTGCTGAGGTAGTCTGACCCATGGACGTATATTCTTGAGGCTGCGAAATAGTCTATGAAAGATCTTGCCAGATCTTCGAAGCTGGAGATAGAACCTGCAGGAATTTTTGAAAACCAGAGTAAAGCAGCACCATCTAAATAAGTAGGAAAGGAACGACAAAGTACGGGGTCCGAGGCACCATTGAAAAACATCTTGGATTGAAACTTTTTGACGTGCACTTGGGGATCACCGAATCCTTCGTAAGGTTTGAGTCCTGTTGGAAGTACAAAATTTTTCGGGATTTGAACACTCATGACTTCCTCGGATAAGGGGTTGTCCAGTCTGAGCTTTTCCTTCAGGGGAGTGACCTCCAAAGACTCGGATTCTCGAGTATGGGGGGAATTCCCATTAGGAGCTTTGGACGATTGTTCAGCTATTTTCCGGACCTCTGCTTAGAGGCTCGCGATCATGGCCAATAGTTCCGCTTGGGAGGGTGGTGACGCCCCGTTGTCTGTCATTGGGTGAATAACCTGCTAAACAGAGAAGAAAAGTGGTAGAAAAAGGTGGGGTTAGTTAATTAGGACTAAGACAGCCCGACGGTGGGCGCCAAATGTTCCGTGCTAGGATTCTTCCTCCGAGCTATAACTCGAACAAGTGCTTCTTTGGCTTGTTGCTTCTTGCTCAGAGAGAACTCCTCGAAATTCCGTTAACATCGGCATGGAACCTGCAAAAGAGACTCCGACGCCCAAGTTAGTAAGTTTCTTAAGAATGCGAAATGCTTCGTAAAAATAAAATTGGTATGTGATTTCTTAGTGTAGCTCGGTCTTGATGGATGTGACTTAGCTGCAGTTGGGGTTGTAGCTTGTTTATATTGACTTTAGGGGACTGAGCTTTGTAACGGTGTGATGGACGAATACTCCAGAATTCTTGGGTTTGTTTTCTGTATATTTGATAACGTCCGATAATAGTGCGGAAATCTTCGCGTAGGGATATAAAGAGATATTTTCGGTTGTGCTTAGTGCTCGGTCAATGATTCTGTAGCCGAAATTGTTGGTATGGTACACAAAGAATAAAAGTATTTATACTTTTAAAAAATACAAGTAGTTCTAAAAATAAAAAATTATTAAACCAGGCCTAAATATACTAGCTGCATCGCATATATATTAGTAAACTTTGAAATATTAAAGAAACCAGCTTTCACATTAATGAGAACCAAAAAGCAATATATATAACATGATATTATTATTATTTCACTTGTTACCTTCTCGGTTATCAGTTAAGGTTATATGTATATATTGGAAATATTTAATTAAAAAAATAGCTAAAATCAGCCTAAATTTATTTTATTTAGTATTTATTAATTATGGTAACAATTAATAAATATCTTATTCAATAATTAATGAATATTAAATAAAATAAATTTTAGTTTTTTTTTTTCCTAGTATAACCGAGTATCTATCTATATATATATATACACTCCCTTCCCTGAATCAACACTAAGAAATCGCCTTTAATTTTACAATCCTCAAAAAAATAAAAAGAAATTAACAGAATGAAAAGGTTGTTGAAAATTTGGATCGTAGTAATAAGTTTTGTAAGTGTGATTTCATGGTTTTTAGTGGCTGCTCAAAATTCTTCATGGAATAACTATCTTAGAGTTCACAACGATGCTCGTGCAAAAGTTGGTGTTGAGCCACTAAAGTGGGACCGGAATCTGGCAAGACATGCTATGAGATACGTGTATGAATACATTTCACGTTGCAATAGCATTAGATTTACGAAATCTAAATTTGACCAAAACATTGTACACTTCAAGTATTCATCAGAATTCGATCGAACCGGAATAGATGCTATGACTAGGGGTGGCAATGGATAGGGTAGGGTAGGGTTTGGAGTCAACCCTAACTCTACTTGCGGATTGAGAATATCTCAATCTTAACCCTACCCGTTTCTTAACACGTGGGTACCCGACTCTATCCGCAGGTTATAAAAAAATGCAACGTTATTATATAACTTGATGATAATTTAAAATAGAACTGACTTTTATGTAAAAAAAATTTATTAAATTATCAATTAATGATCTTCTTTTAATGACTAAGGATCTTTTGTATTTAATGAGAAGTCTTTAGTTCAATATCCATTTAAAATATATTTTTATATAAGTATATAATATATACATATATAGGGTGCGGATTGGTCGGGTAGGTTTGAGGCTCAACCCGCACCCTATCCGACCCGCACGAAAACCCTACCTACACCTTACTCTACCCGCTGCGAATCGGGTTGGCAACCCTACCCGACCGAATGAAATCGGGTTAGGTACCCACAGATAGAGTACATATTGCCACCCCTAACTGTGACTTTCTTTGTGAATCAAGATAGATGTTACGACTACAAAACAAATTCTTGTATTGATGACAAAAATAAATGTTGTTACTATCCACAGGTTGTTTGGCGTACAACTACTTCTGTAGGATGTTCTGGAAACAAATGCTTGAATAATCAAGGAACCCTTTTTACTTGTTATTATAGCCCTAGAGGCAACATTCCAAATGAGCGCCCCTATTAATTCGTCAATTATCTCCCTCAACACACTTCATCATCACTAAATAAATAAACCTGTTAGCACTCTATAATACCAATGTATTTGTAATAAGAATTTAATTTGGATATAATATAAGTTTGCACTTTTTCCTACGGTACGGTTCTGATCTTTACGATTAGAGTAAATATTTTGGGTATAATGAATAAATTTGTACTTTCTAGCCACTACGGTAGATATGTTAATCTTGCAGTTTTTTTTTAGATAAGCTTGTGAAAGACTTTTTGTCGTGTGTACTACTTGGGTATCTTTCTGTATAGGAAAAACAGTCAAAGAAGTAAATAATTTAATTAATTTATAATTATTTTAATTAATTTTATTTATTTATATTATAAAATATTTGTACTTAATTGGTTTTAATAGAAAATTTAATTTTAAATGGATACCTTGAGGTATTCTCGTTGGGTATCACCAGGGACAGATTTATATGTAAGTGAGTGAGAGCAAGTGTCCCACTAGAGTTTAAAATTTTTTTTTTCAATACATAGTAATAAAATTTATTTGCTCTCATTATATAATTAAATTTGATTCCATTATAATTTAATTTCACTTATTAACTTCAATTATGTAAAAACAAATGGTAATTTAAGATTTAAATAAATTTGTTATAATAATCTTTAAAAAGAAGGAGTAAAATAATTATAGATTTGTTATTTTATAATTGTAATTAATAAATAAATTTAAAATTAAAAAAATATTTATATATTTAGTGAATATTACTATTGTGTCGTGTATATATATTATATATATTTGATTATTTGTTCAAAACAGAGGTAACTACTAATTTAATATCCAAAAGATTCAGACACAAATAAAATAATCATTGAATGATTTAAAAATTACAAAAAAAATAACTAATAAATATTATATTTATTAAAAGTGACAAAAAAAATTTCGTATTTGACAAATGACATATTCATTTAATCTAAATTGTTTTGCCAACGTTTGAATAAATATTTAGAAGATGCACAAAAATATTTAGAGCAAAATTTGATTTCTAGATTTTTTTATTTTTCATAAAAATTTAATCATTCACAATTAAAAAAATTTTTAAAAACTCAGTTGACATAAAATTATAAATTTTTAAGAATAAAAATATCTTATTTTTTAATATTACCTGCAAAAAATTACATTAAAATATGACCTTTAAAGTCTTTTTTTAAAATATATATTTAATGTATATCTAATTTTTTGGAACTTATTTGTTGTTCACATAGTTATTTTTTATTGGCAATGGAAAAATAACTATTAAATATTAATATTAAATTAAAAATGATTAATAAAATATTAATCTTATAGTGACTATTAAATAAAAAATAATTAAATCTATAATAATAATAATAATAAAATAAGAAATTAAAATAGTATTTTTATTCATTGGTGTCTTCTTTTTAAGTTAACTTTAGTTATTTTTGGGACAACATCAGTCGAAAATTTTTTTTTAAATATGAATATTATAAAAATTCGATTTTGTAATCGTATGAAAGATGAATTTTTAAATCGTTATTTAACTACATATATAAAAACAGAGACATTTGATTGTATTGACAATGAAAAGATTATTTAATCTTTTTAAAATATAAAAACTAAAAAAATGAAAATTTTAATTTATATATTATTATTTAAATTATTATTTTAGTATTTTAAGTTGTTGATTATATAATTTAAAGACTAATTATATTTTATAATAATAAAGTATAATTATAAAAATTATTATCATATTATGTATATTTTGCCTCACTCACAAAATCTTCTGGATCCGTCACTGAGTATCACGGTAAAAAGCTCACCGAACCCACTTTCGAGTTTTCATTTTCTCTCTCTTTTCATGGCGTTAGGCAAATCATTGTTTTTAATCCAAGCAGCAAAGAAGCATCAACCTCCTCCATCCAAGGCATACTCACGGCGCACCCTTATCAGTAAACACTCGTTTCTTAACGCCGTTAGCGGTACTGCGATTCATTGTGGTTCTAATTCTTTCGGAACACAGTGCAATAATTCACATTCTTCTCATCAATTGTCTCCACACTATCAATCAAATCATTCAACTTCCGTAGCTTTCTCTTCGCAACGCGCCACCACGAGTCTCCCACCATCTACGCAACGCCGTCCAAGATGTCATTGCCGGCCATCCTGCAGTCTTCTCCTCCTCCTATTTAGTTTTGATGATTCTTTTAACTATTTTTTATGTTTCTTTTCCTAAATTTCTGACAATTCTTTTTATTAGTTTTGGATGATTTTTTTTTCTATGTAGTTTTGGATGATTCTTTTTCCTGTGTTTTATATGTTTTTTTAGGATTTGGATGATTCTTTTTATTAGTTTTGGATGATTCTTTTTCATATGTTTTGTATGTTTTTTCTTAGGATTTAAGTAATTCTTTATCTTATGTTTTGGTGTGTTTTTTTTTTTGAATTTCAAATTTTTTTTTAAAAAAAAGAAATTAGAATTTGCGTAATAAATGGTAAAAGGTGAATTAGAGTAAAAAGAGATAATTAATAATCATTAATTTTGTATCATTTAAAATATAAAATTAAATAATCATTAATTAATGATTATTAATTAATATAGAGTAAAATTCAAAATTATTTGTTAGCTTATTTTTTACTAGACCCTCTTGGTTCCTAGCAGAATTCGTCTGTATAATGTATTGTGAAAATAAAAAATAAATAAATAAAAAGTTTGCAATTAATACTAATCAAATATGTTAAAGCATTCATCATGGCGTACAAGTATATATTATATTTGATCGGTCATTTTCATAATCAATCACCCTGTTTATAAGTTAAATGTTAATTAATAGTAATACAATATTCAATCAACTTCTAGTTGGCTAGCCAACTCACTTAAGATACTTAGATTTGTATGATTTGTATTAAATAACACACTCAAAGTGAATTAGATTCAATATTAAAAAATTCTTAGCTTGTTTGACATTTCGAAATCCTTTCCCCTTGTCTTGCACGGCATTTATCTAGATTAATACAATAATAGTGATGAGGAAAATCAGTGATGAAATTAATATTTTTTGTCAAATAAACTGTGACCACATATAAAATTTTGTTATTATTATGGTCAGCAGAATTGGAAATATCTACGTTCTATGCGAAACTTGGGAACGGATTGTGTCTCTGCGAAATTTCGTTACCTCTTTGATCAACTATTGCTACGTTTGAAGATCTAGTAACTCAATAAAATTGACTATGAATTAATTAAGTAATAACAAGCACCATGAAAATTGAAAAATTCAGCTCATTCTCTCTCCCTCTTTAGTATCATCATATCCAACATAATCTTTCAATTTTGTTCATTTTCATTTGGTTTTTGCCGTGCCCAAAATTATGTTGAGTTTTGTTCCAATTCATATATTCTTGTGGTCATTATTGTTCTGTTTCTTCATGATTGTTTATGGAGCTGAATTAGGTGACATCAATTGCCTAAGAGAAATCAACAACTCATCGGACTCATCTAATCAAATATGGGATTTCAATTTCAATATCAACACCATAGATTTGTGCTCATCATTCACTGGTATTGAATGCATGAACAGTGGTATTGATGAAGAAAAAGTAATAAGTCTCAAGCTTTCCAACATGGGGTTAGAAGGCCAATTTCCTCATTGCATTGAGAATTTCTCATGGCTGCAGAATCTGAACCTTTCACACAACAAGCTCTTTGGGAATATCCCACCTGATATTTCAAGTAAGCTTCCATATCTAACCTCACTTGACCTATCAAACAACAACTTTTATGGGGAAATCCCAAAGGCTATTGCAAACTTGTCTTACTTGAATACCCTTAGACTTGATGGTAACCAGTTAAAAGGAACAATCCCAAAAGAACTTGGCTTTCTTCCAAGGATCACAGTGTTCAGTGTTGCAAACAATTTGTTATCAGGGCCAGTGCCTGTGTTTGTGAACAATAATGTTGATGTTAGCTTGAGCTATGTCAATAATAGTGGACTCTGTGGGGGAACAACATTGGGAAGTTGTGATGAAGAGAGCTTATTTGGTAAACCCTTTTGGTATAGTTTTGTTATTGCTTTTGTTTGTTCAGCAACTTCTGTCATAGTAACTTTCATGGACTATACTCAACCTTGGAAAGAATTCAAAAAGAGTAGTAAGAAGAGTAACACCATATATCCCTTGAGAAAAGAACTGAACAATCAAAAGCATACCACTAATGTAGCTCAATTGCTTCCACTGGCTTTGCAAGAGGAAGGAAATAAAGAGGTTTCTCTCTCTTGCTTTGTTTATTTTTTCTTTATTTTATCTCTAACATTTTTTAAAAATTTTAAAATATCAATTTGTTTCAATATTATCTTTATATTTCAAAATTCAAATATGTTTTAATTATATACCCTTAAGTGTTAATACCGTTAAAAAAGATATTATAGTAGCAATTATATACTATGTATCAGTGACAACTATAAGCTAATGTGTTAGTGACACATCAACGTAAAATTGTCACATCAAATGTTGGTTTATCCAAAAATATATTTAAAACATTTTAAAACGTCAAAAGATAAAATTAAAACAAAACGTTAAGGATAAAATAAAAATAAAATAAAAATTTTGAAATAAAAAATAATATTTATAATTCAGAAAATGTTCTTATAAATAAAAAATATATTGATAATACCTCTAAAACATATCACTTTTATCAAAATTTACTTTAATATAATAATATATTTTTTTTAAAAAAAATTATTATAACTATCATAATAAAAAAAATGCACTATTGTAGGATCTAATAGTATAGCATATTACTATTTCATGATTTACAGCTCTGTAGATTGTTGGAGAGATTGATACCAAGAATGAGCTTCATGGAGCTTTGCAAAGCAACTAACTACTTTAGCTCAAACAACATCATGGGGTTAGGAACAACAGGGATAATGTACAAGGCAGAGGTACCAAATAACTGTCTGATAGCAGTTAAGAGATTCTATGATTCTGAAAAGTACAAGAGACAATTCTTGCTTGAAACAATGATTCCAGGGAGACACATGCACCGAAACATAGCCTCTCTGCTTGGATTCTGCATAGAGAAGAAGGAGAGGATACTAGTCTACAGCTACATCTCAAATGGAACATTATGTCACTGGTTACATAATTCTCAATTGGAATGGCCTGAGAGGATTCACATTGCAATTGGGATAGCAAGGGGATTATCTTGGCTTCACAAAAAGTGCAACATCATACACCTCAATCTATCTTCTGAATGTGTCTTGCTAGACAAGAATTTCGAGCCAAAAATTTCGAATTTCGGCAAAGCAAAGTTCATCATGAACCAAAAGAATCATGCAAGGATGAGACTGTTTCTGGTTGATGAAGTCATTGGGGTGAAGGGTTCTTTTGAGAAGGATATCTATGACTTTGGAATAATCCTTTTTGAGCTTATAACAGGACAAAAATTAAGCCTAAGTAGTGATTCTTATTCTACTAATTATGATGATGACATTGGTGTTGATAATAGCTCTTTGAGGAGCTATATTAGCAATAGGTTGTTCACTGATCCTAGTGATTTTTATTATGCCACTGATAAATGCATAACTGGGAAAGGGTTTGATGATAAAATTCATGGCCTCCTAGAAGTTGCATGCAAATGTGTTAAACCTTCTATGGAACAGAGGCTGAAGATGGATTATGTGTATAGAACTATTGCAGCCATGTGGAAAGGTTGAACCTATGCAGCAACTACATAATAGACTGTATTTGATTTGGTGAATTGTAGTATATATTTTATATTTTATATCTTATAAGTGAGTTTTATGGTGCCTTCAAAATACATATGTTTTAACTTTTTAAAAGAGTGATTCTTATCTCTCAACATTCACATTTAGGTAATTTAGTCACAAAATTTATAGGTACCATAAAGTTATCCTATCTTACATGATATACAACAAAATTAACCATAGGATGTGTATAAGTACTTTTAATTTAAAATTTTTTCAGATCAAATTTAATAACTATAGTAATATATGCAAAAGTTTCACATCTGTTAGAGAAGAGAACAAAACATATTTTACAAAACATGAATTTATGGATGTGTTTTGATGGGTTATTGCAAGAAGCTTTGCTATATAAATGAAGAAGGTTTAGCCAGCATATATACTTGATTAGTGAGTCATTTCATTCAGCCATTTACAAGCTTTTTAGAATTTGACCCCAAGTTATGAAAGATCAGAGGCAGATCATCTAGTAAATAAATGAAACATGTATTCAAGTACATTAAAAGGTAACTATATGATATAATATAAACAGATTATAGATATCCAACCCTAAACACTTCTCTAATTTTTGGAAAACATTGGTAGAAAACAATAATAAAATGAAGATAAAGATGGTAATAGTAATAAGTTTTGTAAGCATATCATTGGGTGTGCTAGAGTTAAGTGTCAAAAGGGATGCACCTTATTCAGGCACGGACCTACGATTGGTAATTTGGGGGCACTTTCCCACTTTCATTTTATTTTTTTAAACAAAAAAAAGTATACATATATAATATGTCTCCATTTTAATTTTTAAAAGATCCACTACAAATAAATTAAGCTCAATTATTTAAAGTCTTTAATCCATTTTATCTTTTTATTATATTAACTATTAGTTAATCTAATTAAATTTAGTCTTTTTTTCATTCTCAAATTTCAGCGATCACTCATTTATTCTCTTAAATCTTCTTTTTAATTTCATATTTTCAACATTTTTTTTCAAAGCGTAACTGTTCGGGTGCCTGGACGGCTTCCAAGGCCCAAATCCAATTAGAAAGTTCAATAAATTTATTGCAAACAACCGTTCACAAGGTAACTTTATTACTTAAATTTAATTTTCATTTCTCAAGACATTTAGCCCCAACTTAAGGAAAAACTAACGCAAGTTGAGATTGGGAGCTAACATAAATATTCACAACCGAGGTATAACTACATTATAAATCTCAACTTGCTAAAAGTATGAAAATGGCAAGTTAAGTTTGGGAGCTATGTACCATATTTTTTATATGTTGAAAACACCAAATTATACCTCGGTTAAGATAGAATCAATTCAAAAATTAAGCGAAACTCCTTAACGTAAACGAATCCTATCCCAACAAACCCCTCTTCCAAAAATCATGCCCTCACGTAGGTTACGGAGATCTCGGCACTAGTTGACGAATAATTTAGCCCTAGCCGAGTTATAAATCAAGAGGTGACCGACAACATGAAGTAGAATATTCAATACACCACTTCACTGATTACGCGTATATCTTCTTAAGTAATTCTTCACTGACTTGAGCGTCGGAGTCCTTTTTGCAGGTACCACACTTGGGTCTGAATTCACGAGGATACTCTGAATTCAAATCGAATTTCCAGACACCTGAGACCATCACAAGACCGATGTATAGTTCGAAAGGAGTAATCCTCCCGGAACAAGTATTAATCATTAATTTTTTTCGACAATTAACAATTTCTTGACCCTCAATAAAGGAAAATAAAGATTAGTAAATCAAATAACAATTGAAAAATTAATAGAAACAACCAATGTTTTGAAAATCAAATTGATTCAATTAGTTAGATTGAGAATCGTTTAACTATGTAGTTTAGTTCATAAACTAAAATTATCTGTTTAAAAAATGTTCATTAACAATTAAATTGGCCAAAAATCGATCGATCAAACTAAATTGAAAACTGATCAATTTTTTTTTGTGTGGGTGTCTCTTCTTTTATGATTCTTGTAATATGAGTATCTATAATGAATTATTTAAATTTACGACAAAAAATTATTTTTTATATATAATAAATAAGTAATATTTAATAATTAAAATAAATTAGACAAAAATAATTAAAATTTATTTTATTTAATATTTATTAATTATAATAATAATTAATAATTAATTAATAAATATTAAATAACATCAATTCTATTTTTTTTCTGTTTTTCAAACATTATAAGATATAGTTTTGATTGGGTCAATTAATTTGTTGTATGCGTCAACCGAGAACAAACATGATCTAGTATATATCTATTATTTAGAGAAAAAGTAGTGTCATAAGATTAGCACATTTGTGATTTATAATCACTAATTAATTATTATTATTAATATTTTTAATAGTGTGAAATTATACATTTTTTTTCTACTAATTAAATATGGACCAAATTTTAATTAAAGTATTGATTTCTTCGATTTTTTCTTATTTAAAGTGTCTATCGTATCGTCTTGATTAAAAAACGTTTTTGTCGTATATATTAAAGTAAACACCTTTATTAATAATTTATATTTCTTTGTCGATCATCTAGTAAATTTCGATACATGTATTCTAAGTACACGAAAAGGCAACTACGACATAATATAAGGGTAATGTTAGGTAGAAAAAAAAAAGTCAAAACTTGCTTTATTTAGCATTTATTAATTATCGCAACAATTAATGAATGTTAAATAAGATAAGTTATGGCTGTTTTTTGCTGATTTTCTTTGGTTACTAAACATTTCCGATAATATAAATAGATGATACATACCCAAGCCTAAACACTTCTCTAAAACAATAAAACGAGGATGAAGATGGTAATAATAATAATAAGCTTTGTAAGCATATTATTGCCATTGTGCATAGTAAATGCGGTACAAGAGTCTCCAGAAGAGTATTTGGAAATCCATAATGATGCACGAGCAAGCGTTGGGGTTCCTCCGCTGAAGTGGGATGTGAAATTAGCAAAAGAAGCTCAAAAGCATTTGAATAAACTCATCCAAAATTGTCTCAAGGGGAAACTTCAGCCAATCCCAAGCCCTTACGGCCAGAATGCTTTGTGGAATATGGCATCCGATCCCTTTACGGGAGCAAAAGCGGTGGCATGGTGGATTGCCGAGAAAAAGTACTACGACCATAAATCCAATTCGTGCATTGGTGGTAATTGTAAATGCTACACTCAGGTTGTTTGGAGAAACACTACTCATGTTGGGTGTGCTAGTGTTAAGTGCGATAAATGCCAAATGAGATGCACCCGTGTTGTTTGTCTTTATAGTCCTTCAGGAAACGTTGATGGTGTACGTCCTTACTAATTAATTAAACTATTTTTATATACACTAAAATTGACCATTAAAATTGAATAATGCTACGTAATTAAATTATTATAAATAATAAATAAAAATATATAATTAATAATATTTATATTTATAAAAAAAATGAATTATCTTTTTAATTTAATTGATATAATTAATTTTTTTATAATTATCTTTTCTCATCATTTAATTATTCTAAAAGTTCATTCCAAATTTAATGTGAATCAAATCTCTGCCTCGGTTCCAACAGCTCAAATCACTTTCAACATGTCTGATCTCAAATCACTCTTCTTTTATGATTCTTGTAGTATGAGTATCTATAATGGACTATTTAAATTTGCGACAAAAAATTATCTTTTTATATATAATAAATAAAAAATATTTAATAATTAAAATAAATTAGACAAAAATAATTAAAATTTATTTTATTTTATTTATTAATTATAATAATTAATAAATAATTAATAAATATTAAATAAGATAAATTTTTATTATTTTTTTTGTTTTTCAAGCATTATCAAATGTAGTTTTAATAGGGTCAATTAATTTGTTGTATGCGTCAACCGTAGAACAAACATGATCACGTATTTATTATTTAAAGGAAAAAAAAGTGTCATAAAATTAGCATATTTGTAATTTATAGTTATTAATAAGTTATTATTAATATTTTTAATAGTGTAAGATTATATTTAATAGTGTGAAATTGCATACTTTTTTTTACTGATTAAATAAAGACTAAATTTTAATAAAAATACTAATTTTTTAGACTTTTTCTTATTTAAAGCGTCTACCGTATCATCTTGATTAAAAGACGTTTTGGCCATATATATATTAAAAAGTAAACACTTTTATTAAATAAAAGTATAAAATAAAATCTACCACCATAGTCTAGTAGTTATTATGAAAGATCAGAGCCAAGGATCATGGATTATACTTGATCATTAAACTGCTCTAATAATTGATAATTAATAATTTATATTTCTTTGTCGATCATCTGGTAAATTTCGATACATGTATTATTCTAAGTACACGAAAAGGCAACTACGACATAATATAAATAGATGATACATACCCAAGCCTAAACACTTGTCCTCTAAAACAATAAAACGAGGATGAAGATGGTAATTATAATAAGAATAATAATAAGCTTTGTAAGCATATTATTGCCATTGTGCATAGTAGCTGCGGTACAAGAGCCTCCAGAAGAGTATTTGGAAATCCATAATGAAGCACGAGCAAGCGTTGGGGTTCCTCCGCTGAAGTGGGATGTGAAATTAGCAAAAAAAGCTCAAAAGTATTTGAATAAACTCACCCAAAGTTGTCTCAAGGGGAAACTTCAGCCAATCGAAAGCCGTTACTACGGCCAGAATGTTGCGTGGCATATGGCATCCGATCCCTTTACGGGAGCAAAAGCGGTGGCGGGGTGGGTTGCCGAGAAAAAGTACTACGACCATAAATCCAATTCGTGCATTGGCGGTGGTGATTGTGACTGCTACACTCAGGTTGTTTGGAGAAACACTACTCATGTTGGGTGTGCTAGAGTTAAGTGCGATAAATGCCAAAAGAGATGCACCCTTGTTCTTTGTCTTTATAGTCCTCCAGGAAACGCTGATGGTGAACGTCCTTACTAGTTAATTAAACTACTTTTATTAAGTGTACACTAAAATTGACTATTAAAATTGAGTAATGCTACCTAATCAAATTATTATAAATAATAAATAAAGATATATGTTATAAGTTATAGTTTAATATTAACGAGAAATGATATATATATATATATATATATATATATATATATATTATTTTGTGTATTTTTTTCTTTCGTACATCTTTCACTTTTAGTATGAAAAATAATTGCAAAAAATGAATGAAAATAAAAAAAATTATCTTTCATACCATAAAAATATTAAAAATGTAAAAAAAAAATGATACAAATATCATTTTTTCTTTATTAATTATCACTTACCAAAACATGTTAGTATTCTACCATTCCAACACGTAAGAATATGATCGGCTAATATATACTATAAGTTTGCAATAGCTTCCTATTTTCGTTCTTGTTGCATTGATCTTGTACATTTTATGGTTATCAATTTTAGCTTAAAACAGTATGCAATTAGTATTAATCATTAATTTTTCCGATAATTAACAAATTCTTGACCCTCAATCAAGGAAAGTAAAGATTAGTAGATCAAATAACAATTGAAAAATAATAGAAACAACCAATGTTTTTAATACGTCACCCTTATCCTCGGTCGCACGAAAAGCTCAGCACGTGAGCAAATAAGTTTGGTTCCGCATCAATCGTCCGAAAAGCTCGGGACGAAAGCAGACAGGAACAGCCTCACCCAGTTGAAAATAAGAGACGTGCTTAGCAAGCCTAATCACCAAAACAGAATATTGTAACCAACCTACAAACTAGGACTTATCCACAGCAAACGGGCAAAATAACGCCTATAAAGCCGAGCTAATATCCTCGGCTAAAGTTTAGGTTCCATTCTCAGTCTTCATACTTACTTAATTACTCTCACTCGAGATTATCACTAACTTGAGCGTCGGAGTATCTTTTGCAGGTATTCCCGCCGCGGTGTTCGTTCCAGGCCGACGTATAGCTCTTCCTCTCCGACAGACGTTTGCTCGGAGTCACTAAGCTCGGCCACCTCAGTGCTAGGACGAATCACTTGGCGCCCACCGTGGGGCCGGAATATATCTGACCTCACCATCCATTTTATTTAGTATCTTACCTTATTTTGCAGGATTCCCTATCCTCGGACATGGCTGACAATGGGAACCCCCAACCCACACAGGCAGAGCTCCTAGCTCAGATCACCGAACTCCAGGCGGAGGTACGGAGGATAGCTGAACTGTCCAATGGAAAGCACGAAGGAGAAAGCTCTAAGAGCTCGGCGCAGGACAATACAGATCCCCTGAACATCACTCCACCAAAGGAGAAGTTCACCCTCGAGAACCCCTTTTCTGACGAGATCACTAAGTTCCAGATGCCAAAAAACTTTGTATTACCTACAATGCTGGAACCGTACAAGGGGTTCGGTGACCCCCGAGCTCATATCAAAAAGTTTCAATCCATGATATTCTTGCTAACAATGAGCATGTGCTTTGCCGGGCTTTTCCTACTTATCTTGATGGTGCTGCATTACTGTGGTTTTCTAAACTGTCTGCAGGTTTGATTTACTCCTTTGAAGAATTGGCGAGATCCTTCATTGACTATTTTTCTGCATCGAGAATTTATGTCCATGGATCAGACTATCTAGGCACAATCAAACAAGGCCAACATGAGAGCTTAAAGAATTACATGACCAGGTTTTCCGAGGCTACCATGGAGATCCAAGACTTAGATCCGGCTGTCCACCTCCATGCCCTCAAGGCTGGCCTCCGACCAGGCAAATTCCGAGAAACCATTGCGATAACAAAACCAAAAACACTCGAGGAGTTCCGAGAAAGGGCTGCTGGTCAAATGGAGATTGAAGAACTCCGTGAAGCCCAAAAGCCAGACAGACAACCACAAAGGAGGGATGAGGAAAAAGCTTTCCGATCACCAGGCAACAAGGATACAAAGAAGCCTTTCAAGCTCACACCAAAATACAACACGTATACCAGTTTCAATACCAAGAGAGAGAATATCATAAAAGAGATTCTGAATGCCAAAATCGTGAAGCCACCAGCTCGGGCAGGAAACTACCAAGACCAAAGGTTTGTGGATAGGAGCAAGCATTGCGCCTTCCATCAGAAGTTCGGCCACACCACGGACGACTGCATTGTCGCGAAAGACCTCCTAGAAAGACTGGCGCAACAAGGACTTCTCAACAAATACGTCGAGAGCCAGAAAGCCAGAAGAGCAAGCTCGGACAGGGAAGAGAACAAACAAACTGTGACAGACAAGAACAAAAAAGAGCAGACAACCCCTGACCCACCAAGAGGCATCATCAGCCACATATCAGGAGGATACGCAGGCGGAGGTGAAACAAGCTCGGCCAGAAAGCGAAGTTATAGGGAAATGCTGGCAATCGAAGGAACTCTACAGCCAAAGAAGGAAGAAGACCCAGGTGTCACAATATCCTTCAATCAATCAGACTTCAGATCGGCAAGCCCTAACCTTGACGACCCAGTGGTGATTTCCATCCAGGTCGGAGAGCTGTTGGTAAGGAAAACACTGCTGGACCCAGGTAGTAGCGCTGATGTCTTATTTTATTCTACCTTTAAAAAGATGCAATTATCAGAAAAAATGATACAGCCCTCCTCGGGAGAACTAATTGGCTTCTCCGGAGAAAGAGTCCCCATCATGGGACATATATGGCTGAGGACTACAATGGGAGAGATCCCTATGTCAAAGTCCATTGATATTCAATACCTAATAGTAGACTGTTATAGCCCTTATAATATTATAATCGAGAGACCTGCCTTGAATATATTCAGAGCGGTGGTGTCCACATTACACCTGTGTGTTAAGTTTTCAGTGCAGGAAAACAAGATAGCTACAGTGTACGTGACCATCAAGAAGCTCGGCAGTGCTACAATGCTTGTCTAAAGCAAGCCCATACGAAGGAGACAACTCGGCCCCAGGTCCAATCCATACATAGCTCGGCTGACACCACAATGTTAGCCGATCTCGACCCGAGAGAAGATCTCGACGAAAGACCTCGGCCAATGGACAACCTTCACAAATTAACACTAACAGCAGATGAAGAGCAATACACACACATCGGAGAAGCACTAGAAGGAAATGAACGAGCAAGACTTGTACACATACTGCGCCAGAACGCCGACCTATTTGCATGGACACCAGACGACATGCCTGGAATAAGCCCAGAAGTCATCTGCCACAAATTAGCAATTGACAAAACAGTCCGACCAGTGGCACAAAAAAGAGAAACCTCGGAGAAGAGAAAAAACAAGCAGCACTTGAAGAGACCAAGAAGCTCCTCAACGCAGGTTTCATCAGAAAAATTCGCTTCACCACATGGCTATCAAACGTGGTAATGGTAAGGAAAAGTTCAGGTAAATGGCGCATGTGCGTCGATTTTACAAATCTAAACAAAGCTTGCCCTAAAGATGCATATCCATTGCCTTGCATTGATAAGTTAGTTGATAACGCTTCTGGTTTCAAAGCCTTGAGTGCATACTCTGGTTATAACCAGATTTTGATGCACCCAGAAGACCAAAGCAAAACAGCTTTCATAACAGAGCATGGCAATTTTTGTTACAAGGTAATGCCTTTTGGCTTAAAGAATGCAGGTGCGACATACCAAAGATTAATGGACAAAGTATTCCAACAACAGATAGGAAGGAATGTGGAAGTCTATGTAGATGATATGGTAGCAAAAACGCCTGCGCAAGGGTCACACTATGACGACTTGATAGAAGTCTTCAACCAACTCCGAGCATATAACACGAGGCTCAACCCAGACAAATGTGCTTTTGGAGTCCAAGGAGAAAAATTCCTTGGCTTCATGCTAACCTCAAGAGGTATAGAAGCCAACCCAGAAAAATGCAGTGCAGTGCTGACCATGACAAGCCCAAAAACAGTAAAAGAAGTCCAGCAATTAGTAGGTAGAATAGCCGCCCTATCACATTTTCTACCCGCAGTGGCAAACCGATCTTATCATTTCTTCCAGACGTTCTCTAAGGGCAAGAAATTCACATGGACAGACGAATGTGAAAATTATTTTACGGAACTCAAACAGCTCTTAACGTCACCTCCAATACTCCAGAGACCAGAGCCAGGTAAGCCGTTATACTTGTATTTATCAGTATCTAACCATGCCATAAACTCGGTCCTAGTGATGGAAACAGGAAAACAGCAAAACCCAGTATATTTCATTAGCAAGGTATTGCAACCAACAGAAATGAGGTATCCAAAGATAGAACAGCTAGTGCTGGCACTAGTCACCGCAGCAAGAAGGCTGCGGCATTACTTTCAAAGCCACACAATCATAGTACGAACAGATCAACCACTAAGGCAAATATTAACCAGACCCGAGCTCGCCGAACGTTTAATAAAGTGGTCAATCAAACTATCCGAGTTCGACATTCAGTCGAGAAAAGCTCTGAAGTCACAAGTACTCGCTGACTTCGTGTCGGAGATGACTAATAAGACCCAACACACGGCAGCCAGTTGGAGCATACATGTAGATGGAGCATCAAACAAAGAAGGAAGCGGAGCTGGGGTACTGCTAAAAGAGGGAGAGAAAGTGATAGCCGAGCAATCACTTCAATTCCACTTCAATGCAAGCAACAACCAGGCGGAGTATGAAGCTCTACTAGCAGGACGAAAACTCGCCCAACAACTCAAGATACCTCAGATAACAGCCTAATGCGACTCATCACTTGTAGTACATCAAATCAAGGGCGAATACCAGGTAAAAGATCCTTTGTTAGAGAAATATTGGCTCATAACAAAGGATCTCATTTCAAAGTTCAATAAATTTAATATTATTCATGTAAACCGAGAACAAAACACTAGAGCCGATGTGTTATCCAAGTTAGCAACAACAAGGCAGGCGGAGAACACACTGGCCTTGTCACAACTAACACTCGACAAACCGAGTTTTGAGCAGGACACAATCTTAAGCATCATGCAGGTACCAGACTGGAGAACACCTTTTCTCAATTACATCAACACAGGTGCCATACCAAACGAGGAGCCGAACTTGCCACTCTTCTGACGAAGAGCAAGTTTCTATACAATACTCGGAAATACCCTATACAGACGGGGACACTCCCAACCACTCCTCAAATGCATCAGCAAGGATGAAGCCGAAGATATTATGGCAGAAACACACGAGGGGGTTTGTGGAAACCACATCGGCGGCCGAGCATTGGCGGCAAAGATATTGCGAACAGGATACTATTGGCCGACGATAAAAAGGGACTGCATCTCTAAAGTCAAAGCATGCGATAATTGTCAAAAGCATGCCACACTCTCAGAAACCCCGGCCGAGGAACTCCACACCATAGAGGTAAGCTGGCCTTTCGATAGGTGGGGATTGGATATCCTCAGACCCTTTCCGAAAGCGCCAGGCCAGGGCTTAAGGAAAAAGCTTGGCGAAGCTAAAGGGGAATGGGCCGACCTCATTTCGAAAATCCTATGGAGTTATAACACCAGCACCCAATCTGCTACAAGAGAAACTCCTTTCAAACTAGTATATGGTGCCGAGGTATTGATCCCAGTAGAGGTCAGCGTCCCAACACTAAGGACCGAGCTTTATGATCAGATGAATAACTTGCAAGCTCGAACAGCCGAGCTCGATCTTATGGAAGAAGAAAGTGACATCTTAGCCATAAAGCAACGAGCCAGAAAACAATACCTATAACGAAGACACAACAAAAGGGTAACTCGTAGATCCTTCAATAAAGGAGACCTCGTACTCAGACGCACAGAAGAAGCTCGGAAACCTCCAGCACATGGCAAGTTGGCAGCAAATTGGGAGGGACCTTTCCAAGTTCTCCAGAATCTTGGAAATGGGGCTTACAAGCTAAGAACCCTTAAAGGAGAACAACTCCCAGGAACATGGAATGTCTCCTCACTAAGGGGATACCAATCATAACATATGCTGTATATACGCGAATGATGGCACTCTTTTTCCCCTCTGAAGGTTTTTTCCCAAAAAACACACGGGTTTTACTCGGAGAGGGTTTTAACGAGGCCGGACGCCACAAATCATCACACTAATGAACCTTATATTACAAATCAAAATATTTTTTATCTTGACAGTTACTATATATTCCAATCAATAAAAATTCAAAATAAATTCGAGTTTCATACTCGGAAGTCAACATGCGCATGCTGAACACATTACTCGGAGAAATACAGATAAATAAAACAAACACCCTAGCTATCCAAGCGAATCCTAAGGGCTCACTCCACCACAAGCCCTATATTAGAGCCTCTGCTCTCCTTAGTAACAATCTGATCAGACAAGAAATGGCTTCAGCCATCTTCGATACATACACGCAATTGTTATCACGATACAATATATCACTATCATAACTTAACCAAAATATCATATTTTATAAAACAAAGTAAGTCATTATCAAGCCGAGCTACATACTCGGAACCCAAAATATCACTACCGAGAACAATACTCGGAAATTGTCCAACAAAGCCAAAACAGTCACAAGTTTAAAACCTACTACACCATGTACAAAATAAAAAGAGTAAACTAGCAAGGCCTAATCTGCCTTATCACCCATGCTGGATCCCTCGCTCTCACTTCCAGCAACAGCCTCGTCTTCCACAAGCTCACCATTCACGACCACCTTCATAACGTCAAGCTTTGAAGGATCAGCTTCCAGGTATAGCACCTTGACCTGGGAAACAGCGCGGTCAAAACCTTGAGCAAAAGCCTCATAAACCCTGCCTTCCAATTCTTTGATCCGAGCAGAGAGTTGATCATTCTCGGACTCCATGACCTTCAACTTTTCAGATGATGCCTTCTAGAGTTTCCTCTCATCAGCCAAATCCAACTCTTTCTTCTCCATGGAAGCAGAGAGCTCGGCAATCTTTTGGTTTTTTTCCTGGATGATCCCAGACAGCTCTTCTACCCGCGAAGCCTCTTTCTCCTCCCAATCCAGGGCAAGCTTCTGTGCTCGGCCAATAGCAACGATCTGGGCACCAATCACCTACAAAAAAGGAAAACAAGTAAATAGGTGACATCAACAAAAACTTAAAAATACAACAAAACAACCTATACCTGAAGAAATCGGCTAACACCAGCTCGGCCAACTTCGTCAATCATTTTCATGTCATTCGGGAAACAGCAAAGCTCATTAGCCATGGTACCAAAAGGATACAACTTCACCCATAGAGATCTAGCGTGCATGTTCTGATCATACCCATGGAGCCTCTTCTGTGATTCATATGCAGACTCGACCATCTGCAGAATCATGGATGACTCCCCCTTACCTTCTAAAACCTCGGCAAGGCTACCTTGACCTTGCCCTCTCTTCCTTTTTTGCTTCTGCCCAGGGCCATATTGAATCAAAGCAGCAGGACCTTTCCCAACGTTAGATGAAACCTCTTTCTCCCCTTTCTTACGCTGATTAAAGAAGAGCTTCAAACCTGCCATGGTCATGGCAGGAGCTTTCTCGGCTACAAATAAAAAACAAACCAAGATAAGGAACAACAAACCAAAACATAAACACAGAACAAACATAATAAAACAGATTACCTATGCGATCATACAATGCCTGCCTATCAGTATCCCATTTCAACATCTCGGCAACAGATAACAAACCTTTCGGACCCAAGGATTTAAACAAAAAATCCATCACAATATCATCATCAGGAAGCCTATCATCTACGTCCAAAGCTTGATACGGCTCGGCACACCAAAACAACGGAAATCTCTCGACTAAATGCTCATTCAAATAAAACGGGAAGTCTTCGGGAACACTTCTAACCCTAACAAACATGGATTTAAAATCCTTAAACGAAGACTTATATAGACCAAACACAGCACGACGAGGATAACTGCTAAGATTTACCCACAACCCCCTATTCACCCCTTTTGCCTGAAATAAAGAGAAAAACAGCCTCAAAGACGGCGGACGCTCCAACAGTTCCATCAAAACCTCGAAGGCCCGGACAAAACCCCATGAGTTAGGGTGAAGCTGGGTTGGAGCACAGTTCAACCAATACAACACCCCACACTCGAATTCGGTAAAGGGAAGCCTCACACCCAACTTAGTAAATAAACAACTATACATGAAAAAGAAAGACCAATCATCAAGTCGGTTGCACACTTGATCATCTCTTTCACAAGGTAATAACTCTATTTTAATACCACTACCCACCCTGACCCAGGAATCCGAACCCAGCAACCTCACTGACTCCTCATCATCAAACTGGGAAACATACCCCTTCACTCTAGGATCCACCCAACTGTACAGGTCACCCACATTATAGTCCTCCATCACAAGGAACGAAACAAGAAAGAGAGAAAAGCAAAAAAGGAAATAGAGGAGGAGTTAACACTGACCTTTCTTACTCATTCTCAGTCAGACAGAAAACACAAACCTTTTTCCTTTTTCGAAACAAAGAAGTATGAGGGAAAGAAGCAATGAAAACTACAAATAACTCCCCACCAGGCACAAAAACGGTTACAATACCAGAGCGTTTAAACCAATATTGTTAGAAATGAGAAGCATTAAACCCACTACAAAAACCAATGGACATGGGTGCCTAGAAAAACGGAGCAGTTTCACATCAATCATGTCACAATGGCGCGTAACACGAGGCAACCAGAAACGTTTTGCATTCTGAAGCAGAACCAAGCCGAGCTTGGGGGCTACAAGGAGCATATGCGACAAACAATTCGGCAACCGAGGATTGCGGTACTCTTGGTCCGAAAGCTCGCCTTAGTCCTGTCCAAACCAAGGCAAGCTTGGGGGCTATGATACGTCACCCTTATCCTCGGTCGCACAAAAAGCTCGGCACGTGAGCAAATAAGCTCGGTCTCGCATCAATCGCCCGAAAAGCTCGGCACGAAAGCAGACAGGAACGGCCTCACCCAGTTGAAAACAAGAGACGTGCTTAACAAGCCTAATCACCAAAACAGAATATTGTAACCAACCTACAAACTAGGACTTATCCACAGCAAACGGGCAAAATAACGCCTATAAAGCCGAGCTAATATCCTCGGCTAAAGTTCAGGTTCCATTCTCAGTCTTCATACTTACTTAATTACTCTCACTCGAGATTATCACTAACTTGAGCGTCGGAGTATCTTTTGCAGGTATTTCCGCCGCGGTGTTCGTTCCAGGCCGACGTATAGCTCTTCCTCTCCGACAGACGTTTGCTCGGAGTCACTAAGCTCGGCCACCCCAGTACCAGGACGAATCAGTTTTAAAAATCGAATTGAGTCAATTGGTTAGATTGAGAATTGTTTAACTACGTGATGTGATTTGGTTGATAAACTAAAATTGTCTGTTTAACTAAAAACTGTTCATAACGATTAAATTGGCCAAAACTCGATCGGTCAAATTAAATCGAAAACTGATCCATTTTTTGTGTGGGTGTCTCTTTTTTAATTTTTATGATTCTTGTAGTATGAATATCTCTAATGAACTATTTAAATTTACGACAAAAAAAAAGTTATTTTTATATATAATAAATAAAAAATATTTAATAATTAAAATAAAATAAATAAAAAAAATTAAAATTTATCTTATTTAATATTTATTAATTATATTTATTTTTTAAGCATTACCGAATATAGTTTTGATTAGATAAATTAATTTGTAGTACGCGTCAACCGAGAGCAAACATGATCATAATTAAGTATTTTTTAAATATTATTTTTTATTTTGTTTTTATTATAAAATAAATAAAACATAAATATTTTTTTAATTTTTTAAATAATTAGTATGTAAAAATATATATTTAAATTAATTAATAATAATAAATTTTTTAAAATATTGTCTAAAAACTGAATTTTAAAAAGTAAGTAATATTTTTTATATTTAAAGCGTCCATCGAATCGTCTTGATTATTAAATGACATTTTGGCGATATATATTAAAATAAACACCTTCATTTTATACTACTATATAAAATAAGAGTATAAAATAAAATCTACCATCATATTCTAGTAGTTATTATAAAAGATCAGAATCGATTATACTTGATAGAGGGTTGCTACACATACAAATCTTTTTGGCTTATAAGTCTTATAAATTGACATAAGTTCAACAAAACACACACATTACACTCCCACATTCAAGAGTAAATAAACGCACATTATTCAACCACTTCCTGTTTTCAAAGCGCACTACTCACCATGCATTATATGAACGACTCTTCTTCTTCTTCCTCCATGAAAACGAATTTTTTGCCAAATTTAAAGATAATGGAACTTCAGAAATACACCCAAACGATTACAGAAATACACACCCAAACGGTTACGAGAATTCACCCAAACGATTATAGAAATACACCCAAAGGATTACAAAACTACACCCAGAGGATTTAAGAAATACACCCAAAATTCGTTGAAGTACACCTTATGCATAATTCATAACTCTTTCTCTTTCTCCTCCTCATCTTCTGCTGCTTCTTCTTCTTCAAAAATGATTTCAGAGCTTGATGTCAAAAAATAATGAAAATCGAGAATAACGAAAAAAGAAAATAGAGAGAAAAGCACGTAAATGAAGAAGGAGAAAGAGAAGGCAAGAAACGAAAGAAAAGAAGAAGAGGAAGAGGAAGAGGAAGAAGAACGTGCAGCAAGAAGAAGAAGAAGGTGCAGTGAAAACGTGCAGTACGGTTCAAAGCGCGTTAATATAAATGACTTATAAAGACTTATAAAAAAACGCTTATATGTGGAGAATTATTCTAGTTGATAATTAAGCTGCTCTAATAATAATTGATAATTAATAATTTATATTTCTTTGTCGATCATCTAGTAAATTTCGATACATGTATTCAAGTACACGAAAAGGCAACTATGACATAGTATAAATAGATGATACATATCCAAGCCTAAAACACTTGTCCTCTAAAACAATAAAACAAGCATGAAGATGGTAATAATAATAATAAGCTTTGTAAGCATATTATTGCCATTATACAAAGTAGCTGGGGTACAAGAGTCTCCAGAAGAGTATTTGAAAGTCCATAATGATGAACGAGCAAGCGTTCGAGTTCCTCCGCTGAAGTGGGATGAGAAATTAGCAAAAAAAGCTCAAAAGTATTTGAATACAACCATCCAACATTGTTTCGAGGGGAAATTTCACCCAACCCCAGACCCTTACTACGGCCAGAATGTTGCGTGGCATATGGCATCCGATCACTTTACGGGAGCAAAAGCGGTGGCGGGGTGGGTTGCCGAGAAAAAGTACTACGACCATAAATCCAATTCATGCATTGGTGGTGATTGTGAATGCTACATTCAGGTTGTTTGGAGAGACACTACACATGTTGGGTGTGCTAGAGTTAAGTGCGATAAATGCCAAAAGAGATGCACCCTTGTTGCTTGTCTTTATAGTCCCGAAGGAAACTATCCTGGTGTACGTCCTTACTAGTTAATTAAACTACTTTTATTACGTATACAATAAAATTGGCTATTAAAATTGAATAATGCTACGTAGCTAAAATTAAATGTAAATCAAATTTTATATTTTTTTTGTTATTACTATATGTATTTATAATTTTATAATTTTTTCTCTCAAATAAAAATTTTAAATTTTTATATTTTTAATTCTAAAAAATCTCAAATCACCTCAACACATTTTATAAAAAATAAAAACATTTTAAATTTGATCGGTCTTTAGTTATTTATTAAAAATTAAAAATATTTAAAATTATTGGTTTATGATCTGCAAAATAAAATAATAAATAATAATAAAGTAGCATCAATTTATTGATTATGAATGGATATTATATGTATAAAATTATAAATATTATACATATAAATTAAAAGTATAGATGTTAAATTAAAGAATTTAACAATTTCTATTATACAACTTATATTTTATATATAGACTATAATAAAATAAAATATAAAATATAAACAAAATTAAGAAATAAAATTTTAAAAGTAATTATTAATTCGTTATATTAAAATCAATAAATAAACATACATATAAATAGTAAATAAAAAAGTATAATTATAATTTTTTGGTGTACATGAGATAATTTGAAATATATAACAAGACACATAGTTTAAAATTTGGTAATATTAATTATAAAAATTTGTCAATTATAAATATTATAGGTATGAAATTATGGATATTATTAAAGTAAAATTCTGGATGTTATGTGTATCCTATCTAACTATGAATATTATGTATATGATCTTATTAAATAAAATTAAAAATAAAAAGTTTTAGTTAGTTTTGGTTCCTTAAATTAGGGCTGCACGGATCGGATTGGATATAGCCTAAAATTCTATTCGATCCGCACTGCACTCATCGAATCGGATCGGATACGATATCCACAATTTTTCAAGCCAGATCCGATCCGATCCGATCCGCAAGTATGCGAATCGGATCGGATCAGATATCGGGTATATCCGCATAATTAAAAAAAAATGTTTTCAAATTCCATTTGGCTATTTTTACAAAAAAAAAAAAATTCATTTTTCACCTGTTTAAGCATATTTAATTTTAAAATATTATCAATAAAAATTCTCTTGAATAACAAAAAAAAATAATAACACAAGATTTAAGTTTAATGATTCTAAGTCGAAGTACAACATAAAAAATAAAAAACAAAATATCATAAAATTCATAAAACAACACACTAAAATTCATATCACGTTAGGGTTTATTTTCTTAAACTATGCTATTTATATGTGATGTGCGGATATGCGGATTTGCGGATCGGATCCGCGGATATCACTGCCAAATCCACAATTCGATCCAACCATATTGCGGATCAGATCCGATCCGATCCGATCTGATGGCTCTGCGGAGCGGATCGGATAATATCCGCAAAATTCGGATCGGATACGGATAATTACCGCGGATATGCAGATATTATCCGATCCATGTGCAGTCCTACCTTAAATTTAGTTTCCAAACTTTTTTTATTAAAATTATTTATTAGTATATAATACAAGTTAAAATATAGAAGATACCTCGAAAATGAGATAAAGAGTAATATATCAAATAAATACTAAATTCTTATTATTCTCATGATGATGCCATTATTGATGTTAATTGAGGAACTATTATTTAATTTAGCAATAACTTGTTCACTGGTCCGATCCTATTGATTTTCATTATGCCACTGATAAATGCATAATTGGGAATGAGTTAGATGATAAAATCTATGGCCCTCTAGAAGTTGCATGTGAATGTGTGTGTTATGCTATCATGTGAATGTATAAAACTAGCTATTAGAGCTGACTTGATGAAAGGCAGGGTCTATGCAGCAACCAACAAATAGACGATAATTAATTTGATGAATTGTAATGAGGTATTTGCTATGGTCTTTAAAAGTAATTTTTAATTATTAAAAAAGATTAAATAATTATTTTTTAATTTAAAAGTATACTAACTAAAAAATTTTAAATATTTAAAATTTACTAAAAAAATTAGACAACAAATATTAGATGCCATAGAATTGGCCTTATAATTAATATGTGACATTATACGTATATGCATAAGTTTTGACTTGTTAATTAGGCCTAATAATGATCAATATTTCTTAAAACATTTATATCAAGTTAGAGAGAGGGGGATTTTAAATCAAACATTTATATCAAGTTAAACCACACATATATGATATAATTTTAGTAATACAAATGGTTATTTTTGTAGAGAAATTATGTTTATATTTCTTTTTTTTATATTATTAATTTCAAAACGTTATTTGAAATACTAATTTTTGTGAGATTAATAATTCTATTATGGCAACATAGTTTAGATTCATTAATTTTAACGAAATTAATAATTTCATTATAGAAACTCACTTTAGTTGGTTAAGTTAAAGATATAAAATAGACTTTTTACTTCTAAGAGAATTTAGAATAAAATAAGTACAAAATTTATATCATATTCATCTTATATTTACTTTAAAATTAAAGGATACATGAATTATTTATACTAATAAAAAAAACCTTTATAATTTAAATAGTATATAATTAATACATAACACAGTTTAATTACTATATATCCTAAACAATATAAAATTTATATCCCTTTATTATAATTAACTAATTAATATACTTAATCTCTTGTTTCTCCTTGTTCCTGCATCACTATTATTTGATTAAGGCATTTACAATCTTTTTTAATTTGACCTCAAGTTATTATGAAAGATCAGAGTCAAGAATCATCAATTATATATAATCATTATACTGCTCTAATTGATAATTAATGTTTTATATTTCTTTCTTGATCATCTAGTAATTAAATCAATACATGTATTCAAGTACATCAAAAGGCAACTATACATATATAGCCATTATTCATTACAATATTATAATAATCCAACCCAAAACACTTCTCCACTAAAATGAGAATTGGCAGAGAACAATAAAATGAGAATTATGAAGATGGTAATAATAATAATAAGTTTTGCAAGCATATTATTGCCATTGTGCATAGTAGTTATGGTATCGAATGAGGCAGAGCCTTCGGTAGAGTATTTGAGAGGCCACAACACTGCACGAGCAAGTGTTGGGGTTCCTCCACTGAAGTGGGATGTGAAACTAGAAAAAAAGGCTCAAGAGCTGGTGAATGAATGTTTCGGAATCTGCTGGGGAAAAAATTGATGAAAGGACTAATTTGGTGTACGATATTCAATTTCAGGGACTAAAATGAGTCATTTGATGCAAAGTAAGAGACTAATTTGGTGCACATGTAACGATGACATAGTGGATGACACGTGGACAAATAGCATTACAACACGTGGCATAATCTGACACGTGGCAAAATAGCATTGTGACACGTGGCATATCCATTCACGTAGCATGCCACGTGTCATTGACCAACACGTCATCGTACCGTTACACGTGTCCAAACCATGAAGTGATACCTGTCACCAAAAGTCCATGTCATCAAGCCACGTCAGCGCATCGTTAACGGAAAACGGATCAGGGACTACTTTGGTGCAATTTTTCCAATCTCAGGATGTAATTAGTGCAATTGGAATTTCAAAGACGATTTTGATGCACGACGTCAATCTCGAAGACCACTATGAGAATTTACTCGCTAAAGTTTGGATCTGCTGAACACATTATAGCAGCAAAAGCGGTAGCGAGATGGGCGTGGCACAGAAAGAGTACTACAACCATAAATCCAACTCGTGTATTGGTGGTAAGTGTAAAGAATACACTCAAGTTGTTTGGAGTGAAACTACTCATGTTGGGCGTGCTAGAGTTAAGTGCGATTACTGCCAAAAAAAATGCACCCTTGTTGGTTGTCTTTATAGTCCCGCAGGAAACGTTGCTGGTGTACGTCCTTACTAGTTAATTAAACTACTTTTATTATTATAATAAAATTGGCTATGTCAGAAAAGTAAGAGAGAATATTAGAAAAATTGTTTGTGTGTATTTAAGTTATTTAGAATGATATAAATATAGATACTAAGATAGCGTTTGTTTTGAGGTATTGGAACAGAGATTTGGAGACTGAAACTCAGTATTATGTTTGTTCGCTCAAATACTGGTACTAAAATTTCTGTTTCTGTCTTTAAAATTTCAGTATTTCAGTACCTCCAAAAAGTGAGGACACAGGGGACTGAAATTTTTAGAGACAGAGACTGAAACTTTAATAACATTTTATACCTAAAATACGCTCATTTCAATTAATTAATTCCGATTTTACCTTTTGTAAAAATTAAATTAGAGTTTCATTCTTGTTTTAGTTTCTGTCTCCCACTTTGCACCAAACAGAATACTGAGATTTATTTCTGTCTCTGTCTCTTAGTCTCTGTCTCTCAGTCTCAGTCTTTTAATCTCTGTCTCTCCACCAAACGCTACCTAAGAGAATAGAAATAAGGGAACCACTTAAATAAAGACGCATAAAATATTTTTTTTAAAGATGTTTTTTAGTAATTAAAATTTAACACATAATTAATTAAATCGTGTTATTTTTGTTAAAATTAGGCTAGACAAATTGATTTGACCGAAAAAATGGTGAATCAAATCTTGAACTGGTCTAAATTAATATTATTTTTTATAGAAAATGATTACAAAATTCTATTATAAAAAAATGACTAAAATATTTCTATTATATATATTAATTTTGAGAATTTTAAATGCTAACCCTTTATTTTTGTATCGTCGTACGATTAGAATTTAGAATTTCCAAAATTAAAATATATATAAAATAAGAGTATTTTAGTCATTTTCTATAATAAGGATATTGTAGTTATTTTTTATAAATAATAATATTAATTTAGATCGGTTCAAGATTTGATTCACCTTTTTTTTTGTCAAATTAATTTGTCTGACTTAATTTTAACAAAAATAATATGATTTAATTGATTATATATGTTAAATTTTAATTATTAAAAAATATCTTAAAAAAAGATATTTTAGACGTCTTTATCTAAGTGACTCCCTAAAAATAATAAAAATATAATATTCTATAATAAATATTGAGATCTACTATTCTACTTATATTCTAACATACTATTAAAATTATCTATTAATATATAATACAAGTTAAAATATAAGATGCCATAGAATTGGCCTTGTAATTAATACGTGACATTATACATATATGCATAAGTTTTGACTTGTTAACTACGCCTAATGATCAATATCTCTTAAACATGTATATCAAGTTAAAGAGCGGGGGGTTTTAAATCAAACATTTATATCAAGTTACACCACACATATATGATATAATTTTAGCAATACAAATGGTTATTTTTGTAGAGAAATTATGTTTAATTATTAATTCCAAAATACCGTTTGAATCACTAATTTTAGCGAAATTAATACTTTTATTATTATGACAACATATTTTAGATATAAACTGGACTTCTTACTCCTAAGAAAATTTAAAATAAAATAAACAATAAATTTATATCATATTTAATTTACCTTCACTTCAAAATCAAAGAGCACATGAATTATTTATACTAATAGAAAAGAAAAAATCTTTAAAATTTACGTAATGTAAAATTAATATATAACACAAAAATTACTATATATCCTAAACAATATAAAATTTGTATTCTCTTATTATAATTAATAACTAATTAATATACTTAATCTACTATTTCTTCTTGTTCCTGCATCATTATTTAATTAAGGCATTTACAAACTTTTTTTAATTTGACCCCAAATTATTATGAAAGATCAGATTTAAGAACTATCAATATAATCATTATACTTCTCTAATTGATAATTAATAATTTATATTTCTTTCTTGATCATCTAGTAATTAAATCAATACATATATGTATTGAAGTACATCAAAAGGCAACTATATGATATATATACATAGATTGTACATATATAGCCATTATTCATTACAATATTATTATAGATTAATATTTGGCAAGCATTGGCAGAGAACAACAAAATGAAAATTAGGAAGATGGTAATAATAATAAGTTTTGCAAGCATATTATTGCCATTGTGCATAGTAGCTATGGTAGCTAATGAGGTTGAGCCTCCAGAAGAGTATTTGAGAGGCCACAACACTGCACGAGCAATGGTTGGGGTTCCTCCGCTGAAGTGGGATGTGAAACTAAAAAAAAAAGCTCAAGAGTTGGTGAATGAATACCTGGAAATCTGCTGGGGAAAACCACCGCCATCCAAGTCCCCTATCTACGGTGAGAATCTGATGTGGAAGTATGCATCCGCTGAACACGTTACAGCAGCAAAAGCGGTAGCGTGGTGGGTGACACAGAAAAAGTACTACGACCATAAATCCAACTCGTGTATTGGTGGTAACTGTGAAGAATACACTCAAGTTGTTTGGAGAGAAACTACTCATGTTGGATGCGCTAATGCTAAATGCCCAGATACACCAGGCGTCGTTGCCAAATGCACCGTTACTATTTGTCTTTATAATCCTAAAGGAAACCTTCAAGGTCATCGTCCTTTCTAGTTAATTACAACCGATGTTATATGCATCAATTTTTCTGTTCATTTTTTGCTATACACCTTTAAAAATGTTTGGTTGTTGTAACTACTCTTTAAAACATTTAACTAACTTTGTAATGGACTTATGTTATTTTTTTTATAATTATTTATTTGTTTATCTGTATAGTTATATATGTAAGATACATTGCGAAAAGTATTAATACTTAAAAAATTATATATTTTTTTGAAGTACGTCGTTAATTTTGGAAAGAATTTAGCATATTGCTAAAATTTATATTTCTATTAAACCAAGTGAAATGTATATGAATTTAAGGAGATGATATAAAAAAATTGTGTACTATTAATGAAAATTGATGAATTGACAACTCTAATTATAAATTGGATAAACTACATTATACTTTTAAATTGATTAAAATGGTATTATTATAAGACATATGATTTATTATACCACCTTATCAGAATTAACTATTTATGTATTTAACGCGAGGGTTTCTACACTTAAATTTTTAGACTTTTTTTAGTACATTATAATTGTAATTCATGAATATTTGACTTTTATTGGTATGATTTATTGGTCTATAAATATGAACAAAAAATGTTGTAATTAAGTCATGGAAGTTAATTCATATTCTTTGTAATATTAAGTATTCGATTTTGTATCAAGATAGACCAAATTATTTTAGGCTTCGAATAAAATTGGAAGCTTTAACAAAATTCAATACAACATAGACCAATAGCCAAGTGAATTTATCTGCACCTTATTATTGTTGCAAGTTACAACAGCAAATGTACTATTATATTAAAGGTTTACAAATGAAAGAATTAATTTAATTAGCATATACATGAATTGAGTAGTTACATCAGAATACCTAAATAAACTATCCATACAATAGATAACTACCTGCCATGACATTAAGACCCTAACCACAAACAATCACGGAATTGCAACCTCTAAATTATCTCATCACTATTCACCCACCCATTGCCAGCAAATTTTGTGTCCATTTCTAGTATATATTCAAACAATATAATGATGACATGAGATAATAATAATAATAATGCATGAGACCCACTTGACTTATTTTATATCTTAATTTATCATTAATCAAAATTTATACCAGTTTTTAGAGGTAGCCTGAATTGCTAGCTCAAATAAAGATGAAGTCTTTTCCAGATCATCACGAAATTCCCACACAATCCTAGCATGTATAAGTTTAAAAACTCAATTATTCCAAAATGTATGAATACAAATGCTTGAGATCTGTCTCCTAAACATTATACTCAACTGATTAGAGGTTCTCGTTTTATCCTTGCTGTTTCGTCTTATCCAACAGAAAATACTGATGACTGACTGAACATTGCCCTCCTCTGAAAGAAGTGATCAGACACTACTAGAAAACTAGTTATTACAGACGGATATTTCCGACGGATTTTATCCCACGGAAATACAGACGGAATTTCAGAGAAATTTTTTGTCGGAAAATAAAAAAATGAATTAGTATAAATTACAGACGGAAAAAAATCCGTCGATAATTCTGTCAAAAAAATTAATTTTTTCCGTGGAAAATGGTTACAGACGAAAAATCCGTCTGTAATTAAATAAACAAGAACGCAACATTTTATTAAATTATTACAGACGGAAAAATCCGTCTGTAATTTAAAATTTTCCGTCGAAAATATTAAAATAAATGTTTAATTCTCGTTCCTCTCTTCATTTCTCAAACACCATCCTTCGCGGGCTCCTCACCCATGCGGCCATGCCCTCCAAATCCTTCATCGGTGGCACCTCTCGCTGTTGCACCGCCACTGCCCGGAGCTCCATCACACCCCTTTCCCAATCTCTCCGTCACACCCATTCACCAGTCTCTCTCTTTCAGCTTCGACGCCGATGAATTTTGCCACCCTCTCGACACCGTTTTCTGTCGCTGCTCATTGAAGCTCGTCAGCATCGTCGTCGTTGATTCAGGTAGGCTCCGTCGTCCCTTTCGATAACATTGATTCTCTTGCCATTGTATATGTTCTGTTCTGAAAACAATTTAGGGTTTTGTTACAGACACAGAGATGGCAAGCTTTATGTGAAGGAACTCCAATTTGTTGAGCATTGAATTGAATCAGATTGGGTATATTTTGAAATGGACTTTGTTAATATGCATTCTACATGTTTGTTGTTTTGTCTATTTCTGACTTTCTGTTGTTGTTGTTGTCTCTTTGGGGTTAGCCTCATTCTTCAGGAGAAATTAGGAATAGATTTATGTGTGTGAAAGGGGAAACTAAAATTGGGAAGAAGCTTGAGAAATCACCCGTCTCAGAAGAAGAGCTGATCAAGAAAATTGAAGGTAATACTTTGACTTCAAATTGATTGTGACTATGTTGCTGCTTCTTGTCACCTTTGTCAATTAAGCATCAAGATTCTAGACGGCATGAAAAATCATCTCATGTTAAGACTGACAGGGATATGAAGTTTCTACTTAGATATAGAGAAATGAAAAGAAAACTTCTAATTCAATGCTTGAACTAGTTTAGAGTTAGCACAAGAAGAGGCTAACAACCTATCAAGCATGGTCCATTCGGATAATGTACGGCTCGAACATGATGTGGCCTTCCTCAAGGCTGTTTTAGATGATACACAAAAGGTACATAACATTAACACACTTTGATTGAAAAAGCACTTGGATCAATCATTTTATACAATAATGTTGTAATCACCTGATTGAGTTTTTGTTGTAGGAGCTGCACTCAACCAGAGGTGTGATTGCTGGAGAAAGAGCCAGGGCATTCCAACTACAGGTATAAATATAAATATTTGTATTAATTACTAGCCTTAGCTGTATCATTCATAACATCACTTTCTTTTTGTACACACAGTATGAAGTATTTCATCTCAAATAGAGATTGCAGTCAGTGGAGAATCGAGAACCTACTCCAAGGAAACCTTTTCATCTGCAGTGAAGTGAAGTGGGTAGTTGAAGAGTAGTTACTAATAACCATTTAAATCAGTTAATGTGATCTTTATTTATTTATTTGGTGTATAACTCATGATCCTTTTTGAGAACTAACCTTTCTCAAACATGTTAATAGATTGAAAATTTACACTTCATAGATAAATATTTTTATTACCCCTTTTTCTTGTATGTTTTCTTCTCTCCATCTTAATGATATTCTTTGATCATAAAAAAGTAAAATCCAACTAAAAATTGTGCAAATTATTTTGTTTCGCAGGTACTTCTTATCCTGCCAACTTTGAACAGCTTTTCGTATATTCTGTTTTCATAAAGAGAGATCACACCTACTGAGTCTTGTGAATGGCACAGAACTGTATCCACAACTGAAATATACCACAATCATTTGTTTTATCATCAGGCTCTTATTCTTCTTCTTCTTCATGAAGGGTTACTAAGATGTGGTAAGAGTTGCAGATCTCAAAAGAGGAAATATCTCTATTGAAGAGGAAGCCATCATCACTAAGTTGCATGCTTCTTTTGGCAACAGGTTAGTGCTATTTACTACTACTCTATATGTGTCTCAATGAGAGAGGTGACCTACAAATCCTAATTCATGGCATATGCATACGTCTCCTTATTGTTATGTTTGCCACTTTCCTTGCAGTCACAAAGGTGGCTGTGGGAAACATGTGAGGATTTGTTATTTGGTGCATTCATGACACATGGCTCCTCTTTCCCTTGGATTGATTATTCATTATTATTCAAACTAATGGTCCATTTTGCTTTGCTGTTTCAACTTCTCAGAATTAGGTTGGGCGTTGATCTACTGTGAGTCCCTGGCGTAAGCTTTTTTAATACAATACTATACTATATGTTTTAGTCGTCTAATTTACTATTCCTAAATCACACATTTCGGTCATCATTAAAAAATGCAGAAATATTTGTGCAACTCTTTTTTTGTTTGTGTTTTATTTCTAATTCGTTATTGTTGTCTCATTACAATAAGGTGCAATAATATAGCTTTTTAATTTCTCTCAGTGTTACCAAAAATGTGTATATATTTGAAGTGTGATTCTTATTTAAATATTATAGCAATAAGTTAAAATCTAATTTGTGTAAATAGTTTAATTAAATTTTTTTAAAAAAATTTAAACAATAAATATTTATATTAAAAATAGCTTATAAAATAAATTATTTTATATTTATTTTTTTAGTTTTTAAATTTTTGTGATGGCTGGATCAGCTTCAGGATCAGGGTCAGGGTAAACGTCAGTGGGTGCTGATACATGGAAGGCTCATTTAGCCATGGCCATGGTGCAGCTCTTATATGGTGGATACCATGTCATCACAAAAGTGGCCCTCAATGTTGGTGTCAACGAATTAGTCTTCTGTGTGTTCAGGGATCTCGTTGCCCTTTCTATCCTTGCTCCTGTCGCTTATTTCCATGAAAAGTATGCTCTTTTTATCTCCCTTTTCTCCTTTAAGAAATTTTTAATTGTGTTCTATTTTAGCCATAAATAATTACTACTTTCCAATTTGTTGTAGAAAAATTTAACCTGTTGGAATAATTACTATTTTGCATTTGCTTCTTATTGATGCACTTTTCACTGTATATGAAGGGTGATTCTGGCACCGTGGAGTCTGTGTTTAGGCCATTCTATTTGTATGAAAATATTAATTATTTAGAAATTTCTTCCTGCAAATTTAGAGCATGCTCTGTATTTCACTGATATTGAATGGCTTACTCCTTTTGGACATTAATTTGAGGCAATGAACAATAGTAATCTAAAACCTGGTTCAAGAAATGTACTATGTTTGTGCTTGATTGTTGCTACTGGTTCTAGGCTGCTAATCATGTTTATATACTATGTTTATATCTTATACAAGAAATCAACATATGCTTCTGCCACGCAGCCAGCAATTCCAGTCTTTACGTTTCTGTTTACTGTAATGATTACTAATTCACTTCAAAGATAAAGGAAGTACATGAAAATTGTGATTTAAATTTTGTGGGTCTCTCTAATTATATTTTTGCATTAGAAAGTTGTAAATAGCATTTTTCCATGATTTCAATGTTTCTGTTTAGTTCAGATTAGGAATTATGAATTTGGTTTATTTAGCAGGTGGAGTGGGACTGTTTCTGCTATTGTTTCAGAGGGGAGCGCAGTTGGCGAGAGTTTTTCTGCGACTGAAGTCTTCAAACTGACAAAATGTATTCATCTTCTCTCTGTCTGATTCTGATCAATGGTTAATCCTGCTATTCAAGAATTCATTTAAGATCAATAAAACTCATCGTCATGATTACATTATGCAGTGTTATATATATATTAGAGACATGCGCAACACAATAGATCACAGTATTATTTATTTATTTGTATATTACTGCACATGAATACTAAAGTAATTAATGCCACTCATTGCTGTTCCCACTAGTTCATGACCCATTTCTAATTGTTCCAAACATAAGTTAAGAATTAGGGACATAGATATGAGACAGTATTATTATATTGACTAATTAGCTTAAGTAATTTCTTTTAGCATCGAAAGGAAAGCATGAATGGTGACTGATGAGTATTTTATATATATATATATATATATATATATATATATATATATATATATGCAAATTTTATAAATTTAGGGGTTAAAATGAATATCCCGTAAATTGTAAGGGCATTGAATAAAATTATGCCTACTTCAATTTAACTATTTAAAAAGTATAAAAAAAGTCATGTTAAAAATGGTACTAAGATCATCAGTATGCAGATGGGGTAGATATGTCAGAAGTGCAGGTACTAAGATAGGTCAAAATGATGCTTTTCTCTGCAAATGTCATTCTAAGAGAATTGTGCAATCATGCAGGATGATTTTTCAGCTGTTATAACAAAGTCATTGGTGACCTTGGTGCATGGCCTGGAAACCAAAGGTGAAGTTGCATGCTCATCTCAATGGATCCATTAGAGACTCCACACCTGTATGTATATCCATATCTCTATCTTCTGAGATTCATCATCCTTTTATTCTTTTTTTAATTATTATCTATATTCATTTATTTTGCAGAGAACTCACAAAGGCCTTAGATGAAAAGAGTGTTATAAATTTCTCTCAAGTGGAGCATATTATCATGAAGTGTATCTTAGTCAGTGGCAAATATACACGCTAAGAGATTTCTTATTCCATAAGATTTGACTACATGCTCTTTTAATTAAATATTTATTTGTGATGAATTATAGTTGATGTATCAACACACTTTGATGTATGGTTGTTACTTAATATTATAGTTGATGTATTAATACACTTTGTTTATGTTTTGAATTATATTAACTTGTTTGTTTATTTTTTGAAATATTATAAATATTCGAATACAAAATAGATAAAAAATTATATTTATTAAATTTATATTTATTTTGTATGAAAACAGGTTTATTTTGTAGTAGAAAAATCTAAAAAAATATTATTTTACCTTATTGACGGATTTACAGACGAATTTTCTATCTGTAATCAGAGTGTGAGATGATTTTCCAAAGTTTAAATTACAGACGGAAAATCTGTCAAAAAATCCGTCTGTAATTACAAACGAAAAATCCGTCTGAAAATCTGTCTGTAATTACAGACGAAAAATCCGTCAGAAAATCCGTCCTCTTCGGGAAATGGATGGAAAATTTACAGAGGGAAAATCCGTCGATAACTGATAAAAATCCATCGGTAATTTTCCGACGGAAAAAAATCCGTCGGTAAATAATTTCCGACGGGGCTTTTACAGAGGGATAAAATCCGTCGGTAACCAAAAATCCGTCTGTAATAAAGACTAAATCTGTGTGTAAATCTGTCTGTATTAATCCATTTTCTAGTTGTGAGACAAAACTTCATATAATAAAAGTAGTAGAATTGACAATAGTAATAATTTATATACATAGTTAAGTGCCACGTTTATCTTAATCTTTATGACCTCTTTTTCGAAAAAAGAAATAGTAGATTACTCACCAATTCTCATACAAAGTAGTTAAAAATAAATAGTTCAAATGATGCAGCCTTGAGAGTGAGTTCTAAAATAGCACCATTTTTAGAAGAGTAGAAAATTTATTTACAAATTGATGATAAGTTGCATTTTTATTATTTCATCTAACGACCAATCTCATATGAGTAGAAATAAGCTAAGCAAGCATACCAAATAATGAGTAGTTTAAGATGAGTGCAAATCAAAGTAATATAACTAATCAATTTTTGAAGTAAATTAAGGCACTAATCCTAATCTCATAACCAATCATTTTTCCCAATATTGCAGAAACTGGCGAAGTGAGATTGGTAGCGCACAAACCTTGGCACTACTGCTCCACTGTGCGTCACTGATCCATCCTCCTCTCTCCGGTATCGAGCTTTCGAGTCTCCTGCACAGTGTCTAAAATCCATACTTCCTCATCCATGGTGGGTAAAATCCCTAATCTCCGACCCACCCTGCGCCTCTGTGTGGTTGTGGAGTCACGCGGCTGCCCTCCGTCCTTCTCTCACCAGCGTCGAAGTTTCCCATCTCCTCGATTGTGCGAGAAACACTTACACGCTCCTCCCCCGTGTGCCAATCTGAGCTATCGCGGCCTCTCCTGTCACTGGTTCGTTCTTTCACATTGATCTTTCTTTCTTGTTTTCATTCTTGGTTCATAATTTTGATTCAGGTTATTTTGATTCAGAATTTGTCTATATCTTCTATTAATTGGGGTTAAATGTTACTATTTAGAGTTAGAGATTTGAAGGTACTACTTTTTTTATTTATTGTGTGCTTTGTATTGAAATTGATAGTTAGAGTAAATAAATGAAAAAAGTTATTTGATTAATTCAGTTTCAATAATGTTTAATTCCATTTTTGACATAATATTATGGATGAAACTGTTTGAAATAAGGTTCCCAACCATCCTTTTCCTGGGACTCTGTTACACACTTACATTATCAATTGAGAGCCTTAAGGTTTAGCTCAGCTTAATTTCAGCCGAATCATGTGCACCGATTGTCTTCATACCCTGCTTTATTAGAGTTCTTCCATAAAGTTAGAAATGACTTAACTTCAGTACTAATAACTAGCTATATACTATATATCAGGATCAGAACTTCTAAGTTATTAACATTCTCATCAAGTCAAATTTTAATTCGAAACAGTAGTGAACTAGTTACTAACACTCTAAATTAGGCGAAATATAAAAAAAAGGATCATTATCGTTATTAGAGGAATGGTCAATTGGTCATGGATCGTGCTTCCCATTTTTGGAATTGGAATCATTAAAAAAGAGGGACTTAGGTGTGTGTATAAATCAGATAAAGAAATGCTAAGGTGTTCATGTTGATCTCCATTATACTCTTTGTATGCTAATAGCATCTATGTTCTGCTTCTGAGCTTGAAATTTTCAACTATTATATGATGACATTCTAGAGAGAGGGTTTTGTGCTCAATTATTGTATGAGAACCTTATCATGATATTTATGTTTTGATTAGACATCATTAAATCTGATGAAAGTTATTTGCTTAATTAATTTTATTGCTTATTCTATCTTCTTGTTAATTTATTATCAATTGATTGAATCTCTCAATGGATGAAAAACAAGAAGAAAAATAAATATTTAATAAAGGCAAATGAAAGATCCTAAATAACATCAAATATAATGTAAGAGAACATGTGCAGAAGAAACATACATAAATCCACATACTTGTCTTCATGTAGGAATCTCAGTGAATAGCTACAATTATATAAACATGAATAAGAATAGTGTTGTTATCATTTGATTATTGTTCTTACGAAACTTCTATCATGCTACAAAATATATTTAAAGCTGATCCTTGGACTAGTAGCTCGCTCTATATATACTCAATTTACTCAGTTTGTTATTAATAGAAAAAGACTTAACCTTGTTATCAAAAGGACAATTTAATTTCTTCTCCTTTAACCTGTTATTAGATACACTAAGTGCTTGTGCTGTCTTAATCTTGCATATGAAAAAATTTAAAAAGTAAAAAGGTTCTCTACAATTATATAAACAAATTTTGATACGTGTTTCATATTTTTGGAAGAGACCCAAAAGTAATTTCATTGGTTCTGTTAAAATATTAGGAGTTGCATCAATGGGATCGAAGGTACAGGGACAAATTTGGATGTGGGTTTATAACAAGTATGGGCAAGTGGTCCTTGCAAAAAATATTTGATGAAGTGAAGGTAAATATTTAGGTGTTTAATTCTGTGTATATTGTGTCTGACATATATAATACCGTTAAATAAAACATACCACAACTAGAAAATGGATTAATACAGACAGATTTACAGACGAATTTAGTCTTTATTACAGACGGATTTTTGGTTACCGACGAAATTACCGACGGATTTTGTCCCTCTGTAAAATCCCCGTCAGAAATTATTTGCCGACGGATTTTTTTTCCGTCGGAAAATTACAGACGGATTTTTACCAGTTACCGACGGATTTTCCCTCTGTAAATTTTCTATCCATTTCCCAAAGGCGACAAACTTTCCGACGGATTTTTCGTCTGTAATTACAGACAGATTTTCAGACGGATTTTCCGTCTGTAATTACAGACGAATTTTCCGACGGATTTTTCGTCTGTAATTTGAACCTTGGAAAATTATCTCACACTATGATTACAGACAGAAAATCCGTCTGTAAATCCGTCGGTAAAGTAAAATAGAAATTTTTTTAAAAATTTTTCCATTGCAAAATGAATACTTTAGGTTTATTTTTTAAATTTCCTCCATCAAACACACTGTAAATTGAAAAAAAAAAGAGGCCAAAAATCATATAGATAAACATAATATTCATTATATGATACCTATAAAATTGGATGTTATTTTTCAACATCATTGGCCGATATCTCACTATCTCAATAAAAAGATACCCAAAAAAATAAACCATTGACAGAACTATAACTATTTACATTACTCATTGACACTACTAGTTCCTTCATTTTCAACAATTTAAACAAACAAGATTTTATATTGATCCTATTCCTTTTAGATTGCATGATGGTGACTTGCTCAGAGCCATTGACAAATACACCTCCTGGATCTCCTTGTGGTTGTGTGGCCACTTCAAGTTAAACTCCACATCAGCATTGCAATATACAAGTTCTTCCCTTTAGTTTTCAAGCTAGCTGAGAAAATTACAGCCAGTCTTTTGTTGAGTCGCAACCAGGTTCGCATTGTTGGAGCTAATGCAGCAAATCATCAACTAGAGAAAATCCTGTTCTCTTAAATTTGGTGCCTCAAGGAGTTAAGTTTGATGATACAACAACATTCTTGATATACAAGAAATTCTGGCACAAGGAAATTCTCACTGATGCTTCCTTTTTTGGCACAAGAAATTCTGGCACAAAGAGTCAATATTATTAACGCAGAGAGAGTATTATTAACGCATCCGAATCTTAGTGATTAAATTAATGTGTTATGTACCTCCTCCAAAGGCTATATCAATTGATGGAATTCCTACATGCTGCACAAAAGGTTTATAATCTGATCCTCCACCACCTAATCTTCCAATCTTTCCATGTAAAGAAATAGTTCATGATTAGATTCAGGCCAAATCAAATGCAGAATTTTCACTACTCAGCAACAATTCAGCAAAGCTAGCAGTAGAAAATTTAATAATCACATATCTCTAATTTTAGAATTCAGATTCAGAATATAAAATTGCAAAATTAGAGTCTACAACAGCAAAAGCTTCAAAATTAGCAAGGAAACAAAAAGACAGCACGATTTAAGGCAATAAATAGCTCTTACCATTCAAAAGACAAGTTTTCTCCCCGGTATCTTTGTACTGACGGAGACATTGGTTTAGACGGAAAAGATAAGGCAATACAAGCACTAAAGGGATTGCAACAGAGTGACTGCCACACACAGAATCAGCTTCCAACCAAGCAATTGTGGCAACCTACAAGAGTTTTGGAAAATGGATCCCCTAATTAGAGAAGTCAATCAAGCATCTTGAGAGCCAAGAACAAAAGATACAAGTCTAGAAACTAAAAATTTTAACTGTTAATGAACAAGCTCTATGGAAAAGGAGAATGGTAAGAATGCTTAAATCTGTAGACAAATTACAAATATCAATATTATATAGAGTCCACAGTGCTGGTTTTTTTTCTCGAGAATGAGCAAAAGCTTTTATTTCATTAGACAGGAATAAACTAACTAATGCATGTGTTAAAACTCACCTGTATCATAAGCTCAACTAGTTCCTTCACGGATACTTCATTGTCTGGGTTTCCCACATTGAATATCTGTCCATTTGCTCTTTCAAGATTATCCTGTGACAAGTTGACATACACATTATCTGAAGCTCATGGAAACTCAAAAAGTTGGGTTAAGGAAGTCATGCAGTGATCCATTTCTATGAAACTCATAGACTAAGAGGTGCTGCCCATACTCTGAACAATAACCAATATAAATGGATGAATAGAAGAAAGAAAGAAAAAAAAATTATATAACAGATACAATGAAGAAGAAAATAAAAAATAGAGAGAAGAGAATACCAGTTTCAGAGGCTACGAGGAATAAGAGAATCAAGCATGGAAGTAAAAAGGAAGATTTTGCCATTCTGAAAGTAATTAGTTGTGGCTATGGTATGAGTTTGAGTGAAGTGAAGAAAGATGAATGAGGATTGGGTAGTGTAAAGTGGATGGGATGGTGTTACTATATATATATAGTTCAGCTACAATTCATATCCAGAAAATTTGGAGAGGTAAGCTGTCTTCTCATAACTTTCTGTCTTCACATAAATTTGGAGAGGTAAGCTGTCTTCACAGAACTACTAAATAATTAATAAAGGAGAGAACATTTAAGATAAATAAGGATACAGAGACATAAGGAAGAATTGAAGCATCACCTATTAATAAAGAAAGAAGAAAACTCAGTGCCTTAGCTTTAAATTTTCTACTTTTGTATATCTAATAACTAACTCGTAGATATGCCTTTTTGTCCCTCACTATGGATGCTCTTGTTAACAAAATTGAGCTAAAAGGCTTACACACAATGCATCAAGAATCAAAATCAAGTAGGAACATAAAGAGAACCACGTGAGGGACATTATAGGTTGTGCTTGTCTTTTAGGAGCCAAAAAGAAAATAATAATAATAATAATAATAATAAAAGTTTATTATATATATATATATATATATATATATATATATATATATATATATATATATATATATATGAGAGAAATTTATAACACCCTTTTCACCTAAGGCCTTTGTGAGTTCTCTGCAAAATAAATGAATATAGATAATAATTAAAAAAGAATAAAAGGATGCTGAAGATCAGAAGATAGAGATATGAATATACATACAGGAGTGTGGAGTCTCTAATGGATCCATTGAGATGAGCATGCAACTCCACCTTTGGCATTGACACCCACCACTCCATGTTCTTGTTTGTTAATTAGTGAATCTCACGGCAAGAATAAGAATGGAGAGAATAATAAGTGAAAGTGTAGAAACAGATGGAGTAATATGTATATTGAAACAGGGGGCTAATACTATATATATATATATATAGAAAAGCATCAGTACTTTAGAACAAAGATTGACAACTATTGTACCTCTATTGGAATTGTAAACACACATGTTGATTTAGATAAATCAAATTCTTTTCGAAGAATTTCTCTGTACAAAGAAGCCAATTCTTGAAGCTACATTCTTTAGCCTGCATGAATAAGCAAATAATATTTTGAAGTTTTGGCTAAAAATTAATGAATGCTAAAAATGAGATAAGTTTTGGCTAATTTTTAATATAAAGAAAATCAAAACAAACCGGATATTCCAACTGCTTAAGGAGCACTGTAGCTTCAGCTCTCTTTTGTATTGATTCAGAATTTGAAAATAGCTTCCTCTGGTTAGAGGGGGAAAAAGTCAAATTGTAGCATCAGTTATCCTTTCCAGTAAAACAGTAGAGATTTTAAGTTAACTATAATCTATATACTTTTAAGTCTTAGCCATGTTTGGAAGGATAGCTAATGTCAGCTAATCCTATTGAATATTATTGGTCAGTAAAATAGTAGTTGGTCACTAAATAAGACAGCATATAGCAATTCAACAAGGGCATTATATATGCCAATGTATAAGCTAATAAGGGAGGCAGAGAAACACAAATTAACACTTAAATAAAGCAAATTATAGAGGTATAGAAGATCAAACTAAGTCACAAGAGTAACAAAATAGATAAATGCATCTAAGATGGACCCAGGCTTGTTTTGCTTGATTGGCCCAAGTCCAAAGGCTTGGCAAAGGTGAAGGAACAAAACCTGCAAGTTTTTTACTATTGTAGCCATTGCTTCCTCAGAGACTAGCTTGCAATCCTGGAAAGATGAATCTCCATATGCCTAAGACAGAGAAGAACAAACTAAGATATTTCATCTATGACTTTGATTTATATGTTTGCGAAAGTAATCAAGGAATGGAATTACAAGCTATATCATCCAAACTAACCATTAAAATTGGCATTGCTCCAGTGTAAAACCTAACTGCATCTGCATAAGCTTTCGATTTGATGCACTTGTTAAGTCTATCAGGTAGATCATATATGAACTATTCTTCAACAAGGATGAAAAATATGTGAGCCATATTTCTAGAACATATAATTATATGCAATATTAGAAGTACAAAAAGTTGTATCACCAAGCTAAAATACATGGAAACATAAGTATTGTAGTGAAGAACAATGTGAAACCAGAAAAAGACACATGTAATAGCTCTAATACCTGAACTTTATGGAGAAGATTGCAAGTAGGATGCAGCTTCTCTATGTGCTCCCTTTTGTCAAAAAGAGAAGTGTTAACGCTGTCACTCCTTGACTGCACGGACATTATCTGCAACAACCAGGGAAAACACACATTCCTATCAAACTCAATTCGAATCGGATTGAGTAAACTATAGCTACAACTACCTTCTCAAGATGCTACTCCATGTTTGTCTCCATCCCGGAAATGTTACTTTTCATCCTGCGTGACGAGAAATGTCATCAACTCCTACCTAAAAAGCCACACATATGTTTTCAGTTTTCACACTAAAACTAAGTACCTCTTTATAGTATCAGTAGCATTGATGAACTTGTTATAGTTCTCGTAAACCAGCATTTGCAAGTCAGTGTCAAGATTCTTAATTTCAGCAGCCAGCTTGACGTGGCACTGAAGCAGCCCTTCCAAATTGGACTTGTGAACCTTCACGAAATTTCCCAATTTAATGATTCCAAATTAGAACCTAACAAACAGAAAATAATCACAACAAAATGCGAAGAGACTTGGAGGGAGGTTACCATGAGGTTCATGTAGTGATCGGGATCGAAGGAGTTGGAGTTGATATCGTCGGGTGAGGCGTGCTTGGCGGAGTCGGTGCCGGTGGACATGGCAGACTCTGGAGAATAGAAACTCTGAAAGTTAAAAACTATAGAAAGCAATGGGCTACCATGAATTTTAGGTCAAAAAAGCTTCGATTGCAGAAAATAATTCATCAAAATCAGAGTAAATCCGTAGATTCAAACTAAGCACAAAAGCAGAGTATGATAAACCTAAAACTAGCACAGAAAAATTGAGCCCTAAGATTTATCACGAAGAACAGAATCACAAAATCAGCATATATATACCTGAAATTTGAGATGGTTACAAGAAGAACTGAGAGAGCGAGTTGAGATTAGATAGAAGAGGCGCCAGAGGGAGCAGATGCAATGAAAGCGGAGGCAGAGAGCGCTCTACGACCATGGGAGTAGATGCGACGACAGCGGCGGCGGCGGGATCTCGTGCGACACAAGGAATGATAGAGAGAGACTGTGCGACGCAACGGCTCGGCAGCGGCAGCGGCAGCGGCGGAAGAAGCAGAAGTAGCAGCCACAAAGAGAAGAACTAGCTCGTGTTATGGAGAGAAGAAGAACTGAAGAAGCTCGTGTTTCATTTGGAAGAAGCTCCTCTTTCATTTAGGTTTAATTCAATATTTCTGACGGAAAATTTTAAATTACAGACGGATTTTCTGTCTGTAATAATTTAATAAAATGCAGCGTTTTGTCTATTTAATTACAGACAGATTTTTCGTCTGTAACAATTTTTCACAAAAAAAAATTAATTTTAACGACAGAATTATCGACGAATTCTTTTTTCCGTCTGTAATTTATGCTAATTCATTTTTTTTATTTTCCGACAAAAATTCCTCTGAAATTCCGTCTGTATTTCTGTGGGATAAAATCCGTCGAAAATATCTATCTGTAATAACTAGTTTTCTAGTAGTGATATATCAGTCCGCATCTTCTCTATTGCCAAATAGACCATCTACTGGTCCACCTAATATGCAGCCAATGCCATTGTTTGAGTTTGATTTCTAGCTTTATATATGTTAAAGTTTCAGCTTGTTAAAGATGCCTCCGATTTTGGTTTTAGCTTCAGGTGTACTGAATGTAATAGAGATTTATATTATTACAACTTATGTGAGAAACTTTTTATGGCATTAAGTTGTAGTTATGAAGTCATGTTTTTCTTTGTTTTTTATTTTATTTTTATTCACTCTATTTGTTGGGATTCATGAGTATCTGGGTCTATCAATTTAGTTTTATAAAAGTTCAAAGCTTGTGAAGTGGGCAGAAAGCTACTGGCATTGGGGTAGGGGTGGATTACGTAGCAATCTCTCATCTATAAAATTTAGTTTTTGATATTTGATGGCATTTGTGGTTATTTTCTTGTTTGGTTTAGTTTACTGCCAAAGGAAAATTTTGGCTTCTCAAGGTAGCTTTAGTAGAAGCAATTCATCGATGCACCACCCATCGCAGGTTCATGTCTGCCCTTGGAGCACTGCAGATTCAGACTCCTCACTTCTGTTCCAACTTCTACTCATTGTTAGTGCCTTCTTCCTTCTGCTCTGCTCATTACTTCTGGTGTTTTCTTTTTTGTTTGATTTGTTCTGAACTTTCTTTCTATACACTTTGAAAATGATTTTGCTCGTTTTTTGTGCCCAGTAATCTTTACTATGTAGCTCCCCTTTCAAGAGACGTTGTTCAAATTGAGTGTAGTGAAAGATGCAATTGAATGCAGTATAGGAATTTTACTATTTTTAATTATATGGGTTTTTTTAAGTTGTAAACTTTGTTCATGGATTTTAATGTTGCACAGCTTGTTGCTATTGATGCCACTACAAGTGCATTTTATGGATTCAACAATGGTATGCTTTTTTGCCCATCTTTTGGGAATTGATTTTTCTTATTACATCTATATTGTGCATATATGTCTATCTCACTAGACATGTTAGCTTTTTTTTTTAACGTAAAAACCATAAAAGAGTAATTGCATATATGAGATTGGCTGTGATGGAATAACATGCATGTATGTGTAGTGCTTAGTCTTTGTAGGATGAAAATATTATGGAGGCAGAGGGCCCTTGATTTGAGATATTTTTTAATATGTTTTAAAGTCAATTTAGCTCATATCCTAACATTTATTGAATTAGTTAACTAGTATGATTATTTAGCATTTTTGTGTGCATAGAATTATTGTGTTGGAAGGACATGAAAATATCAAGAGTCTCATTTTTTCCTTGATTTTATTCTCTAGTTAGTTTCATGGATAATTTTTCCATTATTAAAAGGTAAGGACAAATGTAAAACTGTGGTTTTAAGCATTAAGGCACAACATTATTCTTGATAGTGACATTTATATATTGTGCTATATTCTTGTCTAAGCTCTATAGCTTGATCACTTAAGGCATGGATTATTCAATGGCATTTGAAATCCTGCTCGTCTTTTATATTTGGTATTTGAGTAGGTGTTCATCACCATTCCATTATCAATTATTGATATATGTTGTATCTTTAAGCCTGATGTGCTTGATTAATTTAGTTGCTCACTTTTTTTCTTCCCGAAAAAAAGTTTTCTCACATCAAAGTATGCATTTAGGTTATGAAAGAGCTTATAAGAACCAACAAGAAAAACTCTTGGGTAGAATTAGTTCACTAGAATAATGGAAATTGTGGTAACCATTGTAAGAAGGGATAATTATATCTATATGTTCTTTAACTTCTTAAGGAAAAGAATTTCATACTTCAAATTGGATGTTGTTGGAAAGATGCCTTTGTATGTAATGTAATAAAATTTGTTTGTTTGTCCAATGAAGAAGCATTTTATAAGAAATTAAATGACTCCACACACTGATTAAGTTTATTTTTGATTGATGATGTATTCTAAATGTTGTCTATCTGGATGACCCCTTGGAATTTTTGTTAATGTTTATGGCTTCCATTTGAGTATTTGTTGGCATATCATATCTATTTTTCTCAACCCTCTATTTTATTTCCTTAATGCGTGACATACTATTTTCTCAATTGTTCTTAAGAGTTCCTCCAGCTATGGCTTTGTCCTTTGGAAATGATGTTCAAAATGGTAGAAATCTAAGTCTCACAAGTGCAATGCAGTTAATCGAACGTGTTCCTGCTGCCTTGCTCTATTGGCCACTAATTCATTTGGCTGGGGCAGCTACTGATGACATTGCATTGGGTGTTGTTGTTGGAAGTAAAGGAAGAGGAAACCTGCCTCGTGCAGTATTTGATATTCGGGCCACACTTCTACTACTACTTATTGGTAAATAATTTGTGTTGAAATCTGTAGTGAAATGGTTGCAAGTTGCTTTTGTTTTTATTCTTATGTTGATTTAAAAGAATGTTTTTGCTCAACCGATATTTGATAAAATGCTTCATTGTTGTTACATTTCATAATTTTTGTGTGCCTGAGTTTACTTCCTTTCATTTTTCTACTTACAGTCTTAAGATTGAAATGCTTATAATCTATTAGGTTCAAAGCAGCAACAGAGAAGAAAAAGAGGCAGGCGATGGAGAGTGCTTTGAGATATCTATTTCAATGGCAGGTGAGGAGCTGCCACCAGATATCATTGCAGGGATGAATTCGGTGGAAGGGTAGAGTGAAAAATTAGAATTTTAGGATTGGACTTATTTTGGTTTGAAGTAAACATTTTTTTGAATTTCACTATGCAATTCTTAGCAAGAGATTTACTATGTTGATATTTTTATAAATATATTATTTTATTTTCTAGTAAATTTTGTTGTTTTTGCCACAAGTTTAGATTCAATGGCTTTAAAATATTAAGATTTATAGTATTAAAAAATCCAAAAAGGGCAAAAAAAATATATCTTTAAAATTAAACAAAAAAAATTAGTGTTTTTTAAAAGGAAAATCCATTTTTTTAAAATTTGATTTGGAATTAGCGGCGGTTTTATAACCGCCACAAAAAGCCATAAATAAAAAAACCGTAGCAACATTGCAGCGGTTCGTAACCGCCGGTAAAAAATATACTAAATCCTAATATTTGTATATTGCGGCGTTTTAAACCGCCACTAGATTAGTTAGCGCAAAATACTGATTCAGCGACGGTTATACCAGCGGTTGCTGAAAATTGCCGCAAAATCATTTTCCCGCACCAATAACCAGGGCAGTCCACTAAACCGCCAAAATTTGATTTTACGGCGGTTTAAAACCGACGCTAATAGGAAAAATAACCGCTGCAAAGCAGCGTCTCTGTTGTAGTGATTTACGTAATGTAAAATTAATACATAACACAAATTACTATATATCCTAAACAATATAAAATTTGTATTCTCTTATTATAATTAATAACTAATTAATATACTTAATCTACTATTTCTTCTTGTTCCTGCATCATTATTTGATTAAGGAATTTACAAGCTTTTTTTAATTTGATCCCAAGTTATTATGAAAGATCTGATTCAAGAATCATCAATATAATCATTATACTGCTCTAATTGATAATTAATAATTTATAATTCTTTCTTGATCATCTAGTAATTAAATCAATACATACATGTATTGAAGTACATCAAAAGGCAACTATATGATATATCACTACTAGAATTTAGACATTTACTAACACTTTTTATATAACAATTTTTAAAATGTTAGCTATACTAATAAAATTATACTTTTAGTAACATTTGTAAAATAAATATTAGAAAATATCATTTTTATTTTTACAAAAAAGTAAAAATAAGATACAAACGTTACCAAATTTCATTTCCCTTAATTTCATAAATCCTACAATCTCGAAGCTGGGTTCTCTTCATTTTCCCCCAATTTCACGCGTCTGAATGTCGTTCTCACTCCCACTCTCGAAGCTGTGAAACCACCTCTCGCTCCTCCTCTTCGATCTCTCGCTCTGCCTCTTCGACCTTTCGTTTCGCCTCTTCGATCTCACAGTTCGCGAATCGAAACCACAATCCGGTGTTCTCACTCTCACTCCAGCTCGCGTTGTCTCGCCTCAAGTTCATCTTCTCGCGCCGTCATCTTCTCGCCTGGATCGCCGTCTTCTCGCCGGTTTCATCGTCTGCTCGTCCCACGGCCTGGTAAGTTTCAGTTCTCTTGTTTAGTTAGTTACTTACTTCTTCAATCCTCTTTAATCTTTACGTAATAATTAATTTGACGTTTAATTATTAGTTGATTTAAGTTTTTAATTGGTGATTTAGTAGTTAGGTTTTGAATTTAGGTTTTCATTTACCGATCTTGAAATATGTTTATTTGCTTATTAAGTTGTTAAAAACCATACATTATAAGGTTTTCATATCCTCTGTTTTCTAGTTGCTTTTTCTTACTAAGCTTGGATTCTAATTTCTAATTTCTGTTTTGTTTGATATTGCCAATTGGAAAAACTCATATATTGATTCTAGAGGAAATTGTTGTATAGAGTAGTAATTAATTTGATATAAAATAAGAAGATTTTAAAGAAAATAGTCTAATAAGGACATTTACCAATTGGAAAAACAGTGATAAGGTATGGTCTCTCACTCTTTCGCTAATTTATTTTCTATTTTTCCCCTTGAAAAATAGCAAATTAGGTATTTTCTTTACTGGAATGTGGAAGAAAGAAAATATATCTTTTTGTTGTTATGTTTTTCCATTCTAACAAATGTCCTTCTGTTCTTGTTTGAGATAAATTAATTATTCTTGTTAAAAGCTGCTTCTGTTATTATTCAAATCCTTCTGAATTTATTGTTTGTATTTACACAATTTTTTTGATGTGCTTCCGCGATGAGTTCTATTTTTTTTTATTTTAGTAGACTCTAGTTATGTTTTCTCCTCTTTTACCTCTTTAGTTTTGTTTGAATATTTTGACGAATAGAACTAAAATCTGTGTAATCTCAAATCCTCAATTTGATTGCTCCTGGCATAGAAGGACTCGTATATAGTTCTTTAAAACTGGACAATTTAATATCACTCTTAATCGGGTTTGCCTCTTTGTTAACTTTTTTTCCTACCAATTTTCCATTTTTGTTTTTGTTGACCCAATTTCGCAAAGCATCTGATCATGTGGTTTTCTTACCTAACCTAGTTAAAGGTTTACTTCTCATTATGTATTTGATGTTTCAATTATTTTGTTTATACTTTCTTATTTTATTCAGCTTATAGTCTCATTTTTAGATTGGCTAATATACTCTTAACATATGATAGAGCACTAAGTTTTCATCTCTGTTGTCCTATGCAATGCTTGCACCATAAATTTTGTTAGCTTTTTTTTAATTTATCTATGGTGGCAGTTTCAGGATTCAACATTTTGATGTGCTGGTAAAATACTTGCAAGAATGATTAACTTTCTAGTTCACTACTATTGTGATATGATTTTTTGCACCGGATGAATTTTTAATTTTTTATAGAACAATAAAGTTGTTAATTGGATATATTTGGGATTGATGGTGGTGATTATGCAAAAAAATCATAACAAGTAAAGGCCTCGTCAAATGTAGTTGGCTTTATTTAGTGTGATAGGGCTCAGGTGTTGTTATTGCTGTACTAGTTGTTTATGTCCCCTGCTTTGAGCTAATATTCTTGACTTGTTTAACTCTAGGTCTGTAGCTGAAATTTTCAAAAGTCGAATTGCCCCAATTTTGGAAGACCCTACTGAAGATCTTAGCTTGAATAAGATCTTGGAAGGGAAAACTAGAAGGATCTCAACTTGCATGTTCTATAGCATATTGGTGAGTTGTTAGAAATATTTTCAAGTGGATTTTCTTTCACTTAATAGTATATATGACACACCTGCATAATGGCATTGTAGAAAGGAAGCAGCATTGCGCCAAAGAGAGGTAATATGGGATTAACTTGAAGTGTAGATGCGTGTATCATAAAAGAAGTATGTATACATCACAGTGAATGGAGCTATTGTTCACCAAATAATAGCATGTACCATCTCTTTTTGGATACAGGCTGCACTTAAAAATGCCAAAAAGGATGGAATTGGTAAGGAAATCACATCTCTGCAGGCTGTAGTTGAGGTGAATATATTTTCTCCTCCCCCCTTCATTATTGCCAGAATAAATAATTTTTCTAAGAATGATTCCTCTCTTGTTATATGTTGAAATGATTTCTTCTCCAACAGAACGCAAAAGTTGAAGTGGCAGCTGCTGCGAGCCAGCTAAATGGAGCTGAATCTGAAGTGAAAGCTCTTCGGTCATTACTGCTAAATTTTATCTTGTGTAACATTTGCTATGGATTATAGGCATCTGTGCAGATGTTGCAGTTTCAAAGTATGAACTTTGGTCATTATTAGCCCCTCTTCCTTTTGAGGTTGTCCTTTCTGCAGGACAAAAAGCTAAGGAGGAATAATGGAAAAAAGGCATGAAATAAAGACTTCTTATTCTTCATTTCATACTAATTTGACAGTGTTATAGGACAAATCTGTGCTCATGTTATTTTTTCTTTAGTGATAATTTTTACTGTTCTGTTTTATTATGAACCCTTGGTTTTTCTAGATATAATTATAATCAGTTTTAAGCAGGTGATGAAGCCCCAGACAAGAAAAGCAAATTTGTTCCAGACTTGAATGATCTTACTGGAGAAGGAAATATCAAGAATATGCTTTCAGTTGAAATGGGACTGAAGGAGTTGGCATCTTTAAAGGTTTCTTTGAATGCATTGGTTTTCTTGTTTTCCTAACATTCCTCTATTGCGTATTTTCATAATTAAACCATTTAAAATTTTCATGTTTTTGTTTAGAAGGCATTGTAGTCGCTGCTTTGAATTCCCAATCAATGGTTGTCATGCATAACCTGTCAAATCATTTTTACTTTCTCATTTTGGTTGCTTATTCCCTAGAGTAGAACATTAGAAATCATCTTCAGCTAGTGGAAAATAGTTTAATTTTTGCTGCATAGTACATTAGTAATTTTCAAGTGGTAGGTAAGCTCATCCTTATTCCCTTTGTCTCGAGTTTGAGCCCTTGGATGTTTATAGAACTGTATTGAGAGAAGCAGTTATAGTTCCTCCAGTTGGGTTAGTATACCAGTGGCAAAGACTCATGGTTTTCATTCTTACTTTAATTGTGCTTGTTAATGGAGTGTAAATAGAGAATATAAAAGAGGTTATAATTTCAATTCAAGATTTTTGTTTTTGGGGTAGAATCAAGTTATCTTTTGCTATTAATATTGTCAAAACAAATTTTTATTGATATGCATAAAGATTGAAAGAATAGATGTTGTTGAATGGATGGAGTATTTGAGTATGGTTCTATGTATATGGAAGGAATGCACAAAATTTTGTATGTTATATGTCAAAAGTTTCCCCCTTATTACCGAACATGTGTTTGACAAGTGGAGCGTATGTATAAGTGACCCCATGTTGTTTTTGGCTTAATATGTTCAATTGCATAAGAAGGCAGTGATGGGGTTTTTGCAGGTTTCTGGAGCTCTCTGTGTGCTGCCGGAAGCTGGGGAGATTGAGCCAATTACTCATGTTTTATGTACTGTGTATCATTTTTTTTATATGAAATATTCATAGAATTTAAGTGCTATAAATATTTTTTTCTCATCTTATTTGCATCACGAAAAAAACTTGTATAATGATTATTGATTAATGAAAGAGGTTATAAGAATTTCATTGTGTGAATTTGTGAATTTAATGAAATATTTCATGTTGTAGTAATTAATTTTAGTATATTTATATTGTGTATAATATAAATAAAAAATAGTATAATATAACTAAAAAAATGTTACTAAAGATCTTTTGTAATATTTTTTAAGTGTTACAAAAAATATCTATGGTAACATTTTTTTAAGTGTTATAAAAAATATCTATGGTAACATTTTTCTAAGTGTTACATAAAATATCTATTGTAACATTTTTTAAGTGATACAAAAAATATCTATGATAAGATTTTTCTAAGTGTTACAAAATATATCTATTGTAACATTTTTTTAAGTGTTACCAAGAAAGGTCTATTGTAACATTTCTCATAATATTACTATAAAAAATCTATTGTAACATTTTTATTAAATGTTGTTAAATCTTTAAAAAAATGTTAATAAAATTCTTTAGTAACATAGGGTATATTTAACATTTGTTAAAATGTTACTAATATACATAAGTAACATTTTAATATAACTTGGTAATATTTTTTAAATGTTAGTAAAAGTCAAGTATGTAGTAGTGTATATACATAGATTATACATATATAGCCATTATTCATTACAATATTATTATAGACTAATATTTGGCAAGCATTGGCAGAGAATAACAAAATGAGAATTAGGAAAATGGTACTAATAATAAGTTTTGCAAGCATATTATTGCCATTGTGCATAGTAGCTATGGTAGCTAATGAGGCAGAGCCTCCAGAATCAGGGAACCTGCTCCAAATCTCGTTCTCCTTCGTACTCTCGCTCTCAATCTTACCCCAAATCACATTCTCCTTCACACTCTTGCTCTCAATCTCACTGGCGCTCTCGATCGTTCTCCTTTTCTGCTTCGCACTTTCGCTCTCAATCTCACTGACGCTCTCAATCGTGCTCCTCCGCTCCTTGAATCTCTCTCTCGTTTAAACAAATTCTAGGGTTGGGTTTGTTATTCTCTGTTTTGAGGTGAGTCTAATGGAGGAGGAGAAGAACCTCCTTTCGTGTTCTTTCTTCTCTAATTTTCACTGCTTCATTATTATTCTTTGCAATCTTCTTAAGCATTTTTGTATATATTTGTTAAGATTTTTTGGCCATGAATTGATTGAATTCCTAATGTTAAGATCTACTTAATTCAATCCCGAGAATCCCGAAGAGGACACTGGTGATTTCAGATTGTATCTCCAACTGCTAAGGCGCTCCTTTTTCTTTCCTGGCTTCATTTCTGAAATTCATTTAGTTATCCTAGCAATATTTTACACTAGAAAGCAAAGTGTTAGTAGTTAGTAACTAGAACGAGAGAAGCAAGACTTGGATATAATGTGATATGTTACGACTATTGTGATATGATATTGTTATGCCTGTTCTGTTTATGTTTCTGTTTGTGTTTGTAAACTTAACTAGTTAACTAACCAGTTTTAAGTTTTTGCTATGGAGACAGTAATAACATGAATAATGTTCAGCTAAATGATTATGTTCTTGGCCTGATTGTGTTTAAATCAGACCTCCATGACCCTTCTTCATATCTTGCTTCATGGAAAGATGATTCAAGTGCTTGTTCATGGAACAGGGTTCAATGTAATTGATGCGTGAGCATATTTCCTATTTTTTCCTAGTGAATTTGCATTCAATTTATCGAGTTTAATCAAGAATTAATTATCTTTTAGCTACAATAGATGCTACTTTGAATCATTTGTAATTCTATTTATTTTAGGTAGCATTTGGCTGGATTTGATGGAGTTTTCGCAGAAAAAGAGAAGAAGGCGAATGATGCTATCAACGCTGACCTCTCTGTACTCAAACCTGAATAACTTGAGCTACATAGGTCCAATGGACGTGATTCTAGTGGTGTTGGAAAGCTAACTTTCAGAAATTTCCAACGATATATAATAGTCTATACTTCTTTTCCACCAGTTCTGCCAAGGCTGCGCCTAACTTGAGAAATCTCAAGTTAGGCGCAAGACATTAACAACAACATACAACAATTGCCTTGACTCCTTAAGTAAGGCGCAATAAATCTTCAAGTAACGCACACCATGTGAGTTCAACACGCCCTTCCTCCCTGCATCCCTCAAGTAAGGCGCAGCTATTCCCCAAGTTAGGCGTGGATCCTAGTGAAGCCAAGTGGTCCCCATGCTTACAAGCCTCGCACGGATTGTTGATTGATTCTTTATTAAACTTTAATTCAATTTAAAAATAGGAAAATATATTATTTAGTTTTAGGAAATATAATTTACATTAATTAGGATTAGATATAAAAGGGAAAAAGAATCAGCCCTTCGGGCTCTTCTCTTCTCTTCTACCGGATTCGACAATTTATAGTTTATCTGAATCCTAGTTTTTCTCCCTGAACCATGAGCAACTAAACCTCCATTGTTAAGGTTAGGAGCTCTGTCTATTGTATGGATTGATACTATTATTTTTCTATTTTAATTCATGTACTGATTTATTATTCAAGAATTGTTTTCATTCTTTATTTTATAAATCTGGGTGGAACAAAAGTATGACCTTGATTCTAATAGAGTTCTTATATAACTTGGAAAACCTCTTTACTTGAACAACAGCTTGAAAATATAGTCTCTTACATCTCTAATTATCTAGACTTAACGGGATACGTGATATATAATCCTCTTATATTTGGGTAATTAGGATTTTTGTGGCATATAAACTATAATTGAACTTCACCCTCTAATTGGAATTAAGTGACCAAGGAATTGGCGGTTGATGAATTTTAGAGGAGACTAAAAAGGTCTAAGGAATTAGGGTTTAGTCAGATATAGTTTGCCATGAATTAAATCTTGCATAATTAAAATAGTTAGTAAGAAAAGTCAATCCAGAAAATAGATAACTCTGAAGCCTTAACTGTTTCTCTATATATTATTCACTATTTGTTTACTGCTAGCTTTTCTGATTCTCTGATTTACTGTTTAATGCAATTGAGACCCAAACAATACTTTCTGTTTGTCTGACTAAGCCAATCACTCAACCATTGTTGCTTGATCCATAAATACTCGTGGGATCGACCCTCATTCACCTGAGGTACTACTTGGTACGACCCGGTGCACTTGCCGGTTAGTTTGCGGTTATAAATTTTGCACCAGCAATCCAGCAACAGGAAGATTCACTGAGATCAATCTTGCTGGGTTGGGATTATCTGGAAGAATTGGAAAAGGCCTTGAGAAGTTGCAGCATCTAATGGTATTGTCTCTTTCTCATAACAATTTCAATGGTAGCATTACTCCTTCATTTACACTTTCCAGCACCATTCAGAATCTTAATCTAAGTCACAATGGCTTCTCTGGTCAAATACCAACTTTGTTTCTCAACATGAGTTCAATTAGGTCTCTTGATCTTTCTCACAACTCATTCTCAGGACATATCCCTCAAAGTTTCTTTGACAGTTACAATTTCTTTCACTACTTTTCTTTGTCCAACAACATGTTTGAAGGACAAAATCCAAGTAGAATCTCTAGATGTTCTTCATTGAATAGCATTGATCTTTCGAATAACCGTTTCGCCGGTTATATTGATTTTGCTGTTGTTTGGTCATTGAGTAAGCTTAGGCAATTGGATTTTTCCAGCAATGCCTTATCAGTTTCGAATTGAAGATTAATGACCCAATGTTTTTGAGATTCTTTTCATGAGTTTCCTTTTTATCTAATTTTTTCTGCTCAAGCATGCAGGACAAAAATAAAGGCCAAAAGTTTAAAATAAAGTAAGTTTGAACTACTAATTCACAAGCTCATATATTGCTCTTTTTACGCTCGTACCTTAGATTAGATTATATATTTATTTCTTGGATCCCGCTAGGGAGACAATGGACTATTTGTACAATGTGCACAATGGGCTATTGAGTTACAAAATGAACATCCCTCATACTATCTAGAATAACCATCCGAGTACTAGAGATAATAAACATCTTTCCAAAAGTTTAAACTGATTTTTGGGTTCACTAAGGGTCGAACTCTTGACCTTTCAGATCTAGAGCTCTAATACCATGTCATGATACCACTCATCCCAAAAGCTTCAGCTGATGGAAAAAGGTAATACTAATAGTTATATCTCTAATACTCCCTAAACCTCCATTGTACACATTGTATAAATATTCCATTGGCTCCTCATACTTTCCCTTATTTCTTTTGTAGCAAGGATGAAGAAGACGAGACCATTGTAAATGTGAAGTGCCACTATGCTCAAGCAGAAATTGATAATTGCATTTTTAGTCTTGGTGATTGTGCAATTACAAAAGTAAGTGCATAGAGTTTGAAGACATACAATCTTTATCCTATTAAAATTTGTTGTGACTTTTAATTGAACTGTGTAACATCCTTTTTTTTTAATTGGCATATTTGCATCCTTTTTAAGCTTAACGGTGTTTGTTGCGCTTCTGTGTCCTGTTCTTGTTTCCCTCCATTGCTGATTTGCTTTTGAGGTGCTATAAATGGAAATTCCATAACGGAAGCTCAACAAATTGTAGGAAAATCTACATAGATTATAAGGAAAATCCTAATAAAAACCTGTTACTCATCAACACAAGAAGTAACCGTCTTCCTCTTGTCAGTTTTCTCTCTATCTTTCAAATATTCATTTCAATTTCTATGCTTTGTTCCACTAGAAATAAGTTTATTTCACGGCACAGTCACAATCTGATGAGCTTTATAGTTTGCCCTTTTTCTTTCTTACTCATGCTAAAAAGATGTATCTTTTATTTTTATTTTTATTTTGAAGAGATAGAAGGGTCTCTTGTTGGATTTTCGCTCTCAAGTTTTGTATACAACTTATCTATTTGTAGACATGAGTTTTAGACTTGAGTTCTGTTGGGTTTGAATCTTTCTTGTGTTTTAGATTGTAATAAGTGTAAGTACTGGCATAGAAGTTACATTTTCAGTATACAACTCATGCTAAATGAATGAAGTTCTTGTTTGAAATAATAAAATTAAATTTGGATTCTAAATCTCATGTCATGCCATTTCAAGGTTCATTTACTGCTCTTCTGCTGGTGTCTATCTCAAATCTGATCTATTACCTCATGTCGAGGTCAGTTTACACTTTACAAATATTCTATATTAGTGCAGGATCCAAAAAATGGTCACACCTGAAGGATGTTAATTGAATACTAATACTTGTTAAGAAAAAATGATAGGTTGATGGAGTGGATCCAAAGAGCAGGCATAAGGAAAAGCTTGAGACAGAGAGCTTGCTGTATTCAAGAGGTGTTAACTGGACTTCATTAAGGCTCTCATTTCCAAGGTAGCATCCTCATCCTCCATATTTACTATTAGTATTTAGTACTACTACACTGCCCTGTATTTGATTTGCAACTTACAACTACATTTCGACTCCATTCTAGTGCTAAGTGCTAACTTACTTTAATTACAGTAATTAATTAATAATTAATTGTTAGTACTCCTTATATAATTGAGCTGCTCCATTTTCATTGCATATTATATACTATTGTTTGTGGTAATCAAAATTGCTTGTCATTTTATGGTTTGTATTTGGTTCTTCTTGTCTTGTGCACCCCGTTGGGCATGTGGGGGAACTCTGCAACTGCTCATTCATTCAATCTAGCTGCACAATATAGGATAAAGTTCTACTCATCACGTGCACGACAACACTTTAACTGCAGCTGTGATTTTCTATAAGATTCCAGAAGACGTTAAAGAAATTTTTTTAACGGGTGCTACTTCCAAGCTCGGCAGAGCTATTGCGCTTTATCTCTGCCGAAAGAAAGTTAAAGTTCTGGTAATAAGCTTTTCTATTTATTCTCAATCTGTTACTGCCTCACATCTTACAATTTTCATTATTAGTGTTTTAAATATAGGCAAATTAAATTTCTAATATCAATATGTCATTAATTAGTTGTACCTCTTAGTAATCAAAATATGATAATTAAATAAAATGAAGTTATTAACATACATTTGCAAGAATTTGAGTATATATGTTTAGACCAACGCTGATTGATTTTCATAATTTAGCACAATATAGGATATGCTAAGTTATATATTTTATATTTATTTTGTTAGTAAGTATATTTTATTAAAAAACATTCATAATATAGAAAAATAAATATATCTATCTTATAGAAAATAAATAGTATTTAAGTGTTATATACAAAAAATAAATATTTATGAAATGTGTTGAAATAAGGAGGAACTGAAACTGAAAGCTTTTATTGACTATAAAGGATAAAAGCCTCTAGCTATATCCTCTTACATTTTTTGCTCTTTATTCTTTCTTGATCTTGCCCCTTTTTTATTCTATCTTAATTTGTTTTTGAAATGGTTGAGACTAGTTGACAGTAAACAGTTATATTTTACAAATCTTTTGGTGATTTACTCTTTTAAAGATTAATAATGAACTTTCTAACTACATTAATACACAAGAATAGGACCACGAATACTACTAATTATAACCCAACATGATATATATTATATACCTAATATTTTTTATTTAATTCACTATTAATTTTTAATCTTTTATACTAAAATATTGACTCAGTAGTATTTTCTAAAATTTATATCAATAAGCTATATGTTCCTTTTTTTAATTGGTGTCTCAATAAGTTACATTCTATTTACAGAGGTAGAGATTTTTTTGTCTGATTTAGCACATTTAAACCTTTTTCATCCAAAAATTATTTGCAGCCATTCATATTTATATACTTAAAAATTAATCCTGTGATTCTGGTTTATATACTCAAGCCAATTGCTAAATATAAAGGTTTCTTATGCTTATTACACTTATTACACTTGTATAGAGGAGAGGGAAGCTCATTTGAAAGCTCGGTAAGTGATCCACAACTTTAGAATGTTATGGACTTTTCCATTATAATGTATTTTTATAATTGTCAATTCACTATTAGTTTGTCTTATGTTACCTTTCTTGTAGTTTTCTATCTCCTTCTTTACTGTCATTGATCAAAGAAATAAACATAGGAGTTTATTTGCTAGTATATATAATATTTGAAAGCTAGACATGTATGACTGTTTTGAGTGATAAGAAAGGTTCTGTGTCTATTTCTTGCATCATTCTCTACTTGAGTATATACATAAGCTGCTAGTTATTCTAATCTCCGGTCTTCACTGAAGTTGAAATTGCTACAATGAGTTACTGGTGAAATTCAGTGTTCAATCTCCACTTGAATACTTGATCCTTTCAATTCTATAGAGAATTCTTACATGACTTAATAAAAAAATTTAGCATGCTGTACCTGTTGTTTTCCCTGTATTTGCCATTGATTACAATTTTCTGATAGCTTTGGCGAAGGATTAGTTGAGAAATCTAGAAATAGAAGATTTCAAGTACTTTTACTATTTTCAATGCATTTTTTTTCTTATGGTTCCTTAATCAGTGCCATTAAGGGCACTACAAAGATAACGAATAAAAAATAAATGTTATACCTCTGTAGAAGCTCATTATGCTGCTGTGTATGAGCTATAGAAAGTTTCTTCTCTGTAAGTTCTACAATTTACGGCCTCTTATGTCTAGTTGAGGGAATAAGTAGCTTAAATTTCAGTTAGCATATAAAATTTTCAGGATTTGAAAGGTAAATTCAGCGTGCTTGCTGTATCAGAGAAGTAGAAAAGAAGAATGCATGGAGTGCAATCTTTGATGTGGAGGATCCGAGATCAAAAGTCCCACATTATAAAGGAAAGTTTTTGAAATCTCTCCTGAACTAGTTGTCGCAGCAATGAACTAGTCAAGCAGATAAATACATTTTTCTAGGATTAGTATAAGGACTAAGTTTTTTATGTATATAGTATCACTTTTCCTTTTTTTTTTTTTATATGGAATGTTCATAGAGTTTAAGTGCTATAAGTATTTTTTTTCTTTTTTCTTTTTATTTGCATCACGAAGCAAACTTGTACAATGATTATTGATTAATAAAAGAGGTTATAAAAATTTTATTTTGTGAATTTGTGAATTTAATTAAATATTTTATGTTGTAGTAATTAATTTTAGTATATTTATATTATGTATAATATAAAATAAAACAAATAGTATAATATAACTAAAAAATGTTACTAAAGAGTTTTTGTAACATTTTTTAAGTGTTACAAAAAATATTTATGGTAACATTTTTTAGAGTGTTACAAAAAATATCTATGGTAATATTTTTTTAAGTGTTACATAAAATATCTATTGTAACATTTTTTAAATGTTATAAAAAATATCTATGATAACATTTTTTTAAGTGTTACAAAATATATCTATTGTAACATTTCTTTAAGTGTTACTAAGAAATGTCTATTGTAATATTTTTACTAAATGTTATTAAATCTTTTGAAAAATGTTAGTAAAATTTTTTAGTAATATAGGATATATTTAACATTTGTTAAAATAGGTAATATTTTAATATGATTTGGTAATATTTTTTAAATGTTAGTAAAACTCAATTATGTAGTAGTGGTGGTAAGTGTGAAGAATACATTCAAGTTGTTTGGAGAGAAACTACTCATGTTGGATGTGCTAATGGTAAATGCCCAAAAACAGGATGCATCATTGCCAAGTGCACCGTTACTGTTTGTCTTTATAGTCCTAAAGGAAACGTTCAAGGCCATCGTCCTTTCTAGCTAATTACAACCAATGTTATATGCACCAATTTTTCTCTTCATTTTTTGCTATACACCTTTAAATTATTGTAAAATAAAAAAGGAAAAAATAATTATATAAATGGTGCATGCAAATATCATTTCTCTTTTAATATGTAGTATGTACTATAAATTTGCACTTTTTATTATCGTTCTTGTTGAACTTGTTTTATGTGGTTATTAATTTTAGCTTATAACTATGGTTGTGTTTGTCTAAGGTTATTTTTTTGCCTTCTATATATGCATGTTATGTTTTTCTTCTAATTAGAAATTAAAACAGTCTGCAGTTAGTATTACACATTAGTAATTTTTAGATAATTAACAAATTTTTTACCCTAACAAAGTAAAGATTAATATATCAAATAACAATAATATTTAAGAGCCAAAAGAAAATCAACTTAAAACATTCTAAAATTATTTTATTGTACTGTGTACTATTTAATAATTATCAGTTACTTTATTTTGTATTTATTAATTACTGTTAGAATAATTAAATAATATTAAATATAATAAATATTTATAGATTTTATATGTATATATAAAATTGTATATATTAAGTTAAATAAAAAAATATTAATTTATAACATGATAAAGATTAAGTCCAGCCATTACAAGAGATACGGAGTATGACGGCGAAAAATTGCCAGCTATTTATCTTTCTGTCGCAAAACAAACATACGGACTTTTGAATATATAGATATTACGTAATAAATAAAAAATATATTTTTGTTATTATAATGTAAATTAAATACTATAAATATAAATTATGTGTATTCATGTAATAAGAATATAAATTGATAAATGTATATGCTTATAATATGCTATTTAATATATAATTAATATTTTTATATACAATAAATATTTCAGTAATTAAAAAAAAGATGAAGTACGTGAAAGGATAATAATTAAACTTTGCTTAGTTCATCAAATAAAATTAAAAGTAAAATATTTTAGCTGGTTTTGGTTTTTTAAGTTTGGTTCCCAAACTTTTTTATTAAAATTATTTATTAATATATATATAATATAACTTAGAATACAAAATATACTTTGAAAATGAGGTAAAGAGTAATATATTAAATAAATACTAAATTCTTATTCTCATGATGATGGCATTATTGATGTTAATTGAGGAACTATTATTTAGCAATTACTTATTGTTCACTGGTCCGATCCTAGTGATTTTCATTATGCCACTGATAAATGCATAATTGGGAATGACCGAATGAGTTAGATGATAAAATTTATATCCTCGAGTAAAAGTTGCATGCGAATGTGTTATGCTATCATATGAATGTATAAAACTAACTATTAGAGCTGACTTAGATATAGATAAAAGGCAGAGTCTATGCAGCAACCAACAAATAGGCTGTAATTAATTTGATGAATTGTAATTAGGTATTTGCCAGGTCCCTAAATGTTATTTCTAATTGTTAAAAAATATTAAATAATTATTTTTAAATTTAAAAGTATAAAAATTAAAAAAAATTTAAATATTTACAATTTATTTAAAAAAATTAGACAACAAATATTAGATGCCATAGAATTGGCCTTGTAATTAATATGTGACATTATACGTATATGCATAAGTTTTGACTTGTTAATTAGGCCTAATAATGATCAATATCTCTTAAAACATTTATATGAAGTTAGAGAGAGGGGGTTTTAAATCAAACATTTATATCAAGTTAAACCACACATATATGATATAATTTTAGCAATACAAATAGCTATTTTTTAAGAAAAATTATGTTTATATTTCTTTTTCTTATATTATTAATTCCAAAATGTTGTGTAGAATATTAATTTTGGTGAGATTAATACCTCTATTATAGTAATATAGTTTAGATTTATCAATTTTAACGAGGTTAATAATCTTGTTATGAAAATCTATTTTAGTTAATCAAGTTAAAGATATAAAATAGACTTCTTACTTCTAAAAGAGTCTAGAATAAAATAAATACAAAATTTATATTATATTCAACTCACATTCACTTTAAAATCAAAGAGTACATTTGTTATTTATATTTGTAGAAAAAAAAGTCTTTATAATTTAAATAGTGTAAAATTAATGCATAACACAAAATTTATTATATATTTTAAACAATATAAAATTTGTATCTCCTTATTATAATTAGGAGTAAGTATTGTTTTGGTCCCTAACATTTAGATTCACAATTGAAACCGTCTCTGACGTAATTTTTTATTTAGAATCGTCTTTAATGTTATATTTGATTTTAAAATCGTCCCTTCGAATAAAATTTTTTATTTTATTACTAAATTACCCCTATTCTAATAAAAAAATTATAAAATCAAAAAAAATAAAAGAAAAGAACATGAGGGTGGAGAAAGAAAAAGGGGAAAGGAGGCGTGGGGAGGAAGGAAAAGGGAAAACGACTGGGGGGAGGAAAGAAGAAGAAGGGAAAGGGGAACGACGCCGACAAAGTTTGGAGCCGACGTCGCCGTTGCCGTTGGGAACCAGAGCTCGCGAGAGAGAGAGGACACGCGAGCCAGGGAAAGAGCTTGTCATTGCGCTCCGCCACTGCCGCCACTGCTACCGACCTCGCCGCCACTTCGCGTTCTCGCCGCTGCACCTTGCCGCTACTCTTCGCCGCTGCACCTCACCGATTCTGCTTCTACTTCCTTCTGCTTCTTGCTTCGGTACTGTTTTTGATTCGCCTTCTGCTTCTGCTTCCGGTTCTATTTCTGCGTCTGCTTCTGTGTATGTTTTTGTTTCTGTTTCTACTTCTGCTTCTTCTTCTAATTTTGATTTTAATTTGTTATTTTTTTATTTTATTATTGTTGTGGGTTTATTTTGTTGTTGAATTTAATGTTGTTGTTTCTGAATTTGAATAATATGTTATTGTTGGTGTTCTTGAATCTGATTATTAGTATTTAGTAGGAGTAAGGGACGTGGTGATAAAAGTGATGGTGGTGGAAGGTATTTTTGTCCGTAAAAAGTCAAAAACACGATTTTAAAATCAAATACAATATTAAGAACAATTCTAAATAAAAAATTTTGTCAGAAACGATTTTAATTTTGACCTTAAACGTTAGGGACCAAAATAATACTTACCTCTTATAATTAACTAATTAATATACTTAATCTACTATTTCTCCTTGTTCCTGCATCATTTACAAGCATTTTTATTAATTTGACCCCAAGTTATTATGAAAGATCAGAGTCAAGAATCATTAATTATATAATCATTATACTGCTCTAATTGATAATTAATATTTTATGTTTCTTTCTTAGCTTGATCATCTAGTAATTAAATCAATACATGTATTCAAGTACATCAAAAGGCAACTATATGATATATATGGTGATGCACCGACAATGATATAGATACGGGACACGATACGACACGAAACATTCTGACATGTAAATTTTAAAATCTTATAAGACACGTATTTTTTAGATAAATCGTAATGATATTTTGATATTTTATTGATATTAAAATATAAATTAATTTTTTAATTATTTTTAATATCTTATTTTAATTATATCAAATATTTAAAATATTTTTTATTTTAATAAATAATAATATATACTATATCTAAATTTATTTCAAGAATATATGTTAAGAATAAGACTGGACACGCTGACACGTGATGATATTTAAGTGTGTCCAAACATGTGGTATCCGAAAAAGAATTTTTTATTTTTTATTGACACACGATTAGACACAGTACACATGCATATCAAACAAGCTAAGTATCGATAAGTGTCGTGTCCGAAATATATCCGATACGCTTATACCGCAATTCAACAAAGTGTCCGTAATTCATATATATATATATAGATTGTACATATAGCCATGATTCATTACAATATTATAGACTGATAATTGGCAAGCATTGACAGAGAACAACAAAATGAGAATTATGATGGCAATAATAATAAGTTTTGTAAGCATATTATTGCCATTGTGCATAGTAGCTTTGGTAGCTAATGAGGTAGAGTCTCCAGAAGAGTATTTGAGAGGCCACAACACTGCACGAGCAATGGTTGGGGTTCCTCCGCTGAAGTGGGATGTGAAACTTAAAAAAAAAGCTCAAAAGTTCGTGAATAAAAGCCTCCAAATCTGCCGGGGAAAACCACCGCCATCCAAGTCACCTATCTACGGCCAGAATATTATGTTGCAGTATGAATCTGCTGAGCACGCTACAGCAGCAAAAGCGGTAGCGAGGTGGGTGGCACAAAAAGAGTACTACGACCATAAATCCAACTCGTGTATTGGTGGTAAGGAGTGTGATGAATACACTCAAGTTGTTTGGAGAGAAACTACTCATGTTGGATGTGCTAATGCCAAATGCCCAGAAACACTATGCTCCATGGCCAAGTGCACCATTATTGTTTGTCTTTATAGTCCTAAAGGAAACGTTCAAGGCAGTCGTCCTTTCTAGCTAATTGCAACCAATATAATGTTATATGCACCAATTTTTTTCTTCATTTTTTGCTATACACCTTTAAATTTTCGTTAAAAGAAAAAGAGAAAATAATTATAAAAATGGTGCATGCAAATATCATTTCTCTTTTAATATGTAGTATGTACTATAAATTTGCACTTTCTATTATCGTTCTTGTCAATCTTGTAGTTTTTTGTGGTTATTAATTAATTTTAGCTTATAAGAACGTTTTTTTTTTTAATTTGCCTTGTATATATGCATGTTATGTTTTTCTTCTAATTAAAAACTAAAACAGTCTGCAGTTAGTATTACACATTAGTATTTTTTAGATAATTAACAAATCTTTTACCCTGACAAAGTAAAGATTAATACATCAAATAACAATAATATTTAAGAGCCAAAAGAAAATCAACTTAAAACATTCTAATAATTTTATCGTGTACAATTTTAATAATTATCAGTTACTTTATTTTGTATTTATTAATTACGGTTAGAATAATTAAATAATATTAAATATAATAAGTATTTATAGAAATTATATGTATTAGCGACTCAACAGATATTAATGTGTCTGTTCAGCCACTTTTTTATTCAATTTAAGAAATTTTTTTATATTTTTATTTTTAAAATTATAAATTTAATATTAATAATTAAAAAATAAAATGTATAAAAAAATATATAAAATTATAGACATTAAATTAAATAAAATAATATTAGCACTTTGAGGAACTATATTAACAATAACTTGTTTAGTGATTTATATATATATTATTATGCCATTCACAAATGCATAAGTGAGAAAGGGATTAATGATAAAATCTATGGATTCCAAGAAGTTACATGCGGATGTGTTAACTAAGTGTGTGTTTGGATTATAATTTGTAGATAGGAGTTTGCATCAAATTGATTTTATAAAATTAATTTTGATAAAAAGTAAGTTTGTTAACGTAGTTTATGTTTAGCAATTTTTATATCAAAATTGATTATAGTAAAATAAACGTTGTTTAGATTATATTATTTAAAATCACTTTGAGATGAAAAATTATTAAAAGGGACATCAATTTAAATAATTTTTTTAATATACATGCAAAATTAGAACACCAACAAAAATAATATAAAAAAAATATTTATCATATAAATAAAATAAATACAATAAAAATAAAATTATAATCTTTCTAGTACTGTTAATACTCTTTAATTTAGTATTATTTTGGACTATAAATTTTTATTATTTATGGCTCTATTATTACTTATAATTAATTTTTTATTTATTTTCTCTTTTTATAGAGTACATCAAAGAAATAGAAAAAAATTATACAGATAAAAATAATAAAAATTTCATAAAACCAACAATATATATCATATGAAAAAAATACAATAAAAAGTAAATACAATATAAATAAAAATCAAATAAAAATACAATATAAATTCATATGAATAAAATCAAATAAAAAAATTCATACACAATATAAATACAATGCAGTAAAGGATGGAAAAAAAATTTATATGAATAAAAAATAATAAAAATATTATAAAAATTAATAAAATACCTGAAAAATCATAGCACTATAAAAAATTTTAAAAAAATCAACAACATAATGGATAAAAGAAATATAATAAAATAAGTAAAAAATCATATGAACAAAGCCAAATAAAAATAAAAAATAGTATAGTAAATGATAAAAAAAACTTATATAAAAATATAACATGAGAAATCAAAATACTACATAAATAATATAAAAAAATTTATCATATAAATAAAAAATATAATAAAAACATAAAAATTAAAATATGAAAATGAGTACTAAAATTAATAAAAAATTAAAATATTTAATTTATTAGTGATTGAAACAAATTTGAACGATTTTGATAAAAAAATTGAAACGAAGAACTATGAAGAAGTAGGAAGAACTACAAAGAATTACTGTAAAGGTAATAGTTACTAATATTCTTTTTATAGAAAAAAATAAAAGGTAGAGTTGATAAAAAAAAATTCACCTAATTTTTCAAAAATAATTAACAATTATAAAATCATTTATGCATTCAAAAAGATAAAAATTGCTAAAGATAAGAGTAAAACTTTTAAAAGGCTCATACTTCTCTCTTTCCCAACCCGTTTACTAAACACACCTTTAAGTTTTCTATAGAACAGAAGTCAAAAATAAATAATGTGTATAGAACTATTACAACTATGTGGAAAGATTACGGACCTTAGTGCGACTCAGATGAAAAGCTGAATCTATGCAGCAATTAAACAATTAGTAGGTATTTAATATACGTAGTATGTATCTTATATCTTCTAGGTGTATACATCTTATGAGTAATATTATGAAAAAAAATCTAAACTTATTTTATTTGACTTAATATCTACAATTTTATATATTTAATATTTCAAATTAGATATTTATTATATTTAATATTATATATTTATTTTAAAAATAATTAATAAAGATAAAATACAATAACTTTAAACTAATTTAGATGAATTTTTATTATCTCTTAAATATTTTTCCTTTGTTCGTATGATACAAAATAAACAGATGTGCATAAATAATTTGGAATTATTTCTGATCGAATTTAACAAATAACTATGGTAATAAAACCTAACAGTTACAAAAAGTAATTCTCAACTATATAAATGAAGGTTGAGAAGCATATAATAATTACTTGTTAGGTTCGATGAGTCATTTGATTCAGCCTACACGGTTTTTTTTTTTTTTTTTAATTTGACCCCAAGTTATTATGAAAGATCAGAACCAAGGATCATTGATTATACGACTCTATTTAATTTGATAAATTGTAGTTAATATATATGTGAAATTGTACATATATAGTTTTGACTTGTTAATTAGGCCTAATGATCATTATCACTTAACCATGTAGAGAGAGAAAGAGGGAGAAGGGGGAGGGGTTAAATTAAAGATTTATACCAAGTTAAATCACACATACATGATGCAATTTTTAGCAATAAAAATAGTTTTTTTTTTAGAGAAATTATGTTTATATTATTTGATTCGGCCATTTACAAGCTGTTTTAATTTGACCTCATGCTATTATGAAAGATCAGAATCCAAGAGTCATCGATTATACTTAATCATTCTGCTGATCTGATTGATAACTAATATTTTATATTATTTCTTTCTCGATCATCTAGTAATTAAACCAATACATGTATTCAAGAACATCAAAAGGCAACTATGATATAATATAAATAGATTATACATATCCAACCCCAAAAAGTTGTCTAATTTTTTTGTGAAACATTGGCAGAAAACAATAAAATGAGGATGAAGATGGTAATAATAATAAGTTATGTAAGCATATTATTATTACCATTTTGCATATTAGCTGAGTCGCCAGAGTATCAACAACAGTATTTGCACGGCCACAACGCTGCACGAGCAAGCGTTGGGGTTCCTCCATTAACGTGGGATGAAAACCTAGAAAAAAAAGCTCACGAATTTTTGAAAAAACACATCATAGATCACCTCGAAGGAAAACCAAGGCCATCGGAGTCCCATAAGTACGGCCATAATCTCGCGTGGCATGTGGGACCCGAAAAGTTTACGGGAAAAGTGGCGACGGCGCGTTGGGTGGCAGAGAAAGCACACTACGACCATGAATCCAACTCGTGCATTGGTGGTGATTGTGAATGCTACGTTCAGGTTGTTTGGAAAGACACTACTGAAATTGGGTGCGCTGAAATGAAGTGGAAAAAGGATTTCATCTTTTTTGCCTGTCTATATAGTCCTCCAGGAAACATTCACGCTCATCGCCCTTACTAGTTAATTATTACCACCAATATTATATGCACCACTTTTTTATTTACGGTGAAAACTTTTGTGTAGTTGTATTCGTGTGAAGTTGATAGTTGAGAATCATTAGATAATCTAATAAGTTTGATTAAATTATCATCTAATAATTTTTAACTCTCAACTTCACACGAATATAATTACATGTGAGTTTTTACCTTTTTTATACATTATATTTTTTATTTTTCGTAGAAAAAAAAATGTATAAAAAATGGTGCAAGTATATCGTTTCTTTTTTATTACTCTTACTAAATAAAACATGTTAGTACCCTATCATATATACCAACATGTAAGAATATAATAATTGGCTAATATGTATTATAAGTTTAATTTGCACTTTCTATTATCGTTCTTGACTTCTTGCATTGTTGATTTTGTAGTTTTTTGTGGTTATTATATTAACTTTAGCTTATAACTATGGTTGAGTTTGTCCAAGGCTTTTTTTTTTTTTCTTGTATACATGCATGTTATGCATAACATAACATGCATATAAAGAGTTTTCAAGTAGTATTAAAAATTAAAACAGTTTTCAAGTAGCATTAAACATTAATTTTTTAGATAATTAACAAATTCTTGATCCTCAATAAACGAAAATAAAGAGTAGTACAGCAAATAAATACTAAATTCTTGAGCTTATAACAGGACAAAGATTAAGCCCAAATGGTGATTCTTATATATTCTCATGAGTGATGACGACGGAATTATTGATGTTGATTAACTATTTTTTAAGGGTAATGTTAGGGAGACAAAAAAAAAAACAATCAGAACTTGCCTTATTTAACATTTATTAATTGTCGCAACAATTAATAGCAATAATAACTTGTTTCATGTAACACCTAATATTATTATACTAGGCGTAAATTTTATTTAGATGGTCTTGGTCGTCAATATTTAGCTCTCTCAGAATTTTCAAAAGAAAATTATTATATAAAATAATTTATAAAAAAATAGTGGGTACTTAATTTTTTTTGAAATTATTTAAAAAGAGTCTTTGACCATTATATACAGTTGCCCTTTGATGCACTTGATGAATGCATATATTGATTTCAAAAATGAAGAAAGCGAGTATACTTATACAAATTATTTATTGATGTTAATTACTAAAGCAGTGAAATGATCTCATTAGCCAAGAGCCTAAAGAGCTTCAACGTAACAATTCACATCTCTTACTTGCTTTCCTATTACAGAACATATGTCAAAGATAAATAACTATGGTCGCAACAATTGGAGTAACATGTGCAAGAATTACTTTAACATGATTCCTTATACTAAACAAAATAACAATAATGCAAAGAATTCAAAGGTTAATGAACATACATACAGCACGATTACACGCAACTACTATATCTAAATAAAGGGCGAGATTGAAAAACCAGTCAGTGCGTCATTTGATTTATATTTGTTTTCATCTTTTACTTTTTTGTTCTAAAATTGATTAATAAATTAATAGTTTAACAAAAAAATTGAAAATTTCAAATTGCGACTTATTTAAAAAGTTTTATAATTTGTAAAGTAGCTTTACCATATTGTGGGATTTAGTTTTTAAAATTCAGCATAAAAAGATATAGTTAGTGTTAAACTGTTAATTATGATGACTGATCAGTTACCTAAATTCTGGCCCACCACGGCAATTTCGGAACCAGATTCCACCAAAGGAGATAAGCTCCCCGAAAATCTCTCCAACCTTAATCACTAAACTCCCATAAATCGAAGCACTATTAGGAGACTCCACAAAATCGATAACAAATGATACGGATAACTGTCATACACAAACTCAATATAAACGAGTGACCAATAAAGTCACAGGTACGTAATCCATTCCATTTTGACTCTGAATACTCTCACACTCTTACTTACTTGAGCGTTGGAGTCCCTTTGCAGGTGCGCAACGCCGCCGTTCTTACAAGACGACGTTCTTCCTTTTTAGCCCAAGGGAAGCAAGTTCGAGCAACAGCAGAACGAGCTATACCTCGGAGACCTTTATTCACATAGGAACATTTGGCGCCCACCGTGGGGCCGAGATCTTCTAACCCCACAATTTTTTGAAAATTACCTTCTGTGCTTTCTCATCTTTTTTGCAAGTCACAACACATGGCTGACAAACATAGCCACGCTCCCTCAAACCATAATCCAGCCGAACTGATGGTCATCAACGAGACCCTAAGGGTCGAGAACCAAAGAATGGTCAAACTCTTACGCCAAAGGCAGCACAGTCATAGCAAATGAAGAGAGCATAAGGATGCCAAAAATAAGGACGACCACGATGAACACACGTCGGAGGCTAAACATGTCATACCCACTCCCCCAAAAACAACTACCAAAAGGACTAACCCCTTTTCGAAGGAGATCATGAGCTTCTAGATGCCTAAAAACTTTACCCTACTGACGACCCTGAAGCCCTTTGTGGGAATAGGAGACCCAAATATCCACGTCACCAAGTTCTATACGATGATGTTCATGAACAAAGAATCCGACCCAATCCTATGTCGTACCTTCCCCACCTTCCTAGATGGAGCCGCCCTGATCTGGTTCTCCAACCTCCCTGAAGGCTCCATTTCCAACTTCGATGAGCTGGCCAACAAGTTCGTCAACCATTTCGCAGCATCCAAGATATACGTGCACAACTCCAACTACCTGAGCACTATAAAGCAGGGGCCACATGAAAGCTTGAAGGACTACATAACCAAAAGTCCACCTTCACGCCTTAAAAAGCAGCCTCCGTCCTGGGAAATTCCAAGACCATAGTCATCGCAAAACCAAAAACCTTATTTGAATTCCGAGAAAAGGCAACAACCTAAATCGAGATTGAAGAGCTCCGAGCACTGCGAAAAGCAGAAAAGCCCACCTCGAACAAAGAGGACGAGAAGCGAAACAAGCATCTAAGCAGCAGGACAGACCAAAGGTCATTCAGACTTACACCTAAATTTGACAGCTACACTCCCCTCAACACCAAGAGAGAGGACATCATCAAAGACATCCTGCATTCAAAGCTCATTAAGCCTCCAAACAGAGCTGGCACATACCAAGACCAGCGATACGTAGACAAATCCAAATACTGCACTTTCCATCAGAAATACAGACACATAACAGATGACTGCGTTATAGCAAAGGACCTTCTCGAAAGGTTGGCCCGCCAAGGCCTATTAGACAAGTATATTGATACCCGAGGAAGAAAGCGAAATACAGAAAACCTCGGCCAACATTCCAAAACGACTGACAATCCCCAAGATAAAGGGAAAAAAGGTAGACGAAGATATTAATCCACCTCGTAGAGTAATAAATTCCGTTTCTGGTGATTTTGCAGGCGGAGGATGCACCAACTCGGCTAGGAAGAGATCCTACCGGACTATGATGTCAGTGACGGGATCAAGTTCGTCTCAATCCATCAACCCAGACAAACCAAGGATCTCATTCCTCCCCAAGGACTACAAGGCAAGCGATCGCAACCTTGACGACCCAGTGGCCATCTCTGCACAAGTTAGAGAGCCGTTGGTAAAGAAAGTCCTAATGGACCCAGTGAGTAGTGCATATGTACTATTCTACTCAACATTTCAGAAAATGAAGCTAAGTGACAAAGCCGTCCAACCATCATCCGGGAAACTGGTAGGTTTCTCAAGTGAGCGAGTTCCTATCCGAGGTTATATCTGGTTACAAACTACACTTGGCAATTACCCTGACTGTAAAACCATAGACATACAATACTTAGTCATTGATTGCAAAAGTCCTTACAATATAATTCTAGGAAGACCCTCATTGAATGCTTTCAATGCTATTATTTCTACTGTGCATTTGTGTGTTAAGTTTCTTTCGCAGGATAACAAAGTAGTGATAATTCATCGAGATCAAAGAGAGGCCAAGAAGTGCTATAATGCCAGCCTAAAAAATGAATATTCAAGACAACCTGAACAACAATACGTCCAAGCAGTATACAACTCAGAACAATTACCCCAGTAGCCAACCTAGATCCTCGGACCAACCACCAAGAGTGACCGATGCCGACAGATGACCTCACAAAGGTTTAACTAACAGCCGAGGAGGGTAAATATACATACCTCGGCAACGCGTTGAAGAACGGAGAGCGAGAACAATTGGCTGAGCTATTAAGACAAAACATTGACCTATTCGCATGGACTTCAGCAGACATGCCGGGAATAGATCCTAACGTCATCTGCCACAAGCTGGAAATCAATTCATTGATCCGACCTATAGCTTAGAAAGAAAGACACCTTGGCACAGACAAAAGGGAAGCCTCTCTGGAAGAAACCCAAAAGCTTTTCAACGCTGGATTCATAAAAGAGCTCAGATACACTACCTGGTTAGCCAACGTGGTAAAGGTAAAAAGGAACAACGGTAAGTGGAGGATGTATGTGGACTATACAGACCTTAACAAGGCCTGTCCAAAGGATGCATATCCCCTACCATGCATCAATAAACTAGTTGACAGCTCTTCCATATTTCAATGTTTAAGATTTATGGATGCTTATTCTGGATACAACCAAATACTAATGTATTCAGCTGACCAGAATAAGACTGCTTTTATTACTGACAATGAAAATTTTTGCTATAAGGTTATGCTGTTCGGACTAAAAAATGCAGGTGGAACATATCAAAGACTCATGGATAAAATCTTTTCAAACCAAATTGTCCGAAATATAAAAGTCTATGTTGACGACATGGTGGCAAAAACACTGCATGCGACAAACCACATTAAAGACTTAAAGGAGATATTTCAACAACTTCAAACGTACAACATGAAACTCAATCTCGAAAAATGCGCTTTCGGAGTACAAGGATCCTCGGTTTCATGCTCACCTACCGAGGTATTGAAGCCAACCTTGAAAAATGCCAAGCGATACTGAACATGAGAAGCCCAAGGACGGTCAAAGAGGTTCAACAACTTACTGGTCGACTAGTAGCATTGTCTCGATTTTTGCCTTGTATAGCTCACCGATCGCATCACTTCTTCAAGGCGCTAAGGAAACAGGAAAATTTTAAATGGTTTGAGGAATGCGAAAAATCCTTCATCGAGCTCAAAACCATACTATCAAAACCACCTATGCTTCACAAACCGGAATTGGGTAAACCGCTATACCTCTATTTATCTGTTACTAATCATGCTATCAGTTCTGTCTTGGTAACAGAAACAGGAAAACAACAACATCCAGTATACTTCGTTAGCAAGTCCCTCCAACAAGCTAAAGTCAGATACCCGAGACTAGAAAAACTCGCCTTGGCCTTAATAACAACGGCCAGACATTTGCGGTACTATTTTCAGAGTCATACCATTATAGTAAAAACAGAACAGCCCCTCCGTCAAGTTCGGGCAAAATCCGAGCTTGCTGGAAGACTCATCAAATGGTCAATCGAACTATCTAAGTATGACATCCAGTACCAATCACGAGGAGTCATAAAATCTCAAGCGCTGGCTGATTTCATTGCAGAGCTGACGGTAGACAAATCCAGTCCAATCATAACCAATTGGACGCTATACGTCGATGGGGCTTCGAACAACAAGGGTTCTGGAGCTGGAATTCTTCTTGAAGACGAACAAGGGATAGCTCTAGAGCAATCCCTGCAATTTATCTTCCATGCAAGTAATAAACAGGCAGAATACGAGGCCCTAATAGTAGGACTAAGGCTGGCCCACACAGTGGGCATAACACAACTAAGCGTCAAATGCGATTCCCTACTCGTGGTGCAACAGGTAACAAGTAACTTCCAAGTAAAAGATCCATTGTTAGAAAAATATAATGTTATTGTCAATAACCTTATTCGTGGTTTCTGAAATTTCAATATTTCCCATATACTTCGAGAACAAAATGATAGAGCTGATATTCTTTCGAAATTGGCAACAACTAGAAGTCAAACTAAAACTCCGACCTTATCTCAACTAACACTTGATGAATCTAGTGTTATGCTAACAGCAATTTTGAGTATTTCACAGGAAGAAGACCGGCGAAAACTTTTCGTACACTAACTACAAACAGGACAAATACCCGACGACATTTAAAATAAGAGAAAATTCAAAAGAAGAGCAAGTTTGTACACACTACTCGGCTCCGAACTATACAAGCGAGGTTTCACAATACCTCTTCTAAAATGCCTGGATACAACGGATGCCAAGTTAGCCATGGACGAGGTACACAAAGGTGTCTGTGGAACGCATATAGGAGGACGAAGTTTAGCTTCTAAGATCCTCCGAGCAGGCTACAACTGGCCAACTTTGCAACAAGATTGCATGCATAAAGTTCAACATTGTGACCACTGCCAACGTCATGCACCGGTCATCCATAACCCAACCGAGCAGTTGCATTCATCAGAGGTAAGCTGGCCGTTCAATAAGTGGGGGCTGGACATCCTCGGACCTTTCCCACCAGCACTAGAGCAGGTTATATTTTTAATTTTTGCTATTGATTATTTTACAAAATGGATAGAGGCAATACCATTAGCAAAAATAACTTTAAAAAATGATATCTTTTATATAGAGAAACATACTCTGCAGATTTGGTATCCATCAGTCTATTATAACTGATAATGGTAGACAATTTATAGATAAAAAATTCACAACTTTCTTACAAAATTTCAAAATAGTTCAACAGTTCTCATCTGTAGAACACCCACAGACTAACGGTCTAGCTGAGACTGCCAATAAAATTATCCTACAAGGGCTCAGGAAGAAACTTGAAGACTCCAAAGGAGAATGGACCGAGCTCATCCCAGAAGTACTATGGAACTATAACATAACAGAGCAATCCTCAACGAAAGAAACCCCTTTCAGGCTGGTGTACGGATGTGATGCCATGCTACCTGTCGAAATCTCCTTACAATCTCCCAGAACTGCAAGCGTCAATGAAGACGACAACATTGCAAATAGAAGAACCGAGCTTGACCTCGTCGAAGAATATCAAAACAAGTCAACACTTCAACAACTCGCAGCAAAATGAGCTATAGCTTGGAAATACAATAAGAAACTCAAGTCGAGAACATTCTTAGAGGGCGACCTCGTCCTCAGGAAAATAGAAGACATACGAAAGCCACCAGGACATGGCAAGCTAAGCGCTAGTTGAGAAGGCCCATTCCGGATTTGCAAAGTCATCGGCAAAGGAGCATACAAAATACAAACACTTGATGGCACAATACTACCAAATAATTGGAACATTTCTTCTTTAAAACTGTATTACAGTTAGTCTATAAGTCGGACACGGTGATTCAATCTTTTTCCTACTACCAGATTTTATCCCTAAGTTCAGTTTTGCTAGAGAGATTTTAATGAGGCACACCACCCCGCACCCTTACAATTACTAATTCATAATACAATAACTGTCAGTTATTTCGTATATCTGTTTTCTATCCTACTCGGCCGAGTACTTTAAACAAAATACTACTAAACTCATGCGATGAGTATTCAAAAAGTTTTTCAAGTCAGAAAACCACACAACTCACTAAACATGCATCAACATTCAACCAAATTATAGCAGTACCAAACGTTTTTTGGCTAAGTAAGCCAGCAAACAACATCAAAATGGTTTTTGGCTATAAGCCAGACGTTTCACAATCATACAAAAGATAAACAATGTACAACTACTAATTTATCACATAAGTTCACGGGGCATCTGGGTTCTCACCCTCCCCCTCAATACCATCTTCATCATCCTCAACTAACTCCTCGCCAACAACAACCTTACTCGGATCCATTGCAGATAATCAGCAGCAGGCACCAGAAATTTCGCTTGCTCAACAGCCCACTCAAATCCAGCAGCAAACATCTCGGGGTCGTGGTCTTCTTTGTCAGTCTCGAGCTTTTTCTTCTCAGCAACCAGCACAGCCAGCCTAGCCTCCAAAGCGGTTTTTTCTTCATCAAACTTCTTTCCAACATTCTCGGTAGCAGTTAGCTTCTCTTGCAAAGAGTCCACCAAAATCCAAAGCAGTGCGAAGTTTGTTACCTTTATCCAAATTATCCTGCATCAGCTGGTCCACAACAGTTTTGTCAAACGAGTCCCTGGCATGTTTTAACTCCTGAGTTCGGCCAATAGACATCAGCCGAGCTCCCATCACCTGAAATAACAAACAATCAAATCAAACCAGCACAAACTAACATTGCAAAGGAAAGATGAACAAAGATATCATACCTGAAGATATTGACAAACGCCAATGTCACCAACATCCTGAACCAGTCTGATATCGGCGAGACTTTGACAATATTCATCGGCAACCATCGACAGAGGAAAATGCTCGCTCCATAGTGAAGTGAGATCCTCATCTCCCTTATAACCATGCAGTGCCTTTTGATTTTCGGTAAACCTCTTTACCTGATCCAAGTCGACCTCCTTCCCGCCAAATTCGTCACCGGCCAAATCCACCACCTTTTCTTTCTTGCCATCTCCCCTCTTTCGCTTATAATTTACTTTCTTAGTAGGAGAGGGCTGATTAACCTTGGCTCCTTTCTCAGCCTTTGCATGACTACTAGACCCTTCTTTATCCACGTTCTTCGCTCGGAAGAATGCCCTCAAACTGCTCGATGTCACTTTCGGAGCCTTCTCAACTGCAAAAATACCAATACAAGAGAAACATCAAAAACCATAAAACGAACCAGACGAGTCCAAACAAAATTTTTACATATGTACTCTGAAACAACATCTTTATCAAACTCCCACTCAAGAAGTTCCATAACAGACAACAAACCGGAAGAGGAAACATTGTTAACTAAAAATTCTACCATCATCTCGTTTCTAGATTCCATCTCATCCATCCCCAATATCTGCCTAGGTCTTGGACACCAGAATAAAGGAAACTTCTCCAGCAAACAGTCATCAATATACCAAGAAAACTCATCCTTGGCAACACTAATATTCAGAAACATTGACTTAAACCCCTTATAAGACGACTTATACAAACTAAAGATGGCTCGTCTAGGAGCACTCGCCAAGTTCAACCATTCACACCTTTACACTGGAAGAGAGCAAAAAACACCTCCAGCGACGGTTCGGATTCAAGGTACTCCATTAACACCTCAAACGCCCTAACAAAAGCCCATGAATTTGGGTGCAATTGAGAAGGCGCACACTTAAGCTGCATCAACACTCCACGTTCAAACTCAGTAAACAGAAATCTAACACCAAGGTTTACAAAAATGCAACTGTACATGAAGAAAAACTCAAACTCTTCACCACGGTGGTATACGCGGTCATCAGCATTACCAGGCAAAAATTTAATATTAATACCCCCACCTTCCCTAATCCACGAAGACGCTAAGCCTAACTGAAACACGCTCTGCTCATCATCATACACAGAAGACCATCCCTTCACCGATTCCGCTACCCATGCAAAAGGATCATTAGGATCCCAAACCCACACATCTTCAATAATTTTATCTTTTTCATAAGCAATTTTCTTTTTACCCCGACCCCTAACATTCCTCCTTATCACAACCTTCTTCCCTTTCTCCATCCCAAAAGACACAATAAAAGAATAGAATGAAAAGAAACTAAATGAGAGTAACTAACCTTTTTTGCTCATCTTCACCAAATACACAGAAAATGTAAGACCCAAAACGAATAATCAAGAGTCTAGCAAAAACCACCCACCAGCCCACTACCCATACCTTCAGCAAAGCTAAAAACCACAACAAACCCTAGCTGTCGATGAAAAAAGATACACAACAAATCAATGGTCAATATTCATCACCGTTTCCATATCCAATGTGCATTTAATGCACATGACTTTTTCAATATCTTCTCTCTCTTCAAAAAACACTTTCATGTAAATTGCCACCAAAACACGAGCTTTCCCCTAATTTTTCAAAATTTTGCAATAAACAAGCCGACCTTAGGGATTCCATAATATCCGGTTCTGAGCTATACAAAAGCTCGACCTGTGATAGCTTGGTTTTGCAAAACAGGTCAAGCTTGTTGGGGGTTATGATCCGTTACCTAAATCCTGGCCCACCACGGCAAAACCTCGGAACCAGATTCCACTAAAGGAGATAAGCTCCCCGTAAATTTCTCCAACCTTAACCACTAAACTCCCATAAATCAGAGCACTATCAGAAGACTCCACAAAACCAGTAACAAATGATACAGATAACTGCCATACATAAACTCAATATAAACGAGTGACTAATAAAGTCACAGGTACCCACTCTATTCCATTTTGACTCTAAATACTCTCACACTCTTACTTACTTGAGCGTTAGAGTCCCTCTGAAGGTGTCTAATACTACCGCTCTTACAAGATGATGTTCTTCCTTTTTAGTCCAAGGGAAGCAAGTTCGAGCAACAACAGAATGAGTTATACCTCGGAGACCTTTATTCACACAGGAACAATGACAAAATTGAATTTCTCTAATAACCATTTAATATGTCATAGAAGATAACTAACTATTTATGAGGAGGTTAACTAAAGATCACCTTGATTAAGTATTTGAATTAAAATTATAAAAGTTTACTACAATATACTAAACAAATTAAAAATAATTGTTTTTAATAATACCTACTCTAAATAAGGATTATCTTCAGAATATTTTTTCATAAAATTTTAAAGAATAGAGAGTTGTGTATTATAACAGTCGCATATGGATTTTTTCCCAATGCAATTAACATTTTATATTACTTTGATGAGTTGTTAATGTCTTCTTAGCTTGACATCGAAAGGCAACTATATATACGATGTAATATAAATAGATCATACATATTACGATCGATTACAATATAGCAATAATCAAACTCTGAAACTCTGCTTTAATTTTTGACAAGCATCGAAATTCGGAAGGTACCAAAGAAAAAAAAGAGAGAATGAAGATAGTAATAACAATAATTTTCGCAAGTGTATTTCCATTATAAGTATCGGGTGAGTTAGGGTTTCTATTATATGTATTGCGTTGGAGTTGAGCCACTTCAGTGGACCAGGCCATTAGTTAAGGAGTTGCTCAAAGGTTCTTGAACAAACACATTGTTGACTCTCTCGAGGGAAAATTGATAACACTAACTACTCCTTATTACGAATCCAATTCTTGCATTAGAAATGATAGGGATTATAAGAATTTATTTTAGTTTTTGCTTAGTTATTAATTCAATTTTTTTAGTTTAGTTTTTTAATTTAGTAATTTAATAATATATTTTGTCTCATTTTTTTAAATATGGGAGCCATTTAAATAAAAATATTAAAAATATTTTTTTAAAATATTTTTTAATAATTAAAGTTTAACACATATAACCGATTAAATTATATTATTTTTACTAAAATTAGACTGGACAAATCAGTTTAGCCGAGAAACCAATAACTTAAATAATTTTGAATCGGTCTAAATTAATATTTTTTATGAAAAATGACTACCATATCCCTATTATAAAAAATAACTAAAATACTCCTATATATATATATATATATAATTTTTGAAAACTCTAAATTCTAACCTTATAACCGCAGAAAAGAAAAAAGTTAGAATTTAGAATTTTTAAAAAATTAATATATATATATATATATATATAGGAATATTTTAGTTATTTTTTATAAAAAGGGTATTATAATCATTTTTAATAAAAACATAATATTAATTTAGACCAATTCAAAATTTGATTTACCATTTTTTTTGTCAAATTAATTTATTTGGCCTAATTTTGATAAAAATAATACAATTTAATTGATTATATGTGTTAAATTTTAATTATTAAAAAACATCTTTAGAAAAAGACGTTTTAAACGTCTTTATCTGAGTAGCTCCCTTTAAACATAGACTATATTATATATACCAAAATCAACCACCAAAGTCAGTTATCCGAATAAAATACATGTTGAAATATAGATACATATTAAAAATAAATTAAACAATACATATCTTTATATACAAATACATATATTAATAATTAATTTTAATAATAGATTTTAATATATAAATAATATTTTTATTTAAATATTAATGACTAATTAATGGCCTCTAATATTCCTTTTCTTGCATTGGTGGCAATAATTGTCATTGTTATACTCAGGTTCTTTGGAGGAAATATATAGGGTGTGCTAAGAGTTCAGTGCCAAAATGGAGGCACCTTTGTTACATGCAACATCCCAGATGAACGCCCATACTAATTAATAAAACAATTCGGGTAATCAACAATGTGTAATGTCTTAGCATTGTACATGCAGTACCAATATAACTATGGTTGAGTACTTGAGGTTGTCAAATCCTTTTTTCCTTGTCAATGTGCATCTAGCTATGTGGCCATCTTTTCATGTAATAATAATGTTTTTCTTTCAATTAAAAGGTTTATAATTAGTATCAATAATCAATTAAAGTCTTCATCATCTTGAGTATATGTCCTTGATCAGTTTCGTAATAAGCTTGATCCTGATTTGTGTATTAGTTTCCATTGTATAGACTTGAGAAAAGACTATATTATTAAATTATTATATATATATATATATATTAAAAATATAAGTATTTATTATTTTTTTCTATTAATTTCAATATTTGAGATAAGTAATTTCAAAATATAATGTTAAAAAATTTTTATAATTAAAAGTTCTAAAATTCAATTCTTATTATTACTAATAAAAGAAAAAAATTCAAGATAAAACAAACTAAAAACAATTATATATGCATAATGACAATATAATATAAGCTCAAAATAAATTTTTGCATAAAAAGATATATTAAATATATAATCATTTATTATTATAAATTGGTACACTCTCGTATGTATGAATCACAAACTTATACCCGAATGCTTACTATGGGCACTAAAACCTTAGAATATATATTTATGATATAAATCGTATAGCAAATTCCAACAGAGGGTTTGGTAATTATTAAAGTATTACTTAATTAGTAGGGCCGTTTATCTCTATAGTTTCCTGGAGGGTTATAGTTACGTGCTCCAGATTGAGACTCGATATTCTGTTGATCCTACGTTGTAAAGGTGATTGAACACGTATAAATTTTCGGGAATAGTAGTTTCCATTGAGCAAAGTTTTATATATGAATGTATGAATTATGAATGATATGAGAAAAAGCTATGCATAGACTCATGGGGATGCGCGACGGGGGACAGTCCAAGGGTTTCGGACTTGTCGGGTTGACTTGATAATCGACAGATGAGCCTCATCAGCCATAAGACAGGCATGCATTATGTGCATATTGTTTGAGTTGTTTGATTGTGCATTAACTGGGAATGCCTAACTGCTTATAACATACTAGTTGATATACTTGCTATTTGTACTATTTGTATTCTACTTGTATATGTTTTTGTTTGCTTGTTTGTCTCTGTAATATCATCGGAGATGGAGGAACGGAGGAAAGGCGAAGAGAGTTAGGATTCTTGTCAGTTTTAGTTAGATTTTAAGGAATCAGTTTAGTTTAGAAAGCTTTAGAAAACCACTATACTTTATGGCTTCTGTTTTAGTTCTTTAAGGTTTATAATCTGAGTGTCGGCGTTCTAGGATTACCTCTGGCATTCCCAGGACCTTATATATTATGTGCGTGGTACCTTTATCATGCTGAGAAGCTCCGATTCTACCTCATACTGTATTGTTTTTTTCAGATGCCAGTCGAGAGACACCTCACTAAGCGTCTGGATTCCTGAAGCGGAACGGTTTCTGGGTTCTTTTGCTATGTAGCTTTTATATATATATATATGTATGTATTTAGCTTACTCTCCAAGAAACTTGTTTATCATGTCTCTCATAGAGTTAAGGAGAGTTAAGGTTTTATTTCTGTATTTTGGGGTACTTATACATATATGTAAATATTCTCCGACTAGCCTTAGTTTCGCAGGCTGAATCAAGAGCTAGTTATGCTGTATTTTTGGTTATCTATCTAGTCTTTTGCTTATTCATATCTATGAATCTTTTGGTTTCTTCACACACAAGTTATTCTGTTTCTGGAACGTTACGTTTTTTATTTCGCGATTTTGTTTTATCCATTTTTTTAAGGCTCCTAGTTTATTATATTCTTTCTGCTATTATATGTATGTATTTTATTTTAGAAATCGTAGCGCTTTACCACTTCTATTTTATATCCTAGGTATAAAATTCTGTGTGATAGGATGTTACAGGTTGAGGACTTGAGGTTGTCAAATGCTTTTTGGCCTTGTCAATGTGCATCTAGCTATGTGGCCATCGGATCTTTTCATGTAATAATATATAATGTTTTTCTTTCAATTAAAAGATTTGTAATTAGTATCAATAATCAATTAAGTCTTCATCATCTTGAGTATATGTCCTTGATCAGTTTCGTAATAATCAATTTAATTAGTGACAAGCTTATCCTAATTTGTGTATTAGTTTTCGTTGTACAGGCTTGAGAAAAGATCATATTATTAAATTATTATGTATTTATGTATAAATATATATATATATTAATTTATTTTTAATATATATTTTGTATTATAATATATATTAAAAATATATAAGTATTTATTATTTTTTTTATTAATTTAAATATTTGAGATAAATAATTTTACAATATAATATTAAAATTTTTATAATTAAAAGTTTTAAAATTTAATTTTTATTATTACTAATAAAAAAATCAAGATAAAACAAACTAAAAACAATTATGCATAATGACAATATAAGCTCAAAATAAATTTTTGCATAAAAAAATATATTAAATATATAATCATTTATTATTATAAATTGGTACACTCTCGTATGTATGAATCACAAACTTATACCCGAATGCTTACTATGGGCACTAAAACCTTAGAATATATATTTAGAGAAAATGATAAATAGGTCTTTGACCTTTTGTCCTGCAGACATTTTCGTCTCTAACCATTAAAAAATATTTTTAAATCTCTGACCTTCACAAAATTTGGACAGATCAGTCCCTGACGGAGGTATTTGGATGGATCAGTCCCTGACGGAGGCATTTTGAACGGAGGGACTGATCCGTCCAAGTTTTGTGAAGGTCAAAGACTTAAAAGTATTTTTCAATGGTTAAAGACAAAAATGTCCGTGGAACAAAAGGTTAGGGACTTATTTGTTCTTTTCTCATATATTTATGATATAAGTCGTATAGTAAATTACAACAGAGGATTTGGTAAATTATTAAAGTATTGCTTAAGGAAAAGTATATGGAATCAAGAGGTGATCAGCAAAAAAGTAAACAACTTAACTAATTTATAATTATATTTAATTAATTTTATTTGTTTTTAATTTATAATATTTGATATTAATTGCTTCTCACCCCAAATTAAAATTCTAAATGATACGTTGGAAAAATAGGGGGCGGGGATCACGGAACTTCCAATAATCTCGATTTTTAGTATATAAAAAAAATTTATAAAATATATAAAAGACCATTCATTTAGTATGAAAAAGAAACATTCTGATACTTAGTAGAAAAAATATCCTAATACCTAGCATAAACACCATCCACGTAGAGATTTTAGATTCACCCAAAGACATTTGGCTGATTTTTTACTAGTACCTTATTGGTTCCTAGCACTGTTGCTACTTAATTAGTAGGGTCGTTTATCTCTATAGTTTCCTGGAGGGTTATAGTTACAACTAACCATGATTGATCCATTGTAGCACCTAACTCTAGCACACCCCACATGTGTAGTGGTACTCCAAACAACTTGAGTATAACCAAAACATTTATCGTCGTCACCGTCATCACCACCTAAGCACGAGTTGGATTTCTCATCGTAGTATTGTTTCTCTGACACCCACAATTCAACAACTTCTTTTCCAGTAAGGTTTTTCCAAATACCAGTTCCAAGCACTAAGTTCTCACCGTAAGGACCTTCCGATGACTCCAGCTTGCAATCTTCAGCGTGCTTATTCAAGTGCGCACGAGCATATGATTCTAGCTCCTTGTCCCATTTCAGTGGTTTAACCCCAACTCCTTTGCGCGCCGCGTTGTGAACCTTAAGATAATCTTCTTCAGAATTTTGAGCCGATACACACCAAAAGAGTACACTTACAAAACTTATTATTCGTCCCACACTTATCTTCATTTTTAATATTGTTCTCTGATTGCAAAATTTACTAAAGGTGATTGTGTTATACTATGTAATTGGTATTTATAAGAGAATTAATGGCTTAAACGTTGCGTCAAGAGGTAGTGCCGCTAACTTCTTTCTTTTATTTTAAGGAAACTACTTTTTGCTCTTGCTCAAGAAACATTTTTTTTATAAATAAATACTGATTAACATAGTTGTCCTTTGATGCACTTGAATGCGTGTATGGATTTTAAAAATGTTATTAGTATATTAAAATCAAACATCAATGTATTTGTATATAAATACATAGATGGTTTAATTTATTTTCATTATTTATATTCTAATATGTATTTTATACTAATAACTGATTTAGCAATTAATTTTAGTGTTCATCTAGCATAGTCATATTGATTTACTAATAAAGGAGAAGAGAGAGTATATATTTATATATAAGAGAAAGTCTATAGGACCAACAATTTTATTAAAATTTGACCAGTATTTAATAAATAAAAAGAAAGTAAGCAATCTTATATTATTAGATGTAATTTTACATCATTAAAAATACTAATGATAATTAATTAATGGCTACAAATTACAAAACTTGCTTGCCCTAACACTCTTTTTTGGTAAAAGCTCAGGTGAAGTTGACTTTGTGTGAAGTTGATACTTGAGAGTCGTTGGATGAAAATTTAGTCAAATCAGTCAAATCATTTAACGACTTTCAGTATCAACTTCACATTAAGTCGACTGCACCTGAATTTCCGCATTTTTTTATACAAATTATTTATTGATGTTAATTATTAAAGCAGTGAAATTAATTATCTTAGCCAAGAGCCTAATTATTGTAGTAAAACCATTGATCCTAATTATTCAGATATATCAAAAGACAAGCATGATATAGTATATGATATCCCACAACCTATATATTACAACATAATAATAACAATCTTGTTTAATTTTTGGCAAGCATTATACTAAGGAACCAGAAAAGAAATGAGGGCGAAGGTGATAATAATAAGTTTTATAAGCGTGCTTTTGGTACGATGCATACTGGGTCAAGACTTTTCAAGAGGGTACTTGGATGGTCAAAACGTTGCACGGGAAATCGTTGGGGTTAAGCCACTAAAGTGGAATCCAGAGCTAGCAGGAGTTGCTCAAAAGTTTTTGAATAACCACATTGTAGATTGTCTTGAGGGACAGTTAATAACATCAACCGCTTCTCCTAATTATGGCCAGACCACTGCACGTAATGTGTTATTCAATAACTTTACGGCAGCAGATGCTGTGGCGTCGTGGGTGGCACAGAAAGATTACTACGACTTCGAATCCAACTCTTGCATTGGTGGCTATTGTGGTTGCTATACTCAAGTTGTTTGGAGGACATCTACTCATATAGGATGCGCTAGAGTTAATTGCCGAAATGGAGGCACCCTTGTTACGTGCATTTATCGCCCTCGGGGCAACCTTCCAAATCAACGTCCTTACTAATTAATTATGGTAAAAATTCACGTAGAGTCATCTTCATATGAAATTGTTAGTTGAGAGTCGTTAGATGACAATTAAATCAAATCTGTTTAATCATCTAACGACTCTCAACTATCAACTTCACATGAAATTAACTGTAGAAAAGTTTCTATTGTTAATTATACAATTCATTTAGGTAATCAAGAATCCAACTATGGTTGTGTTTGTCAAAGGCTTTTTTTGCCTTGTGTGCTTAGCTTCCTTTGTGCTCTGTGGCCATCTTTTCATCTTTTGGTTGGCAATAATGTGATTGATATATTATTGTCAAATTATGTTCAAATGTTGCTTCTAAGGTATTTGTTATCATGAGTTTGCTTTTAGGTATTTTGTTAGATTGGTTGATTTACAATTATACATATACTTGTTAAACTAGTTTTTCAATAACCAAAGTGTTACTAAGATTTAAATTTAGAAAGTGTTTTTTATTAGGAAGATTCTTTAAGAAAATATAGCAATAAACCCTATCCAGACTAAGTTATAGTTACGCTTAAAAAGGATTTTCGTACCGTACAACAGTAGTGTTACACTTAAAAGAGGATATTCAAATCCTACATATTTGGCATATTTGGAAAGTGTGACAAAGATCCAAAATATTATATTGACACGTTTATGAAAGCATGGCAATAAAGAGAAAATAGCGCGCTGAGAAAGTATGGCAATAGAATCACTAAGATGACCACGTTTTATGAGCGTGGCAAAAGTCCTATGTGCTTTGTGGCCATCTTTTCATCTTTTAATTAAAAAGCTTGCAATTAGATTGTTAATAATCAGTTATCACTACAACAAATACGGATGATAGCGGCGGCTAATTAGCGGCTGTTTATCAAATCGCAGTAAATTGGCAAGATAGCGGCCAATAGGGTAACGGTTTGGGCTCTGCTACAAAAAGAACTAAGATAGCAGCGGTTAGCTTTCCAACAGCTGCAAATCAAACCAAAGAAGAGAGCCAGCTTTAAGTGCCCCGTCACTCACTGAAGTCTGAATCACTCCCCCTTTTCCAGCCCTAGCATCTCTTTGACCACCCACGCAGCACCACCATCGATCATATCATCACCCCCTAGCATCTCTGTCAGAACCACAAAACCACTGCGAAAACCCTTCTTCTCTTTCTCTTTCCCTGTTTTCTGCCTTCTCTGTCTCACCGCCGGCTACCATCCAGTGCCACCACAACCATATTCTTCCCCTCCTTACAACCTCGCACTGTGGGACTGTGGCTCTCTAGCTCGCCCATGCCTCTCTCATTCCCAATCGCAGAATCAGAACAGAGCCACTCTAGTGTTAACTCGACTCAGGTTCTCAGATCACCTTTTCTTCTCTATTTTAGTTAATTTAGGATTAGTTATATGTTGATTCTAGTATTAATTTCATTTGCTTAGAATTATTTGCTGCTATTAGTTGAGTTTAGGTTAGAATTAGGATTTCCTGATTGGAATTAGTGTTAGTTTATACATAGTTAAACATGCTGATAAGAGCTTCTTGAGTTTGAATTTCAATTTGTTTGGATTGATTGACTGATGCTTTGTTGAGTAACTGCGAAATGCTACTGATTTTTTTATGTCATTGGTGCTGAATTTTGAATTGGTGTTGCAAAGAATGCTTGTTAGTGTTATTTTGTGTTGTTTATGCTTTTGCATGCCAAGTGTTTTAAATATGTTTTAAAGTTCAATGCAAATATGATCTATGATAAGGACTTTATGGATGGCAATGTTTGATTCATTTAGTGCACCCAACCTAATGAGATATGGCTTGGTTGTTGTTGTATTCTTCTAGCTAGAGAAAATTTTGTTTCTTGCAATATCATGCCACAGTTAGTGATATTTTGCGCCAAAAATTTTGCATTACTTGATAAAAGCAATGTTGTGTGTGATTTCACCATAAAATATATAGGTGCTACCGTGCTAGACATGAGTAAGTGAGACATCTACTTTGAAGTATCTTATGCTTTTTTGGGCTTAAAATGGGGAGAATTATGAGTTGATTGTGTTTTCATTAGTCGTGTCAATCTAGAATTAATCATATTTGTTTTTCTTTCTTCTCCAGATTCCTCACCAGCCTATGTGTGATCCTATCTTCACCATCGGCCAAGGTCGTCAATGCGATTTATAGCTTAAAGATCCAACTGTTGGCAATATTTTATGCAAGTTAAGTAACATCGAGGTAGAGGTTCCACTTTCTATTTTATGCAATTCAAAATAGGCGGTTGAGTTGCTAATGATCTATCTAGTTTGTATTTTGGTTATAAAAAATGAGTCATTTGTATGATGCATTTTTGGTAATTACTATTTTAGATTACTGATCATGGTTGTTATTCTACACAATGTGGAGGTTCACCTGTTGCATTACTGGAAATCACAGGAGGCAAAGGTGCTGTTCAAGTTAATGGTAAGACCTATCGCAAGAATTTCCCAACTTGTACTCGTTGTTAGTGCCTCCTTTCTTCTGCTCTGCTCATTACTTCTGGTATTTTCTTTTTGGTTTGATTTATTCTGAACTTTATTTCTATGCACTTCGAAATTGGTTTTGCTCGTTTTTTGTACCCAGTAATCTTCACTACGTAGCTCCCCTTTCAGGAGACGTCGTTCAAATTGAGTGTAGTGAAGGATGCAATTGAGTGTAGTATAGAAATTTTACTATTTTTAATTATATAGGTATTTTAAAGTTGTAAACTTTGTTAATGGATTTTAATGTTGCACAGATTGCTGCTATTGGTGCCATTACAAGTGCATTTTATGGATTTAACAATGGTATGCTTTTTTTATAAATGCATATCCTCAAGTTATACATTGATAAATGCACATCCCCAAGTTATTAGAATATATAGACTTGATTGTAGCTAGGTTGGTTATAGTTTGGCTCCTATAATAAACTTGACTGAAGGGATTCGTGCTGATTAAAATGTGCAGCAACAATTATATATAGGCTGACCAAGATAGATAGATAGATAGATAGACTAATATATATATATATATATATATATATATATATATATATATAGCAAGATATATGACGAATTAATTAATACACGTACATTCTTTTCGGGGTAATTTAGGTAAATAAATTGGCTTAAAATCAATTCTACATGAATATCTTGATTGAAAAATATATGCATTTGTGTCCTCTTTTCTAATTTGTTGTTGACGAAGTAAACTCAAAACTTACATGTAAATCATTGCAAGTGTCTAACAATTTACTATAACGGTGTATATGATGTTAAACTGTTATTGGGTACAAATTAGTAAGACAAAAGTAAATCATCGTTGATCTAACGATTTAGTAAGTTATATTGGTTACTTATGACAACAATTAAGGCAGAGAGAAATTTATGAGACACTCCTCCTACACTCGTATATGGACATACAACTAGACTATAAATATTAAATACATGCCAATTTAGATCGATTTATATAGAAAATTTAATATAATTTTGTTACAATTTGCATTCTATTGGTTTCACTTTTACTTCCCAATCTAATTCATAATTATTTAAGATATTGTGTCTATATCGATTTGGATTTATTGGATTTGGATTTGGGAATTGATTTTTCTTATTACATCTATATTGTTCGATGAAGAAGCATTTATAAGAAATTAAATGACTCCCCACACTTATTACATTAATAGCCAATAAGTTGTCTTTCTTACGTTCCCATAGTCGCTCAAGTCCATGTTCTATAAGTTTAAATTCCTCTCATGCTGTAATATCCAATTCAACGACAAGAGTATTTTCATAGCGTGCCTGAACAACATACCAAAAATAATGTACAATTACTGTTTGGATATAAAATGATACATTGTAATTGTTAGGATTTGGTTGAATTAGTCCCACATTGCTCAGGATAGCAAATGGAGTGGGTGGCCTAGGCTATAAATATGAGGCTAAGTTCTCCATTTGTTTTTGCACCAGTCAGAAACACTTTAAGCTTGTATCTGATTTTTCTTTTCCTCTGTACTCTTTATTAGAGAGTGTTGTGAGGTGTAGTTAGATATTTGCTTTGAGAGAGTGTGGGTGTACTGGGGTGCCGGTGAGAGAAAGAAGTCTATGTGTTGTAACAATTTTCACATAGTGATATTCTCTGGTTGTCATTTGACAACGACCGTGGTTTTTTCTCCGGTAATTGGAGTTTCCACGTTAAATTCTTGTGTTGTGATTGTGTCTATTTTATTTCTCTGTCAAAGGTGTTTTCTTAAGGGGGAATGGTGTCTTATTCCCAACAAGTGGTATCAAGAGCTTCGGTTCGGTGGGATTTATTCTTAGTATGCTCTGTGGTTGCAGTCTAGTCTGAACTTCCACATCAGAAAAGAATTTTGTCCTGTGGCTTGAGGTTGATCTTTGGTTGCTGTTGTTGTTGCTGGAAGGCAGTGTGACACTGTGAGAGTGCTATTTGGAAAGGTTCTGGCTAAGGAAAGACTTGGTATTTAAGTGTGTCCATTGTGACCCACCTCTCTTTCCTGGGGACCCTTCCTAGTGAACGGTTGAGTTATACTATTCCAGTATACGGTTGCAACAATGTCAGGATATTCAAGTGCTGTGAAGCTTGAAATAGAGAAATTTGATGGAAGAATCAATTTTGGCTTGTGGCAAATACAAGTCAAGGATGTGTTGATACAATCAGGTTTGCACAAGGCGTTGAAGGAGAAGATCTCTGGTTGCTCTCTCTATGAGAGAAGATGATGTTCTCTAGAAGACAAGAAGTATCCTCATGGTATTACCGCACTGCCATGGGTAAGGATGAGTTGTGGCAATCGGGTCCACAATTGCACACGGGCATTGGTTGGCGTTGAGATGCAAGGTGTGTGGCGGAGTTAGGTCGATGGCTGAAGAACTTCTAGGAAAAGCCAATTTGGAAGTTGCACCATGAATTTTCAGCAAGGTTTCGATCTGTACCAAGGTGAAATGCTTGGAGTGGTCTAATTCCAAGTGAGTATACTTTCATGGTGGAGTATGATAGTTCTCTGAACTATGATTGTCGGTATAGACAATGGCAGCAAAGAATTGTCGGTGTTGACAATGGAAGCTGAAGATATGTGACTATTTCAATCAAGGTGGAGATTGTTAGGATTTGGTTGAATTAGTCCCACATTGCTCAGGATAGCAAATGGAGTGGGTGGCCTAGGCTATAAATATGAGGCTAAGTTCTCCATTTGTTTTTGCACCAGTCAGAAACACTTTAAGCTTGTATCTGATTTTTCTTTTCCTCTGTACTCTTTATTAGAGAATGTTGTGAGGTGTAGTTAGATATTTGCTTTGAGAGAGTGTGGGTGTACTGGGGTGCCGGTGAGAGAAAGAAGTCTATGTGTTGTAACAATTTTCACATTGTGATATTCTCTGGTTGTCATTTGACAACGGCCGTAGTTTTTTCTCCGGTAATTGGAGTTTCCACGTTAAATTCTTGTGTTGTGATTGTGTCTATTTTATTTCTCTGTCAAAGGTGTTTTCTCAAGGGGGAGTGGTGTCTTATTCCCAACAGTAATCCCTTACAATATAGGAATTTCAAAATTAATCCAAAGATTCGATACCTAAAATGTAGAAAGTAGGTGACTCAATCGAATAAGAATTAAATTATTTTTTTTGCAATAGAAGGCAGATTAGAATGCCTGGAATATATGTAGGAGCTTAGTGTAATATAGTCAGCTAAGAAGGTATAACTCAAAGAAAAGCCCTCTACTCTATCTGACTACCAAACTAATAGTTAAGCTCTCATTAACAAGTGATAAGTATAATGCTAGCTTATTAGCATAATACTAGCTTCAGTCTCACCGTGTCAGGGAACTAGTTTCTAATCATAGTATATACTATAAAAGTTCATACACTTAAAATTCTATAGTTCAACTGTTCTTCAGAAATTCCAGACTACTTGATGCAGACATCAAAACCCCATAATATACGTCCCTAACAGGCTGCAAGATTACAAGCTGACGGAGAGAATCCAAGGTCTGCTAGTGAAGGAAGAAAAGGGGAACAAGTGCAAAAATGGGGATGAACTGGAGCATGTACAATTAATTAATAACTATCCACCAATAACTATTTATATACAGTTCTAATCAATAATAGATGAATCCATCAATAACCTTTAACTATCCACATATACTAGATACAACTAATACTTCCAAGCAAATGAAACAAGGTTGAAAAGCACTTATGTCTTGATGTGGTACTCGTGCTGGTGAGAATTAAATGAAGTTACAACTTTACACCTTATGGATGCAGCATTGCAGTTTACCACATAGTCCACATTATCTTGGCCTAGTGAGATATCTTGTTACGTTCAATCAACTTAAAATAAAGATAAAAAAATGATATAAGTTAACAACAACAAAAGCCAAAGGAAGTGTTTTTATATTAGTTAGTTATTTTATATATATCTTTTCATATAACTTCTAACAAGACTTAAGTATAAATTACATGGCGATTAGTTAATAAACACATGAATATTTACCTTCACCTCATCAAGTATTTTCTGTGAGTACTACGTGTCTGTACTTGTTGTAAACTCAAATCTAAATTTAGTGGTGTATCTTCGGTCCCATTGAAACAATTCCTAAAATTTTAACACTATAAACTAAAATTTATGTTGGGTTTCATCCAAAAAATATGAAGCAGGACATCAAGGTTTTTTATATTAGGAGAAACAATCATACCTTCATCATTGAAGCAAGTGCATGACCAATGGCTTGAGTGAGGTGTCTGTGTCTAGAGAAAGCATCCAGCCATAATTGTATACGGGACTCTTTGAACCACAACTGTCTTGAAAAAGATGTAGCGTGGTCCAACGAAGGGAATGGAGAAGCATCTATCATCTTCTCTACGAACCAGTAGCTTTGGTAAACCAAAAAGAAGTCTCGGATCTCCAATTTTTCTGATAGGCCACAGACATAGAAAGAGTGTACAAGGACAATATAAACATGTGATTGTAGGAAGACTTGAAGGAGAGGATACAACATGGTCAAAAACCGGTTAGATAAAAGAGAAATTTATGAGAGAATAAGTTTTTAAATATCTAAAATAACTCAATCAATTCAATCTATTGTCTACTGATATGACCAAAATACAAGACACTCAAAATCATTGGTGAAGCATGATAGTAATATTTATGCAGAATCTCATATGAATATGAGCTAAATGTATGACGGAAAAATGTATTTATGAATCGGCGGTCTCATCACAATCTTCAACGCCGTCATTAGTGGATTCTTCTAAATCGCCATCTCATGTCAACCGCAGGCAAGCTAGTCATACAAGGCTGGGGATGAAGGTCGACCTCACACTTCATAATCTTCAGCCATGTCAAACAAATCTCTTGGCTTCACATGGACTACGACACTCCATCCGTTGTCAACCTCATCATCCACGTAGAACACAAGACGCGACTCAGATGCCAAGATGTGTGGCTCGTCGTCTTCTCGATTACCGGTGTGAATCGGTGTGGCAAAGTTGACATAGGTATGGCCCAATACGTCTTGTCGTATGCCTCTGCCCGACGTGATGTCTGCCCAAAGACACTTGAACAAAACTACCATGAATTGACCACTGTAGTTTAGCTCAATGATGTCTACTAATCTCCCGTAATACGAGACACCACCAACAGCAACATTGCTATCCCGTTTGCTTGCATAACTTCTAGTATATGAAGTGACATAAACCCCGCTATTCTGTGTTTTCATCCTTTCCTCCCTCGACATGGTTCTAAATTTATAGCCATTAACGTTGTAAGCCTTAAATCGTCTTGCTTGAGCAATGGGACTACAAGCAAGCCACTGCAACTCATTCGAATAACTGGTGCTTCCAAAGGGAACCTGGCATGAAACAATTAGACCCAAGACAGCACCAAAGGATATTCGGATCCTGATATACAAAGGATTACCTCATGCTTGAACCAGTTGGGAAACTCTCCGTCCACAACAGGGAGAGGGGGTTGCTAACTCAATGGTCATAGAGTACTCGGCTTTTAAGTGCGACTCTATTTTTTACACATTTTTATGAAGCAATTGTTTCGTCCATAGACTCGGTAGGGTTTGTAAGACCACGACTGATCCAGAAAGGAATGAATGGAAAAAGCTGCATGTCGTATCAATAGCGAATTATAAAAGGATCTCATTCTTATTGGATCGGACCATTTTTTTGTTTGAATTTGTGAACAAAATCAGTTGGGTTTAAGTAATAAAGGGATAGAACTTGGCAACTCCAATTATAGAGAAACAAAAAGCAACGAGCTTTCATTCTTTTTAATCGAATGATTACCCCATCTATTTAAAACGTTTTTAAAAATATATTAGTGCTTGATACGGGAAAAGCTTTTCCCATGAATGGATTATTTATTTTTGTTAGGGTTAAGTTCAATTTTGGTTCCTAACGTAGGGGTCGAAAATTTGATTCGTCCCCAACTTTTTTTTTGCTACAAAATGGTCTCCAAAGTTTCAGTTTGTTTTAAAATAGTCCGACGGACGAAAATACCCTTCCCTCCCCTCTTCTTCCTCAACACCCATCTTCTTCCTCAACATTAACCAGAAACCAGAAGCAGATGCACAAACCTAGAAGAACAACAATGGATCAAAGCAGCATCAAAATTCCAAATTCAAGCCAAATCAAAACTCAGAACTCAAAAAAATCATCATCATCAAAACTCAGAACTCAGAAAAAATCATCATCTGAACTCAAACAAACAACAATAAAAATAGCAAGAAATAGAAGAACAACAATAATAGAAGAACAACAACCCAGAACTCAAAATCATCGTCATCTTCAAAACTCAGAACCCAAAATCAGAAAAACGAAAACCCATAACTTAGAACTCAATGGATAATGGAATCAAAAGAACAACAACACAAACCATATTGATAATCATAAGCATGCAGAAGCAGCAGAACCAGAAGAAACCACAAGAAACCAGAAACCAGAAACCGGCGAGGAGCAGCGACCCCGGCGGCCGAGCGAAGAGCGACGGCGTCCGTGAAGACCGGTGGCGGCGGCGAGGACCCTTCCCATTCCCCCTCTTCTTCCCGAAACCCCCCTCCCCCCTTTTCTCCCTTCGCGTTCCCTTCCCCTTTTCCCCGAGGAGCAGAGCGGCGGCGGCAGCGAAGAGTGGCGGCGGCAGTGAAGAGCGGCGGCGGTAATAAAGACCGGTGGCGACGGCGAGGAAGCAGGAGGAGGAGGTGGTGGTGGTGCCGTGGTGCGGTGCGGTGCCGGAGGGCGGCAAGATGGCGGGCGGCGGTGCGGCGGTCCCCCTTCCCTCCCCCCTCCCCCCTCCCCCCTCCCCCCTTTTTCTCGCACCCCCTGCTTTCTTTCTCTCCCCACCCCCCCCTTCTAGTATCCCTTTCTTTCTTCTTTTTATTTATTTATTTTATATTTATTTTATTTATAATTTTTTAAATGAGGGGTAATTTGGTAATAAAAAAATAAAATTGGTAAAAAGGACGATTTTAAAACAAACTGAAACTTTGGGGACCATTTTGTAGAAAAAAATTGGGGACGAAACAAATTTTCGACCCCTACGTTAGGGACCAAAATTGAACTTAACCCTTTTTGTTATGAGTCCTAATTATTAGCTATTCTCTATTAGGGGGTGGCGATCAATGTGTAGAAGAAAGAGTATATTGATAAAGATATTCTTTTTTCCAAAATCAAAAGAGCGATTAGGCTGAGGAACTCTACCATCTCTGATCCATTTGACACGTGCAATTTCTTTTCTGTCGATACGTCCCGCAATTTGTACTTGAATTCCTTTTGTCCCCACCTGTTCAGTTAATTCAATAGCTTTTTTCATTGCTTTACGAAACGAAACTCTATTCCTTAATTGCCCGGCTATAAATTCTGCAAGAATATTAGGATGTCCATAAGAGTTTGCAATTCTTGTAATAGCAATGTTCAGTTTTCGGTTCACACAATTGAGTTTTTTTTGTAAATTCATCTGTAGCTCTTCTATTCTTCCAGGCTTACCCTCAATTAATAACTTTGGAAATCCCATTCTATGTGAGCCTGAGATCTTGTTTTATTTCGCAACTTTCTCTTTGTGATGGCTCTAAACTCATTGTGCACACAAAAGTTGATTGTTGGTCAGTACTCTCAATACCATATTGGCTCACTTCATACAAGTAGAACTCACACTCCATACTTACCCCAAGAATTTCTCTACAGCAATGTAATTGACCAGTACATGGCGATGTGCTTGAAGGTTTTCGGTTGATGTTAGAGTAAAAAAGGAAGCAGCCCCGACTGCCTTTCCAACCTCTGGGAACATGCTGGCAATATCGCTTGGCAAAGCTTCGCTCGGCCGATCATCAACGCACGTAGGTCGGTTGATCCTGGTCTCGACATTATCTAGGTACCTTGAACAGAATGTGAGAATCTCCTCGGATAAGTAGCCCTCTGCAATTGAGCCTTCCGGTTGTGCCTATTACATACGCACGTAATGCTTGAGACGATATAGGTACCTTCGAGAACATAACAAGTAAACTACTAGAACCAGGCTATATTAACGAAACATATCGAGAAGGCTAATACAGATTTCTACCTCTCAATTTGGTACATCCACCGGTAATGCACTGGGCCACCGAGATGTACCTCATCGACTAGATGCACCATTAGATGAACCATGACTGTGAAGAAGGAAGGTGGAAATATCATCTCCATGTGACACAGAGTATGGACCACACGATCCTGAAGTAGAGGAAGTTGCTGAGGATCTATGGATTTATTGCATATTTGTCGGAAAAAGATTGATAACTCTGCCAAGACGGCGGACACTAGGGTGGGCAATACATGTTTTGACCTAATTGGCAATAGATGTTCTATTAGAATGTGGCAGTCATGACTCTTTAAGCCCAATAACTTGCGCTGTTTTAAATCAACACAGCGAGAGATATCGCTAGAGTACCCGTCTGGAAAGACCACATTCTTGATGGTCCTCAGAAAGACATCCTTCTGTGGATTGGACATGGTAAAGACTGTAGAGGAATACTTTCCACCTTCAAGTGGCCACATGTCATGCTTGATTCCCATCAACTGGAGATCTTTTCGAGCTTTTAGGTGGTCTTTGGATTTACCACTCTTGTTCAACATGGTGAAGACAATGTTATCACACAGATTCTTCTCTATGTGCATCACGTCTAGGTTGTGACGTAATTCGTTGTTCTCCCAGTATGGGAGGTCAAAGAAGATACTCCTCTTTTTCCAAGGAGACTCGTCTTGCACCACGGTCTGCTGTCCGCGTCTTCTTTTACCAGCAACCGATTGCACCTTGCCAAGTGAGACGTGCACACCCTCTAACTGTCTCGAGATATCCCTGCCAGTCAGTTTTACAGGTGGGATCTGTTCTCTACCTTACCATCAAATCTAGGCCGATCCTGTCTATATCTGTGATCGTGATTCAAGAAGCGACGGTGACCCATGAAACACCATTTCTGACTGAAGGTAAGTCGCTTACTCTCGGCATCCAAATTACACGTGGGACAAGCTCTCCCGCTGTACGTATTCCAGCCAGATAAATTGCCCAAGCTAGAAAAATCGCTGATAGTCCACAGCAAGGCAGCATGCATCTTGAACGTTTTCTTCTCACTAGCGTCGTACGTATCAACACCAGCCTACAACTGCTTCAACTCATCGATCAGGGACTGTAGGTAGACATCTATGTCCTTGCCAGGCATTTTAGGACCGGAAATAATCATGGAGAGAATATAGTTAGTTTGTTTTGATGCAAATCCACGGGAGTAGGTTGTACGGAATAAGAATAACTGGACATATTGAGTACTTCGAACTCAGATTTCCATAAGGATTGAAGCCATCACTGGCCAAGGCTAAGCGAACACTCCGTGGATCGCCACAAAATTCAATATATCTCCTGTCAAATACTTTCCAGGCCTCGCCGTCCCTGGGATGCCTCAAAGAACCGTCAGAGTTGGTTCCTCTCTTGTGCCACAACATGTCCACGGATGTCTTGCTGGACATGAATAATCGCTGCAACCGTAGAATCAGAGAAAAGTAACGGAGAATCTTTGCCGGCAGAGGTTTCCCATTCTTATTGACAACAACGTTGATCCTTACTAGAGAATTCTTTCGGGTCTTTTGCTTCCACCTGGATGCTCCACGCCATTTGCATCTAGACAGGTCTTGGTCGGAGCCCTGATATAGCATACAGTCATTTGGACATGCATCTATTTTCTTGTACTCAATACCGAGCTTCCTTATGATCCTCTTGGCATCATGCAAGGTCTTCGGAATCTTTGCATGCTCAAAGGCATCCCCCCATAGCTCTAGAATCAACCCGAAAGCCTTGTCGCTCACTCCACACATGCACTTTATATGGTACAGCCTCACCAAGAAAGACAGCTTCGAGAATCTTGAGCATCCCAGATATAATTTATGCTCGCCGTCCTCAAGCAAGTCATGAAAGGTACGAGCCTCGCGGCTAGGTTCATCAAATAAGTACGGCAACCTCTTCGCAATGTCTCCAACATGCTCATTCATCGAGTCTTCATCATCACTCTTCAGTCCCGACAAGTTGAAGGCGTGATGGACCATATCACGCATTTGATCTCCTGAATTTCCAGTGGGTTCTAGTTCTTCTCTACCACTGGATCTCTCGTTTACGATCCTCTCACCGTGATGTAACCATAAAGGTATAGTTAGGGGGAAAGGGTTTCATCAGAAGATGATCATATGCATCCTCTCTAGTTTGAAAAAACCGGAACCTACACAAAGGACATGGACAATGTATCATCCCATCGGATGATGCATTGGAAAATGCAAAGTCAAAGAATCTATTTAGACCATCCCTGTAATCTGCACTACCTCGTGGTTTTGTAATCCAGCTCTTATAAATGTCTAATTTAATGAAATAGCACAAACAAAGGAATAAACTGTAAACAAAGACATAAAACAAACAAAAATGGTGATAAAAAATGGGCTATGTCCGAAGAACTAATAACAGTTTATCACAATTATAAAATAGGGGAGTAGAATAAGAGTTGAATTCGAGAAATTATTACAAGCAAAATCATGTAGCACACAAAAAATATTGGGTAGGTTACTTATTTATTGCAAAATTCTGTACTTTCTAAAAAATTACTGGCAGAAAGAATTGCTAATCCCAAGTCTAAAAAATGAAAAGATAAAGAAAAGCTTCCATAAAAAATGAGGAAAAAAAACACAGGAGTAAAAGTTAGAATTAAATAATAATTAAAAATAGTCACTAAAAAAAATAATAATGAAAAATAAGGTGTGAAATTGTTGAACGGAAAATAACGCACGAATGATTAGATTGCATTATAATTCCTTTATAGCCTTTGTTATCTTTTATTGCCGGATACCCAAACCATTTCAACTAAAAAGTTGGAGGGCCCTTGGATGCTAAATTGTAATCATTAGAAAAGTATGGTAACCGCATCTCTTAATAGTAATGTGGCCTTTCTCAAGGTGCATATCTGACCCGCATGGATATGAAAGAAGCTTTGAAATTTTTAGTGCGATTTAGAGAAATATGCAGCCGGCTTAATTTTAACTATGTTCAAATTTCGACCACAACTGAAAAAATATAATTTAGTGCAAAATATTAAGCATGAAATCCCATTTAAGTAAGAAAATAATGCAAGTATTAACTTAATTCAAATGTCATGAAATTATTTTTTTAAAAGTTTAACTCAATAGAACGAAAGACATAAATAATTATAACAGAGGGATTATAAGCAATGCACCATCAAGCAGAGAAAATCATTAACCAAATGGACCTAGTAACTGTATTCTCATCTTCCCAACCCCTTTGATCCCACTTACTCTCAGATCCTGGACATAGTTTACCTCACCCATGTCAACGATAATGAAATTTGCAATACCAGTATCCTCGCTGGCCTTGTGTCGAAGGTTAATACTTCAAGTCATTCATCAACTCACATTCAAGAATATTCTACCATCCACCTTGTTTTTATCAAGGATAAGTATAGACCTTTAATGAACTAAAATTTTTAAAGTCTTTTAAGTTGTAGGACACATTCAAGAATAATTTATTTTTATTTTAAGAAATTAATAAATTATTCTATTGAGTTTAAAAAATTAATTTTATATTTTTATTTTAAAATTATAAATTTAATAATAATTAAAAATAAATTATAAAAAAATAAAATATCTTAAATTATTTACATGTAAAATGTTAAAATAAACAAATTTAAATCAAAGAATAAAATTAAAAAATATTAATTTGTTATTATGTGTAACAAAATTTATATAAAAATTTACTGATATTATTTAAAGATTAGTTATTTATAAATATTAGTAAATTTATTTATTTTTTCAATCTTATTTAATTAGAAGCAAATTTAAAAATTTATATTCAAAACATTCTTTATTTTTATCAATAATTTTAATAGATAAAAAAATATAGTTCTTCAATCTTATCTTGAACCTCTTTAATTATCTTTAATTTTATTATTTTTTAAGATTATTAATTTTTATTTTGATTATATTATCTCATCATATTATACACTATCCGTACTAATTATTAATTTTTAATTTTATTATTTTTTACCATTTTTTATACACGTATTTATCATTATTTTTTTTAATTAAGTGAAATAAAGATAAGGAGAGAGTACTACATGTACTCCATAGAATAAAGAAAAAGACACGTGGATAAAAATTATGTAGAATAAAAAAGTAACTATATAAAGAATAAAGAAAAATTAACTAATAATTACATTCTTAACCGAAATATATATATACTGAATTTGTTGAATAATATGTGGATAGTAGTTATCAACTTGAGTACACATGTATACAACGTATGAATTTCTATAGGTTGACTTCAATTTATGTTTCTTGGTTAATAACTTTTACAAATAAGACTTAATGTTGTTTTGAAAATATAGCTGAAGAATATTAAGCATGGCTGCTCCTACTTAATTATTGATTAGTTATCTATTAAGCCCCTTTGATCTGAGCATGCTTAGATTGAGAACAATAATAATAAATTAGAATCATCACACTCATAACAAATAACAAAGTTTGAAAGAAAAATAACTTTGATCAAAGTGTGCTCTAGAAGCTTCTCCTCAGAGACAATTTTGCAATTTTTTTGCACAGTACTTAGCAACAGACACCGTTGAAGATCCTCTACACGCTTTCAGTTTCAAATAAATCTGCATTAAAACACAATTTCCAAAACCCAAAAGAAAATAACAAAAACATGCAGTTACTGCAAGAATATGCTTTCCACTAGAGATCCCAACAGGGTTCCATAAAAACAAAAAGAAAGAAGCATGAAAACTTAAGGAGAGAAATGGATGAGTACTGTGGTATCTTAAATCACAATCAGCTATATGACTGTGTCAAGGAATATATTTATCAAAACAATAACATCACGTGGTATTTAACTAATACCCTACACTCCAACTTTTTTTTCCCTTCTCCCATGTACCAAATCATAAACATTGCAAAACTAATTGGTACTCCACCAACCTACCATCAAATATATTAGCCCTGTTTTCTTAGTTATTCCATGACTTAAAAAATTAAAGATACCACAAATAGAAATCCAGTATTTGTGAGAAACACATTAACAACGTAGTTAATACTTTGACCACAAATCTAACTGGAAATCCCAACTTTCTGCAGGGAACAAGCATAATAGAACAGAGATAATGGGAATGACAACTGAATTATTAGGGTACTCTTATTTGGATTTGAACCATAGAAGGAAGATGCTATAACAGTGATAATTATAGTAACAATAATGAAGCATATAATTGAGTTCTTCCAAAATTTTGGCTTCATTTGCAATGAAACAGTAAACTGCATTAACCAAAAATGAAAAAGAAAGAGGAAACTTTCGCCAAGGCAAAGAAATTGAAGTCAATTAAATAAATGATAAATTAAATTAAACACGCACAGTCTATAATAAGTCCATTATTATTCATATATGTAAAAACATCAAAATCCTGTACAACAATTTCTCTACCAATATTTAAAATATAATCAAGCTAAGCTAGCTAGCTTTCTAAATTAATTAAGTACTATTTTCTAATTTCACGTAAATAATAATACAAATGCAACTTCTCTATGTCATTGCCATAATGTTGATCACAACAGTTACCAATCACACAAATATAAAATGGGATATAGGGTCATGTGTCTATATGTTTGTTAGAACTTAGATAGGCCTCTTGATTTTAACATTCCATTCATGAATCAGATGATACCATGCATAAATGCTGCAAAACATGGAATAGAACTAGGCACAATATAAAGAAAATATAATCAATAAGCTTTCATGTTTTCAATGAATCGGACACAATAAACCAAAAACTCCAATAATGCATCTATCTCAGGAACTAAACGGCAAGAAGAAATTGTAAAATTGTACAATGACATGCACAAGCATCAAAGAGATTCAACTAAGCAAGCAAATTTAAAAATATTCCATCAAAACCATTTGGATGGATCAAAGTTATCAGATGTAAATTTTGAAGAAATAAAATGTTCTCCTTTTCTAGCAAATTTGTTTAAAATAAAGACCAAGGTGTAAAGCACAAATAACCCACCAGCAACACATCATATGAAATATAAAAATACCAATGTTCACTTGTCACTTGAAAAAGTCAATAACAAAGTGCCAGTTCCAGATACATTTGTAGCGTATTGAGAATTGGATTGTGAGACAAGAATCAATCCAACAACAAAAGTTTCACAAGGTTACAGTGTACATAAAGTATCTATGAACTTAGTATCAGAGCAGATAAAATTGCAAAGCAAACTATCTAACCCAGAGAATTCAGATTAATTGAAAACTAAATGTATTTATCTAACGAATTCAGACTATCTAAACAGCATCAATTAACCCCAATTAATAGAAGATATAGAAAAATTCCTTTTCAGAATCCTGAACCAAGAATGAAAACAAGAAGGAAAGTTCAGTGTGGAAGAACAAACCAGTGACAAGGGAGAGGCTACAATAGCTCAGATTGGCTCACGGTGGAGGAGGGTGTAATGGTGTCGCGCACGATCGAGGATATAGGAAACTTCGATGCCGGTGAGAGAAGCACGGATGGGGGCTCTGCGACTCGAAAACCCACACAGAGGCGCAGGGTAGAGCTGAGGAGAGGGATTTCGCACACTGTGGATGAGGGGGTAGGGTTTCAAGAACTGTGGATGGATCAACAGCAATGGCGCACGGTAGAGCAGCGAAGGCAGTGTTTGGCGCGCTACGAAGCTCAACTCGCGGGTTTCTTCAAAATTGGGAGAAATCAATTAGTGGTTAGAATATAAAAAGGGGAATTGAAAAATGAATTAAGATAAGAACCTCACCTAGCGGCATTTCTTGCCGCGGTCGCTGGGGATATTGCGGCACAGGGAGAGTGGGTTGTTTCGCGCCCCTGCTCCCTCTCTTGTTCGCACCGAACAGATAGGATTATCCAAAGAAGCTTGAAGATATGTATGCAAATTTGGCAGCGTTTTCCACTGCCCAACCGCGATACAGGACTGTTTTGCGGCTTCTACCTGACCGCTGCTCAACTCTGCCGCGATCCTTTCAATCTGCGGCGATTATGGCCACCACCGCTACTTACCCGCCACTACTCTCCGCTTCTGCCGTAGTGTATGTATTTTAAATATTGTCTATCTGGATGACCCCTTAAAATTTTTGTTGATGTTTATGGCTTCTGCTTGAGTATTTGTTGGCATATCATATCTATTTTACTCAACTCTTTATTTTATTTCCTTAATGCGTGACATACTATTTTTTCAATTGTACTTAAAAGTTTTTCCAGCTATGGCTCTGTCCTTTGGAAATAATGTACAAAATGGTAGAAATTCAAATCTCACAAGTACAATACAATTAATCGAACGTGTTCTTACTGCCTTGCTCTATTGGCCACTAATTCATTTGGCTGGAGCAGCTACTAACAGTTCATTAGAATATACTAAATAAATAGTTGCATGTTATCAGCTTAAGCTTTCATCATTAATTGCATGAAGGTTATGGTTATTGCTTATATTATTCTTGGTAATTCCCTTGAAGAAAAAATAAAAATTAAAGGGCACTAAAGATAAAGAATCAATGACTTTTTTGGTATTTAAAAAATATCATTTAAAAGAAAAATTAGACTACGAGATTGATTAATGACATTATTATCTTTTAAAACAATATTTCAGTCTTTTTTTTATAAATTTTAAAATTTGATTTAAATAATTTCTTTTTATAATGATGATATATTATTTAGTCTCTTATATTAATTAGTTTTTTGTGAATGATCCTTATTAATTTGCTCTTTGATAATTTGGGATGATAAAAAAAATTTAGTTAATATGTGTTTTGAGATAGATATATATGAGTTTAATTTTGATACACTGGATTCCATAGTTCTAGAATGTTTGGACCATTAAATGGTTTCATAACAAAATATGTTTTTTAAGTTTTTTAATAACTACAAAATAATCTTTATTTAATTTTAATTACAAATTAATCTTTTATATATTATTTAATTATAAAATTATTTTTTATTTTATAAATTATTATTTTATCATTCATTTATCATGTTTATTAATAATCAAGAACAAACCAATAACGAATTAGATCTTCCATTAATCGTAATAAATATTTTGGCAATCCTAATCAATTAGAATTTTATCCTTGATTCATTACTTTCGTAAACGCTCGTGAAATCGTGTTTCTTGAAAATTCAATCGATTGGTATTGCTACACAATCGATTGAATTTTGTCAGCCATGTAAGTTTTTTCTAATTCAATCAATTGTTCTTGTTACCCAATCGATTGAAGTTATCAAAGCAACATGGGTTTTCACAATTCAATCGATTGGTTGTGTTACCCAATCGATTTAATTCTTCAAAGCAATATAAATTTTTACAATTTAATCGATTTGTTGTAGTACCTAATCGATTGAATTGTGCACTGCGTCATATATTATGCCATCCTAAATTTTTCTGCTCGTGTTTATAAATTATTATTTTATTATTCATCTATCTTATCTTTAAAATTCTATCTTCAATTTTTAAGTTTTTATTTTGATTTAGATATTCTAATCTTATTTTTCTTTAATATTAAGATCATAAATTGGTGAATAATCTATCATCAATTACTTAATCCTACAATTGAAATTGTTTATCAATCTCCTTGATTATCAATTTTTTTTATGATTTTTGTTCATCATTTATCTATCTACTTAATATCCAATTTTTCTTCATTGTTTATCCATCTCTTTAATATCCAATATTTATCGTTGATTATGCGATAATCACAGTTGCAGCAATGGACAGAGATCCAATCAATTTCTTCATTGTAGTGTTCAAAAAATAATCCATTATTTTGATTAAAAAATTTGAGATTAATCAATAGAATCTCTAATGTTGCAATTGTTCGTTTCGATTCTTTATTCATGAAATTGATTGTGTAATAAAAAATATATTTTTTTATCTTTTAGTAATTTACATACATTGTGGAATACTAGAAAGTAAATAAAATTTATTATTTTTTATTATTAATTAGTTAGCAATATTTAAAACTGTGAACTTAAAATGTATTATTGGATTATTATACTAAAAGAATTTATATAGTTTATATTTTTTTTTTGTCATTTTGAGTCCCATTATAATGTACGCTCAACGTTTTGATGGTATTTATATAGCTTATATTCCATGGTAAATCAAATTAGATTAATTCGATTTATGGAATTGGTTGAGCGTCGCAGCAAATCGAATCAATTAGCATTTTATCAAATCTCTAAATCGAAGCAATTAGCTACGAATTATATCACGGATACTCACCTTTGAAGACAAAAACGTTCAATAAAAGATATTTTGGGACCAACTTAAAATATTACTCAAAATTATAATATTTTAAAATTAAATATTTAACTACCAAGTCTAACAATTCAAACACTTCCATTGGATACGTTTATTTGTACTTCTTAAAAAAACATAAACGATCGATTGGGTAACACAACCAATCGATTAAATTGTGAAAACCCATATTGCTTTGATGATTTCAATCGATTGGGTAACAAGAACAATCGATTGAATTAGAAAAAATACACATGCCTTGCAAAATTCAATCGATTGTGTTATATGTCCAATTGATTGAATTTTTAAGAAACACGATTTTATGAGCGTTTACAGTTGTAACGGATCAAGGATAAAATTCTAATTTATTAGGATTGTCAAAATATTTATTACGATTAATGAAAAATCTAATTTGTTATTATTTTTGTTCTTTATTATTAATAAACATGATAGATGAATGATAAAATAATAATTTTTAAAATAAAAAATAGATTTTATAATTACATAATATATAAAGGATTAATTTATAATTAGAATCAAATAAAAACTATTTAGCAGTTATTAAAAAACTTAAAAAATATATTTTGTTATGGAACCATTTAATGGTCCAAACATTTTTTGGACCATCAAATCATCTGTCGTGAGAGTGTAAAACGTTTTACAAAGTCGTACAATCACATTCCTTCTTTTGGATGATCACTTATGTAATCAATGTAAAAAGTGTATTACCTAATTAGATGTACGTGTATATAAAACTATTTTAAAATAATAATATATCAAAATTAAATTTTATATAATATATATATTACCATTATTATGAAAAGAATAAACATTTATGTGTGGCCATCTAATTTATTAAAGAATATAAAATTGAGTAAACTACTATTTTTACCCACGAAAATTGAAAATGTTGACATATCTACCCATAGAAAAAGGAAATTACCATTTGTACCCATGAAATATGAATTTCGAACAACAAAATTATCCAAACACTAAAAAATTACCTAAAATCCCTAAATTACCCTTATCTTCACCACCACACCACTCCCTTCACCCAGTTACCTTTCTAACCCTAACCCTCTTCACCCAGCCACCACCCCCTTTTCCTTTCTAATCTCAAATCCCACCACCACCCCCTTCATCTAGCCACCTTTCTAACTCTAACCCTCTTCACCCAGCCACCACCCCTTTTTTCCTTTCTAATCTCAAATCCCACCACCACCCCCTTCACCCAGCCACCTTTCTAAACCTAACCCTCTTCACCCAGCCACCACCCCCTTTCCCTCCAAAACTCACACACAGAGACATTACACACACCCCATCCGAGGAAGAAGAAGAGAAGATGAGGGGGAGGGAGACCGCACTAGCAACGTGGGGACTCGCTGCCACTATCGCATCATCGTTGCCGTTGTTGAGGGAGTCCGAAGAGGAGATGTGAGCCAGAACCAAGGAAGGGGGAGCTGTCGCCGCCATTGATTGAGTCCGTCGTTGTCGTTGTCGCTGGTTTGGAAAGAAGAGAGCGCGCAAGAGATCAGAGAAGGAGGAGAGGGCGACGGCACCGATGGGTGTCATTGCCACCATCGTCGTCGACATTGTTCAGTGAGGGAGGAAGAACTGTTTTTTCTCTTTACTTTTTCTATTGTTGTTGTTGTTGCTTTATGTGAAGAAGATTGGCGGTGGTGATGGTAGTGATAAAGGAAATGAGATGGTGGTGCCTTTGAACTCAGAGTTTGGCTCAGGCGAGGGCAAGACATGGAAGGAGAGAAGGAGGGGTGGATAATGCAGATGATAATAAGGGTAATTTGGGGTTTTATGTGATTTTTTATTGTTTGGATAATTTTGTTATATGGAACTCATATTTCATAGGTACAAATAAATGGTAATTTCCTTTTTCTATGGGTAGATATGTCAGCGTTTTCAACTTTTGTGGATAGAAATAGTAGTTTACTCTATAAAATTTATTAAACATTCGCTCTCGGTACTAAGCATGGTGATTTTCATTATTCCTAAGAAGTAAGAACAAATATTTTATAGTTTTTAATAAGAAAAAGTACGAGGAGCCTTAAATTGAAATTAGAATTAAATTAGAGGTAATTAATTAATTTTCAATAGTTTTAATTTAAAATTTGAATTAAATCATGATTTTTGTTAGTTATGGCAATTAATTAATTTTGAGTAATTATGGCAATTAATTAATTTTGAGTAGTTTCCCATTTAAAATTTGAATCAAATCATGATTCCCGTCAGAATCAAATTAGGATTATCTCCCTTTCTCAATATGGTGTAAACTCTTCTCTCACTCTCTCCTCGAAGTAGAAGCCAGTACAATGCCGCCACGGTTATCAGTCGCCGTCAGATATCGCGCCGACACTCTTCCGACTAGCGCCGTCGTCCGCATAGGCCACCATACGTAGGGAGGACGCGCATATTGTGTGAGTCGAGCTCGCAGCACCGCAGTAACCCGGACGTCCAGCGCCTCCATCGCAGCCGGTTCCTTCTTCCTCTCGCCGGATGTTCACTTTTCTGTGAATGTGAATGGTTATTCTTGGGTGCTTAGCTGTAGACGATGATTATTGCTGGTTATGATTTATACACGTTCATATTGGATGTTCATTTTTGTATGATTTTGGATGTTCACTTTCTCAATTTTCGTAGATGTTTATTCTTTGAGTAATTCAACAAGACCCAGGCAGCAGCATTGGGATGATGCGAGCACGGAGTTTGGGGCTGCAACTCACGTCGGCGACGCTGACAATTGCAGGTCACGGATGTTTGGCACAAGGAGGCGGAGCACGACAGTTCCGGTCAACAGGAACGGAGGCTACACGTCGCGCAGAAACTGAGCGGTAGAACGTAGGTTGCTACGCACACGGCGGGGTGGCGAAGAAAGGGGGTTTTTCTGCGGAACAAACAATGGAATTTTTTGGAGGGTAGATAATGGTGGGTGATGAAAGGTTAATGTGAAAGAATTTGGAGTAAATTGGGAGTAGATATCACAAAAACAACTAGAAATTAAGGATAATAATGTTTAATTTACATTATTAATACATATTGAGTCAAATAAACAGCCCATTATACATATTATATAAATACTTCATTGTCTCCCTGGCAGGGCTCTTTTAATAATAAACATAATGTTTTCATTACTCCTAAGAATTCACTTATATAATACTATATAATATTGTGTGGTACACTTGTTCATTTTATTTTAATATTGTCGTTGTTTCTCTCTTTTATTTATTGATTTAATATTCAAATATTTTCTGTACACAATATGTTTGATTAAATGTTTGAATATAAAGTATAACAGTTCATTAAAATACACCAAATAAATAATAGTCGCTTTTAATAATAGTAGACTAACTCTAAACAAAAAAATGCCTTATATTTTTCCCCTAAATTTTGAAGGGTAATCAAACATAGCCTTATTTTATTAGGGGAGGATCAACCATTTATGACATATATGGAATGATGAGGGTTTAGCAACATATATGTTATCAGACTTCAATATCAGTGTCTGTAAGTATCACTTGATTCCAAGCCTTTTTAACGCCATCAGTAGTTGTTTTGAAAGGTCAGATTTCAATTCAGATTTTAAAAGACAATCATGATATAATATAAATTAATGACTATATACATTACATGTATGCTAAAATTAGCCATTAAAATTAACTACTAATATAAAATACATATTCAAAATAAATTAAATTACACATGTATTTATACATAAATATATTGATAACTGATTTTTATGTACGAATAATATTTTTTATAAACAAACTAATTATATATATATATATATATATATATATATATATATATATATATATATATCCACAACCTATTGCAACATAATAATAACCCAGCTATGAGCAATCTCCTTTAATTTGTTTGCACCAAAAAAAAAAATGAAGATGGTAATAATAAGTTTACTTAGCGTGCTCTCGGTACTAAGCATAATGTGTGATGATGGCTTTCCATCAGATTACCTATATGGTCAGAACGCTGCACGAGCAGATGTTGGGGTTAAGCCATTAAAGTGGAGCAAGCAGTTAACAAGAATGGCTGAAAAATTCTTGAATAAACACATTATACACTGTCTCCAGGGGCAATTAGTAGCACGCTATTCTATTTATCACGGCCAAAACACTGCACGTATTCCAGGATTCGAAAACCTTACAGCAATACATCAGGCTGTGGAGATGTGGGTGGAACAGAAACGGTACTACGACTACGAATCCAACTCTTGCATTGGTGGTGGTAATCTTTGTCATTCCTACACTCAAGTTGTTTGGAAAGATTCTAAGGAGATAGGGTGTTCTAGAGTTACCTGCCGAATTGGAGGCTCCCTTGTTGCATGTATCTATCGCCCTCTAGGCAATGTTGCAGGTCAACGTCCCTACTAATTAATTAAACAATTCTTCACTAAGGTTGTGTTTGTCAATTTTTTTTTTTTTTTGGGTCCTTGTGTGCTTAGCTTCTTATGTGTTATGTGTCCATCTTTTAATTTGCAATTAATATTGTTCAAGATGGTCATTATTTATCTAGCACTCTCCAATTTAATAATCGATTTAATTGGTGTCAAACTTGAGAAAAGACCAAGTTATTGGTCCATTATTAAATTATTTTAGCAGTCATTAAGCTAGTCAATGGGAATAAGGGCCGTTTGGATAGATTCATAAGTAATTTTTTTTAACTTTTAACTTATGAAAATGTGTAGTATTAATGTCTGGTACAATTTTCAATGTAAAGTTACAACTTTCTAAAAAGCTATTTTAGTGCTTAAGGAGAAGTTAAAAAAAATGACTTCTCTTATAATAAAAGGTTTTTTTTATCACTTTTCTCTTAAAATAAGTACTTTTAAAACTAAAAAACTAAATATAAAATAACTTATTTATAAGCTACTTTTAATATAAGCATTTATTATTTAAGCTATTTCTTCAAAAGTAATTTAATTAAGTTATTTATCTAAACGGGGCTAAGTGTCTCAGAAAACACTCAAATTTTCTAAAAATTTATGAGCTGAAAAGATTAAATTAGAGAATTCTTTTTATATAGATGTATAAAAGACAATAGAAGTGCTAATTTTCCGATTAAAAAGAGTATAAATTTAGAGAAGATTTTTTTATTTTGGGACTAACTTTTTTTAGAATTAGTCAAAATCTTCGAAGAAATACTAGAGGGATTATCTTATCCCCACTGATTTGCGAGTAATTCTGTTTTCTTTTAGATTATAATCTATGTCAATACTAAAAAAAAAAAAAACAAATATTATATACTCAAATTTATTTTTTTTTCAGTGAAGGCAATATTTTTTACTTTTAAACTATTATTAGAATAATAAATCTCTTTGTTATTCAAATAAAACCAATATCCTCTGCTCTTTTGAAAAATATTATAATATTTTTTAATTTATTATTTAAATTAAGTGCCTCACTATTATCATGACATAGCGCAGCCGAAGCTTTACTCTTCAGTAAAACAATGGCAAATTGAAGGGGCAAATTAAATGCCTCACCACGTTATTACGAAAGAGTGCCGCTAAAGGTCATTTGTGGTTTTTACTTGTATAATTGATTCTCGTCTTGGTCATTAATTTCATTGGTCTAATATTTAATATTTTATTATAATTACTTTCATTTGTTGCTACCTCAACAATCCTCTAGTACCTCAAGGATATTATTAAACATATGTATTAAAAATACATTTTAATAGTATTATAAAAAAGTATTTCACTTAAATTTATTAAAAAGATAAATTTTTTATATTTTTAATAATTAATTACATTAAAATTTTTTATTTTTATACTCTTTAACATGTTATAAAAAGACATTTTATCTAAATATATAGTTTAACACACACGAAAATCCACATTCAATACTTGCCTTCAATTTTTGCAATCATCAAATATTTAAAGAAGAAAATGAAAAGTGTTTTTTTTTTTGGTCCGATAAAAAAAAGCACAAAGAGCAATTAAGATGAAGATATCATCTCCTTCCTAATGATCTGATCAATAACACTACAGAGAATTAAAAATTTGGTATAAGGACGAGAATGACTAGCTGCTGTCTTAGTTAAACGGTCAGCTATTGAGTTTGTTGTTCGTTGAATCAATTGAATTTGAACCACCCAATTTCACTGCAACACTTCAGAAATCTTCAAAAGAAGGTCTGTGTATTCTCTCCGCATCAGAGATGAATCCTTTATATCCAAACTAAACAAAGACTCCTCCAAATTGCGAATAGCTCACACCAAATAATAGTTTCTATCGGAATGCTTGCCGAACAACCCAATAACCATTTATCCGAACCGGCTCGAATAGCACACCCAAAACCAACAAGTTGGTCTCGTTCCAAAAGACTAGCATTACAATTTAATTTAACAACATTAATTGGGAGAGGGCACCAAGAATTACACAAAAAGGGGATGATGTGTCACCTAATTAGAATGCTTAATTGCAGCATACTCAACTGCAAAGTGTCTGATAAGTTTGAAAACTTTTTTCTTGCTCTAAATATCATCTTGATTGAAAATATCATTGTTTCTATCCCTCCAAATCCACCTAAAACTTGCTGCAAAAATCTCTTCATTGGTCCGAAGTTTTAGGTGAAGCCAACTTTAAAAATCCAAGGAGACATTCTAAGTTCGCATTCCCACCTTCAAGCTCTCTCAAATCGGCCTCATTTTATTACAAAGTTTGAGACAGTGTTCTACAAATTCTGGTGCTTCATTACATCTGGGACAAAGATCTGTTGCTATTAAATGTCTTCGGTAATGGAAGCTGGCAGTAAAAATGGCCCCATGCAGAATGAGCCAAATCAACCTCTTGACCTTCTCAGGTATTTCTAAACGGCAGAGCCACAACTAATTCTCATTTGTATTCCATGCAACCTTTCTTTCAAGAAGCTATTCATAATCATTCCTTGTTGAGTAAGTCTTTGAAACATTAGATCCCTAACACCAATTCGGATCACACCCTAAGGTTTTGGAAGACTTCGGTAGTGATAATAAATTTTATAAGTATAATTTCATTCTTTTTAATAGCTCAAATCAAAATTATCTAAAAGACTATCTTAAAATTTACAACTATGTACGTGCAAGCATCTGAGTCCAACCATTAAAATGAGATACAGTAGTGTTGGAAGAACATATTCATATTTTTGTGAATAAATGCCCTGTAAAGTGTAAAGTAGGAAAGGGTCCTAGTGGTAAATATACCGGACTTACTGCACGAAATGTGGGATTTATTATTAGTGGAGTAGATACTGTGACTCTTTGAGTGCAAACAAAAAAAAAATTATGATTACAAATCCAACTTTTATATTGTTGGTAAGAAATCTAGTTGCATTCTCTATGTTCAAGCTGTTTGGGGATGAAACTACTTCTTTAGATTGTGCTAGAGTGAAATGTCACGATATTAAAAAAGGTATTTTTATTAGTTATAATTATCACCTTTTAAACAACTTTTCGACTAAACATTCCTATATAATACGTGAATTACCAAATTATTTAAACTCATCACCTTCCTTATTATGTAAGAATTTAATTTGGCTAGTCTGCTAGTATACAATATAATTAAGTTGTTGGTCTTGCAGTCTTGCTTAATAGATTTGTCAAAGGCTCATTTGTGTGCTTTATGTATGCCTTATGGCTCATTTACTGTTTCACCTCATTAAAATCTGAACTTCTGTAAACCTCTATTATAATACAGTTTGTTTCCTTGTAGCAATATTTATATAAATATTTTATACTTTTGATATTGCTACATATTTTTACATTGATATGGCAGTCATATGTCGTAGCACTGCTTTATGTAAATGTGGTTATGCTTTTTTAGATGATATTTTTGCTCATACCAAACTATCATACTGATTGGAATTATTTAACTTGTTATTATTTTCTAAGATTAGCAACATATGTAGGTGTGGCAATTTTCTTTTTTGAAATTCAGTGACATAAATATAATTTTTCACCTTTTTCAATATATCTTTGATAATAACATCCTCTTTTAATTATTCAAATTTAGCTCTGAAAATCCTAGTTGTTGTATTCGAACGATCCTGCGGAGTTTGAATATAATGTGGAATTTAAAAGTTATTTCTGACCATGATAGATTGCATGTTGTAGTGAGAAAAAATTCGAAATTATTATATACTTGCTATTATTAAATTAATATATTTTTTTTTAAATAATAAATAATGTTACATGTCTCATGATTATTATTATTGGATGATATAGTAACGTTTTTTTACAGTTAGTATTCAAATTAGTTATTTAATAAAATTGGTTCAATAACTCATAAATACATAAAGCGTTATCTATGTTTTTAATTCTAGAATTTGAAAAATATTTATTCATATTCACTACTTGTAACATTTAATATAATATTTAAACTTTTTAAAAAATTACGACACATTTTACCATTATCAAATTTTGTCATTTATTAAATTTTTAATTGGACAAAAATTTTTATAATAAAAAGTATTAATCTTTATTTATGTCATATATTTTTAAATACATGAGATGAAATATCAATATATATCCTTATACTCTTCTTCTATCATTGTGTTTGTATTTAAATCAAATTTTTCTTAGTTTTATTTTAAAATTATAATAATATATATTATTACCAAAATTTTAAAATATAAAAATATAAATTAAAATAAAAATTAAAAAATTAAATTAAAGTATATTAAAAATCATTATATTACATTAATTTAACACAATATATAAATACTATTTTGATAATAAAATTATTATGATAAATTTTAATATAAAAATATTATTTAATATCTTATAAGTGTTATGTGTTATGCTAGATCAACGAATTGAATTAAGAGTGTTTGAGAGATTTTTGTAATTATGTTATAAAATAGTTCTTTTGTATATAAAATGATTTCATTTATTTTTTAACATAAGAATACAAAGACATATTCTTTGATTTTTAATTTTTTATCCCAAACATATACATTACTTTGAAATAAAAAAATATTTTTTTCGTAATAAATTTATAATAAAAATTTTAGTTAAAGAGTACTCCGTCCTTCTTTTATAATTTAGAATAATTATTTTATTTTCATTTCATAGTTATTACTTTATAAGATATATCTATTCATCTAAATTCAAAAATACACATGACAAAAAATAAGAGAGATATTTATATTTTTTCTCTTTATTTTATTTGTTATTATTAGTTTTATTAATACATTGTTTATTTTTATTTTTTTAATTATTTATATATTATATGATGAAGATGAAATATTAAAAAAATTTATTATTATTTTATCCATTAAATTTATTTTACGAAAGATTTGTGTAAGGATACACCAAGTGTAAGAAGGTTGAATATCAAACTCTAGTAACTTTATATATTATTTGATTAAAGAGTACTCTGTTACATGTATTTTTTTTAAAGTTAAACAATATGCATCAAAAATATATAAATTGTGTATATTAATTTAATTAATTTTGTTATAGAATATCAACCAATTATTTTATTATGACATCTGTTAGTTAGATCAGCTATATTATCATGCGCTTTTATTCTTAAATTTTTTTTAAAGAGTAGAATATATATATTAAGCAAAAATTAAATTTATAATAAAAAAAATTGATCAAAATACATGTTAAGTTTTATGTTACCTGAAATAAAATGAATCAATTTTAAATTTTGTCATGGATAAAGCCTTTTTTTTATATAAAAAAAATAAGTATATAGTGGTAGTTTTTTATTAAAAGCGAATATTTTTAAAATTTTGTGGGATAAAATTATTTTTAAATAAAAAAGCAACAGAGCTAAAATAGGAATAAGGAATTGGATACCAAACTTCCATATTTTCATTATATATTGGTATAGATGCTATAAAAAATTTATAGAATCAAACTACTCTTACAAAAAGTTTCGTCGACTAAAAAAACCAAGATTTCTGTAGATTAAAAATAAATCAAATAATAGGCTTTTTACTTATTATTTTCATGTGAAAGAGTTTAATTTTTTACTAATAATTAATTTTAATATTTATTTTCTTAACTTGAAAGAATTTTTTACTAATTAATTTTTATATTTTTATATCTTAATATTTGAAAGTATATTTTTTGTCTTTAAGATTTAGTAAAAGTTTCAAAAATATTCTTAAGTTTTATTTTGTTTCAATTTTGTTCCAAAATTTTTTTATTTACATCGAATATACCTCTGATAGTTAAATTTTCAAAAAATTAAAGATCAATCCAACAAAAATGCATGAAAATTATACTTGATTTACTTGTATTGAAGGTTGTTCTTATGAAATTGTTGTTAAATTAGTCCGAAATTTTTTGAAAAATTAGCCGCCAAGAGTATAGTTGATGCAAATCGAAAATTTTTGGAGTAAAATTGAAACAAAATAACACTTAAGAATATTTTAAAAACTTTTATTAAACTTCAAAGCATAGTTATTAAAACCGAACCGGACCGGACCGGTCAATTCGACTGAAAATCCGGTGAATCGGACCCAACACCGGTCCAGTCCAAAGTTCCAACCGCTTAAAGTAGAAAATTGTATGAACCAATCAAACTCGAAACGACCCGGTAAAAACTGGTCAAACTCGTTGAAGATCGGTCTAACTGAACCACTCGGTCGCAGTTGAAGACGAACTTACAGCGCACTAACATTCTGCAAGTCCACCGTACTCCATATACTCCGACAAGCTTGTGATTTTGGTAAAATCTAAAATGTGTTAGCAAACCTCCAAGCTGCAATGCTACTTACCAACTAAACCACTCGAACCCTTACATGAAGGATGTACCAAAGCTGAACAAACCACCAAGTTGCAATGCTACTTACCAATATATGTACAAATTATAATATATACATAGCATCTTTTATTTTACTTATATTTAATTTATTTTAATTTTAAAGTCACCTATTTTTTAATCAATTATATTTTATTTAAATATAATTTTATATTTAATACAAATTAAACATATAAACAAAAAATTTTATTAATTACAATTTATTTATTTTTTTTATGATTATATGATATCTATTAATATTATTTTTTTAATAATACTTGTAGTATATAATAATAGGTAAAGACTCACGTACAGTTGTCTTCATATGAAGTAGATAGTTGAAAATCATTAGATGATAATTTAGTCTAATTTGTCAAATCATTTAACGATTTTTAAATATCAACTTCACATGAAAACAATTATACTTGAGTAATAATCCAGTGACCCAATAGCCTGACCAGTGATCGGGTTAACTGGTTCGACCAGTAACCCACCGGTTAAACCAGTAACCCAATAATCCAATAGCTTGACTGGTTCGATTACCAGTTCGATTCTGATAACTATGCTTCAAAAATAAAAAAATATACTTTACCCTAAATACTAAGATAAGTTTATATATATATATATATATATATATATATAGGAAAGTTCTATGGTGGCATTAGTTTTGGTGGCTAAGTGTGACATAAGTTTGACCAACAAATAAAACATTGACATATGACAAAAAAATTAAATCTAAAATAAAAATGATTCTCTCTCTTGTAATTTTTTATAATTATTTTTATCAAAATAATTTCTTATAATTATTTTCATAATTATAAAAAATAATTTCAAAAAAATAACACCAAAATAATTTTATAATTATATTTATAATTATTATTTTATTATTATTTTATTTATTTTTGAAAAATAATTTTTATAATTATTTTTACTAAAATAATTTTTTATAATTATTTTTATTTTTTAGTTATTTTTATTATTATTTTTTTTAGTAATTTCTAAAAATAACACTAAAATTAATTTTTTTAATTATTTTTATTATTATTTTTATTTCTAAAAAATAATTTTTTATAATTATTTTTTTTTATAATTTCGAAAAACTAACACCAAAATGATATTATTCCTCTTGGTGTTAGTTTAAAAATAATCATAAAAAATTATAAGAGAAAGAATATTATTTTAGTTTTAGTTTTTCAAAATTACAGAAAGAAAAAATAATTATAAAAAATTTATTTTGATAAAAAATAATAATAAAAATACTTAAAAAATAATTTTGATATTATTTTTAGAAATTATTAAAAATAATAATAATAAAAATAATTAAAAATAAAAATAATTATAAAAAAATCATTTTAGTAAAAATAATTATAAAAATAATTATAAGAAATTATTTTTTAAAAAATAATAATTAAAAATATAATTAAAAAATTATTTTAATATTTTTTTAAATTATTTTATAATTACAAAAAAATTATAAGAAATTATTTTGATAAAAGTAATTATAAAAAATTATAAGAAAGAGAGAATCGTTTTAGTTTTAGATTTAATTTTTTTTTGCTATGTGTCAATATTTTATTTGTTGGTCAAATTTATGCCACCCTCACCAAAACCAATGCCACCATAGAACTTCCATATATTTTTGTCTCTTTAACTTTATCCATCTAAGACTTTAATATCAGTGTTGTATCACTTGATTCCAAACCTTTTTAACGCCACCAATAGTTGTTTTGAAAGATCAGACTTCAATTCAGAGGCAAAGTGATGGTGGTTGGTTCAGATATATCAAAAGACAACTATGAAATAATATAAATTAAGTATAAATTATATACATATATAATCTCCTTTAATTTGTTTGCAAACATTATTAAGGGGGAAAAAAAGAATGAAGATGGTAATAATAATAAGTTTACTAAGCGTGCTCTCGGTACTAAGACTCCAATAGATTACCATTGAAGTGGGACGGGGAGTTAGCAAGAATGGGTGAAAGTTTTTGATTAAACACATTGTAGACTGTCTCAAAGGGATATCATCATATCACAAATACCCTATTTTCCTTTTTTTTTTTTGTCTTGTGTGCTTAGTTTCTTATGTGCTGTGTCTATCTTTTCATTTTTTATTAATATTATCTATATATTAAAATCAATCATTATTTATTTACATATAAATATGTGTATTATTTAATTTATTTTTAATATTTATTTTATATTCAACATATATTTTATATTAATGATTAATTTTAATATAAACATAACATAATTATTTCATCTAAAAAATTTGCAAAAAGTATTATTAAATTTAATAATCAATTTAATTAGTATATATATATTGGTCATATAAATACACTCACACATCTATTCACACACATTAACTTAGCCACCACGGCTAGAATTCGAATATATGTGGCTTTAGTTTGAGGCAAATACTTTGTACATACATGCCTTAGCCACATCAACTTTCTAGTCATAACTAATTAGCTAAGATTGGAATCCAATGCACTTTCCATGCACTTTTTTACACCTATATGTTTTCTTCAATATGTAGAATCTCTCTTTTGGATCTCATTAATGAATAATGATCAATCATCAAGACATCAACTCGTCATACTAGAAATACGTATACCGAAAACTAAAATAAAAAAATTTGAAGCCTAGTATTTTATTTAAAAGCCCAACTAATACTATCCATATTCTTTTGTTTGTTGGGCCAGTCTGTAATATTCTCCCTGTATTACCGCAACATCACTCATCCCGGACCAAAAGAAAAAGAACCACAAAACTCGTCCAATATCTTTTAGAAACAAATTTATTTCATAAAAATAAATAAAACAAATATTGTATACTCAAATTTATTTTTTTCCAGGGAAGGAAGTATTTTTTATTTTTTAAAAATATTATTTCAATAATAAAACCATTTGTTATTCAAACAAAATACCAAGATCCTCGGCTCTTTTGAAAAATATTATTATATTTTTTAATTTATTATTCAAACTAAATACCTCACTATTATTATGAAATAGCACAACCAAAGCTTTACTCTATTAAAAGATTTAATTATTTTATTAGTCTATATAATTTTATTAAATTTATAATTAAATTTTTATATTTTTTAATTAAATTTTTACACTATTTTTAATTTTATAATTAAATCATTTCTAGTATAAAAATGTTAGAGTTAATTGAATATTTTTTCGTAAATTAAAGATATTTATAATTAAAAATCTAATTAAATATTTAACCGCATGTATTTTAAAAAAAATATTTTGTTCATTTTAACGTTTTTGACATAAAAATAACATATTTACAAAATTAAAAATAGTATAAAAATCTAATTAAAAAATATAAAAGTTTAATTAAAAATTTTATAAAACCATAAAAATCAATAAAATAATTAAATCTTATTAAATAATGGCAAATTGAAGAGGCAAATTAAATACCTCACCACATTAAAAAGTGCCGTCAAGGGTCATCAGTGATTTTTATTTGTATAATAATCGGCTCTTGTCCCTATTATCAATTCCGTTGGTCTAATATTTAATATTATATTATAATTACTTTCATTCGTTGCTACCTCCACAATCCTCTAATAATACCTCAAGGGTATTATTAAACATCTGTCCTAAAAATATATTTTGTGGAGTAATTTTTTAATTTTATAGAAAAATTTCAGCCATTCATTTTAATAAAGTAAGAAGAATAAAAGAAGAAATAAAAATAATAACGAATAAATAAAAAATAAAATAAATATACACTATAGATTAAATAAAAATTTTCATATATGGTTGGCTTCTCAATCATCTCATAAATCAATATACCTATATATTCAATAACATCAAATTCCAACTGTTTTATGTATATATGTGTGTACACGCAACTCACCTTTAATTTTTGCAATCATCAAAGAAAAAAAAAAAAAAAGAGTTAGAGCATGGAAACATTGTGGAAATTTTGGGTAGTGATAATAAATTTTGTGAGTGTAGTTCCGTGGTTTTTATTAGCTCAAAATTTTCCAAAAGACTATCTTAAAGCTCATAATAATGCACGTGCAGAAGTTGGGGTTAAACCACTGAAATGGGATCCGAAGCTTGAACTGCACGCGCGCAAGTACGTGAAGAAATACATTACAGACTGCAAAAAAGGGCTTTTTGATGTGGACTTTGCTGGTACATATGGCCAGAACAATGCATATAATCCAGGATCTATTTCAGGAATAGCTGCTGTGGATGTGTGGGTGAAGCAGAAAACAAATTATGATTATGAATCCAACTCTTGTGTTGATGGTACCATGAATTGCAGTCGTTACGCTCAGGTTGTTTGGAGTGCAACTACGCGACTTGGCTGCGCTAGAGTCAAGTGCCGCAATTATGGAGGCACCCTTGTTACTTGTTTATATCATCCTGAAGGCAACACTTCACATGAACGCCCCTACGTAATCCATTAATTACCAAATTAAACTCATTACATCTTTCTCTAAACTTTAATACAAGTTTGCACATTTTACAATGATTGCTGGCCTTGTAGTTTTTTTACTATTATTTTAGTTTAAATTATGATGTGATTTTCAGTAGTTTTGTGTCTTATGTATTGATAGAAATATAATTATTTGTGTTTTTTTTATTAGTTTAAGTTTTTTTAAAAAAATAATTTTATAATATAATACTAGAATGGGTTAAAAGTTTAGAATTTAATCTTCGTTAAACTTCAAAAAAAAATTAAGCATACTAATTAATTAAAAAAACTTATGCAAAAATTCACAAAAATATAAAAGAGTGTCTTGTAATTAGTAGTGATTAAATCATATATTAAAGTATTCATCTTCTCGTATATGTGTATATATGATCGATCAAAATTACTGCTTCCGAGTTTTGCTGGAAAGTTTTCACTATACCAAAAAAGGGAAAAAAAAAAAAAATCAATTTTACAAAGTAGTGAAAATGGTAAGTTCAAATCAAGCTTATTGATCCATGCATGTCTGTATATACCAGTGTTCTGAAAATCGAATCGACTGGTCGGTTCAACAGGGTTAACTGGGAATCGATTTTTTAGTCGGTTCAGTTGAAGTGAAAAACCGTCTGGCAAAAAATCGATAAAAAAATCAGTCAAACTAGCGGTTAATCAATGAACCGTTTGAACTGGACGGTTTTTTACCGGTTTTTAATTTAAAAATATATATATAAATATAAAACTCCCTCCCTTCTCTCTTGCACACACCCACACCCCACTAACCCAATCACCATCCAGCCCCTCTCTCTCTGTCTCTGATCTCCACACGAAACCCTAGCCGCTCTCTTTCTCCCAGACCTCCAGCAGCAGTAGCCAGCGACCAGCGCCGCCCTCACCGACGAACTCTTCTCCTCAGCCAGCGAGCCCCGCCGTTGCGATTCTCTTCTCCTGGATCGCTTCACCTCGCGTCGCTAGGTATGCTCGCTGTTGATGTCACCACCTCTGTCTTCGTCGTCATTGGCCATCTTGAAATCGTGTCTCCGTCGGTCCGTCCTCATCGTCGATCCCTCTCTCTCGCGCGTTAAGCCTGTCTTCAATCCCCTTTATGCCCGAGCTCACTTCCCCCCTTCCATCGCCGTCACTTGGATTCCTCCTTCGCCGCTGATCTTCAATTTACTTTTGCTTGTTTTTGTACTTTTATTTGGTTTCTGATTTCTGACTCTGAGTTTGCTAATTTCTGCTTAGCTTGAGTTTATGAATTTCTGAGTATGTAAGCAGATCTCTATCCTGCTTCAGTTTTCATTTTTGGGAGTTAATTGCTGTTCTTTGGATTTGATTATGTTGATTGTTGCTTGTTTGTCTGGGTTAATTGTTGTTCTTTCATTGCTGTCTTCTGCATTTAATTTCTGTTGAGTGCTGCTGTCTTTTACTTTTTAGCTTTTTTTAATTTTGTTAATTAAATGAATAATCAGGTTTTTGTGATTCTGTTTTTGTAAGTTTTAAATTATGTTTTTGTTTTGTTTTTAATTTGTTACTGCAATTTGATTTCATAGTCCGTTTATTTGATTTCATATGTTTTTGTAATTCTGTTTGTTTGTTCCAAATTATGATTATGTTTGTTCCAAATTTAAATTATGATTATGTTTGCAAATTCAATGGTTAGTGGTTATTACTGATTTGTTTGTTATTTTTTATTATTAGGTTATAAATTAAAATTTTAAATTTTATTAGGTTAAATTTTATTGAAATTTAAATATTTAAAATTATATATTAAATTTTTAATAATTTTATTTAATATTTAATTAAACTGGTTGAATTCCGGTTGAACCCCGATTGAACTTCGGTCGAACCATTAAACTAGTGAACCAGTCACTTTATCGGTTTATTGACCGGTCCGGTTCTCGCAACCTTAGTATATACAGTGGAGACAAAATTTGTGTGCACACCTCTCTCTTGTACACTTTATTCTTTTGATTGTAACTAGTGTAAAATCCGCGCTACGTGCGGGCCAAATATTAATCTATTGTAAAAATTTGTTAAATATGTCTATTTATACTGATAATTATTACTTTTAATTTAAAAAAACTATTCTTGTTAAAAATTTAATGTACAATTTATAAGATTGTTACATCATTTCTTTTTCAGAAGGCAAATAATCTTGTCGATATAAATAAATTCCACTTAAATGTAAAAACTATTATGTTAATTTGTTTAAATATAGTTACACAAACAACGAATACTAACCAAGTGGCATTTAGTTATAATAATTATACCCTTAGTGTATAGTTAATTACGGATCTGTGTATTTAATCTATTTGTTATAATTTGTTTACAAAATTTTATATATATTTAACCCAAGTCTATGGCTAAACACGAATTGTGTATTTATCTGTAAATAATTTTTTAATATCAATCATCTTTTAAGTATTTTTCCAACAAAAAAAATTCTGCGAATCATTTTCATTGGCCTTAGTTAAAAATGCATTCAACAGAGATAAAAATAACTACTCTAATAAAGAATAATTTATGAACAAAAATAATAACAAATAATTAAAAAGATTTAATATTAAGAGTTTATTTCTCCATCAAAAACCATCACATCCACACCATGAAGTTTGCCCCTTATTTGAGTAAACATAATCACAGAACCAAAATATTAGGTAGGAATATACAATCATATGTACAGACTTGGTGTTATCTGTATTTTGTGACAAATTTTTGCACGTTATTTTATTGGAAACCTATTACTACTTTGCTTGGCAATATGATTTGCAAAACCACATTTGAAGCATCCACAACCTAAAGTCATAAATTATGGCATTGAGATTACAAAAGAGAAGCTACAGTTGTAGAACACTACTGTAATGCTACCACAAAACAGAACTATATAAAACATATTTTTACATGTCATGACATGTTTATCATTTATCTTTGCTCTTCTAGTTCCTCCTATATTGCGACCACAATTTTTTCACACTTCGACTCAAAATCCACATATAATCTCTGATAAAAAATCAAGCATTATTCATCTATTATGGGGGTAATAAAAGTAAAAGGGTTAGGGGTAATAGTTTTCTATTCATTCCAAATTGTGCTTTTTAAGTATATATAGTTGATAATGAAATTTTAAATGCATAATTGAAAAATCCTACAACTCGAGACATCTAAGAGGCTAATTAAAATCAAACTAAGAATGACTCATTAAGAAAAGAAAATAGGTAAACAAATTGATCTTTCTTTTTTGAAGAGCTAAGATGCAAGATCCCTTTGTATAACAACCTCCGGATATAAAATTTTGAATGTACCGAATCAAAATGAAATTTCTTTTGACCGTCTATGTATTTGTCTTCCAAATTTACATATGCAAGAATGGTCATAATTTACATATATAATTAAATAAGCATGATCATAACTCAGCCATACATGATATGGAAGAATGGTTATAATTTACATATATAGTTAAATAAGATTCATCCCTGGAATTTAAATAAAAGTAATTTGGTGTCCAATTTTCATGTTTACAAAAATGGTTGATTAGATTCAATTTTTATACTTTTAATCCACGCAATGCACCAAATATTTGAATTGTGATTAGATAATTTGACCAAGAGATGAATCTTGGCTTGCTTCCATATTGTCACAGCTGAAACATTTCTATTTTGGAGGTGAAATCAAGTCTAAGAAATTGAGGTGAAATTGAAAATTATAAACTTTGAGAATAACTCAAAATTTTGATAACCTTATCTTATATTGCACTGAATTGTTATTAATGGATAAAATTAGTAAGCTAACATTTTCTTTCAAAGAAACCACGAAGACAATCCCAATGAAAAAAGATTGTCTTCAACTTGTTTTCTTTTTTTTTTTTAATCAAACACATAAAAATATAAAGAATTAATCTCCATCTCAAGACATTATTCTTACCAAAGCAGTTCACATATAAATCATCTATATTTACTGGAACTTTCTCATAGTGCAGTAGGCAAAGAGTTCTTGTTGCCAAAAAAATTATCTTTATATCAGTCAACAAAAACTACATAATAGTAACGCCATGGAAATGAGAAGAGACACTTATACATGCTCTTGATTTCATTTGTAACCAACGGGCACAATGTTGGAAACGAATCAAATTAACAAAAGAAACCTTAATAGGATGCTGGTATGTGAAGCTTCAAGCTCCATGGATGCATACAGAAGCATTGCTTCTTTGCATAGAAGTTCTTCATGGTGAAGCAAAGGAATCCTATTAAGCAGTGCATATATCCGGCTAGCAATAGCTCTTAAAGGAAACCAATCACTAATTGCAAAGTTCATAGCTTCTCCGCCGTTGAAACCTATAATTTAAATTAAGATATACAACATTAATTTTTCATGCATTAACTGACTGGGTGGGAAAGGTAGCAGGGCATAATATTCTTGAAAATGAAGTGTATGGGAATGAGCAAATCTAACCATGACTGAATCCAGCATGGTCTGCCTTAGCGAAGGTAATCACAAACTCCCTTAGCTTTTGAACAGCCTTGTAAACGGGGACTTCATGTTCCAGCACACTATTTGGCGAAAATAGAGTTGTTTTCCCCAAGAAAACATCAAAGGCTCCATCTTCCCCATCACTTGACAAAATATCATTAGTACATACACATGTTCTCTCACCACCCTTTCAAAGTCCAATGCTGCATGACCTGGAATATCATTTTGATGCCCCACAGTGATGATAATTAATTCTGCAATAATAGGATAATATATTGATACCATTAAATAAACATCTAAAAAGGGAATCCTTGTTAGTAATAATATAAAGAATTATCAGCCAAAGTAATATTAACCTGTACAAATAATGATCCTCAACATTCCAAGCAAACATACTAAACAGCATTCTAATGTACAACATGGGTTCAGTTACTCCCTAAAATAAAATCATGTGTAAGTCATGTTATAATAGTATAAAAAATGTTGGTGTCATCCAACACAAAGAAAGCAAAACCAAAATAAAAGACCCAAAAAAAATCTTACTGGAATAGATGATTCCAAGAGCCGCCATGCAGATTTTGGCAACCGAAAAAGTTTTTGAAATTAGTAGAAAAGAACGGTAGTATTCAGTACAATAATCAAAATAGCAAGATCAAAGCATTCAATTTATCTGTTTTGTTAGAATATTTTCTATTCTAGACTTCTAAAAATAAAGAAAACATGTGTTTTTAGAGGAAGTGGAGAAAAGAAAAAAGGAGACTCTAGTAAAATTAACACCTTCAAATTCCAATTACTGCTACCAAGCTGATCAGAAGGAGATGAGAAGGCACTGCATCAACATCACATGCATATTGAACTGTTTCCATTTTTTCGCAAGCAATTTCTTTCCAGAACTCTTTCTCCAAGACTCCAAGTAGGAGGCAGGAAGACATCCAGCACTGCAATAACTTCCAAAAACCATGAAACGATAAAACTTATTAGCACATATTTGCATGTAACCACGGAAGGATGAATTTAATGCTTGCTTTCGCAAGTTTTTATTTTTGGATTAGTAAGACATATAGTTGTAACTACTGAAAAATAAAGTAACGATCGGGTCTCACATTCAAAACAAAAACATCAAAGATCAGACCAAGGCAACAACAAATACCAAAACTGCAAGAGACAATACCAAACAAAAAAAAGTTATAACTACTAAAACATAAATTTAGCAAATACCAAAGTTATTCTAAAAACTTCACACTTGCAGTTCCTTTCCCCGTGGAAGGTATTAACTACTAAAAGCAATAACAGCATGGATTTGCTCAATCGGGATACCATGGTCATAAAAAGAAATGAACTATGTTAAGCAATCATCTTTTCAAATATTCTTCTAATAAGAGCTCAGGCATCAAAATCATCCTTGATACATTTCAAATACCAATTTAAACATTTGGAGGCAAATAAAAATCAAAAGAAAGCCAAAACACATGATGCTCTTTAATACTTTTGTTTGAACACCTGGAGCATCAAATTGAATCTATTTAGAGTAACCAAATCCTTCATCTACTGAAAACAACTGTTTTATCATTGCCAAAAAAAATATAAAAGAGCAAAGGTTAGCACCATATGTTTAGATCATGTCTTAAAATGACATAAAAAGATAACTTGTATCATTACATCTACTTTTGAGGTTTTTGTAGTAATTTAATGCACAAAAGTTACATGTAATAAAATGAGTAGATGATTTCAAATCATAAATTATGCAAAATATCTTTTTTGTTAATCATAAAGTGCAAGTAAGAAATATCCTTAAGCAATCTCAGAACCATATTTGTCCTCTATCAACCATTTCTTTTTCATCAGGTTCTACAAAAGTATTTGCACAACAGCCATAAAAAACAAATTCTCTTTCCAACTTTCACTGCAAAATTGTTTCAATAAAATAGATAAAACATCTATTTTGTAAAGCAAATATGAATTAAAAATACAAAGTAAATAGAAAGTAAATAATTTCTTCCGTAATATTCCATACTTTCAAGAGGAAATAATGTCAATTCCAAATTATTTCAACACAAAAGCCCCATCGCACATATTCAATAATATCAGTATCAGTTTTGCTTTTTTCTTTTCCTCGACACATACATCTGATATATATCACTTGCTCAAACATTTAGCTGAATTCCAATCCAATAGTAATTGATTGACAAATTTAATTGAACAAAGATAAAGGCTATGAAGAAGTTTCCACACGACCCTACTATGTATAAATCTGAAAAAGAAAGCTATTAAATTAAAATTGCAGATTGAACAACAGCAACTTGTATGTGTTTCCTTTGGTCAAACTTTTCAATAATAATTTTAGAGTCACAAACAGATAGAACCAAGCATGGAATGCTTATTAAAACAAATCATTAAAGGACCTTAAGAAACACCAATATTATTGTCTATATTGGAATGCTTTACTTACAATGATAACTTTGCAAAAACTTATTAATAGCTGATTCTTTGAAAATGCCATAATATAAAACAATTGTGTATATTTTTTTTAAATATAATTAATTAAATGATGCATATTCAAATACAAAAGAATAATTAATTTATTGTATATGCATACTTGTAGAAAGGAAAGAACTACTTAATTTAAAAGAATTCCATATTTACATTAATAAACTGGAGTAGTGCAGAGGAAATAAAAAAATTACTTCTAAGATAAGTGTCTCTCTTGGATGCTTTCTTTTGAGAGTACAGAGTACCACTTAATGATTCTCACTTTGAAGAATACATTGTAGTGCAATTATCTTTATATAATGAATATAAATATAATCCTTTAAACATGCATAGTTCAAAAGAAAGCTTGAATAGTACCTCTTTAAAAATAAACTTGCCATTTGCCTTCATTCCTTTCTATATATCACCAATATATTCTGGATAAAGAAATGGAGAAACTTAAAAAATGCAAGATCTTTTAAAGAAACACTTTTCACGAATTGAGTATTTGCAACCTAGAAAAATTGTACAATGATAAAAATAAATTTTTTATGTATCAATGTTCAAAGAATTGAAAAAAAAGCTCACACATTGTTGGATCAAAAGAAGCAATGAACTTACCACAAAAACAATCTCTTCAACCAACAAAGCTTTCATGACAAATAATATCTTTTCACCAATGTTCTCTCCACCAATAGGTTTTTCTTTGGTTGAAATTACTGTCCTCATTCTATCCAGTAGTATATCAGGCTTCACTTTTACTATTCTATTAATGAGAAGCACAAAGTGAATATAAATTTATAGAAATCAAAAAGCAAGAAAAATCTTTTAAAAAGTAAATTAGCTCTGCAACATGTCAGATCACAGCATCTCAAATCTCTGTGTTATCTTCACCCGTATGGTCAACTTGCCGACTCCAACTTCTTGTCTTCTCAACAGAAACAGCTCCGAAGCCTATGCCACTATGTTTTCTTTTTTTTGCCAGATGCTCTCCCAACTGCAATCGAAAAGGGATTCTCATACTTTATGCTAGAAAATAACAAAATTTAACCCATAATAATATCAAGTGAAAAGACAATAGACGTTAAGCATAACAAAATAAACATTAAGAACGAACCTTGGGAGGGCATCCTGTGCTAAGCACCTGCTTCACATAAAATAACCCTTCACCTAGCTGTAAGCTGCAAACAAATTACAACAGAAGAGTCTCAGTTCTTAATTGATTTGGAATTAGCACGATTCACATAAACTGCATTTTTCTAGTGTCATTCAAGAGAAATGTATCAATATAAGGGTCTTTTGATAAGATATTTCTTTGGTCCTGTAATAAGAAATAAATGTTACCTGTTAGAACTGAATCTTTCCACTAATAATTATATTCCCCTCTTTTGGTATACGCCTCTGATCTCTGCATCCATGCATTTGGGAAAAGCAGGGAGGATCAAAAACATAGATGATGAGAGACTATATGTACTTAGCTCTCCATACTTCAAGAGAGTTGTGCAGCTCTAGTGTATCTAAAAATAATACAGAAAATGAAGATCAGATACATAAACACAACAAAACTATAGTAACTAAGGAAGATAGTTCTCTGCATCACCAGCCACTAAAATATTTTTCTCCAAAAAACACAATTGAAATTCAGAAAAAAATATTTTCACAGCTAACCATTCACGGGGAAGATATTAACACTAAAAGCCATATTCAATTCCAATTAGCGTTTCCAACAAAACAAATTGTGTGCGAGCGAGAGAACTAACCTGAGGATGGCTGTAATTAACGTAACCGAGCAATCGGTGAGTGGTCAACTCGCATTCGCAGGACCCACCGCCGCCGCGGCAAAGGAGCGGCTGCAACGCCGTTTTGCGATGGAAGCCGTTATGTGGATCCAACAACGGCATGGCCTCCGTCATCATTCTGTTTCGTTGTCTTTCTCTCTCTCCCTTAACCCTCTCTTCTCTATGACGTCGCCGGAGAAGTCTTCCCTTACAGGCACCATCCCTGCCAAGAATTGCATCTCTCTCATCTTCCCTTCTCGTTTTCTAAATTTTTGCTTTCTCAGTTTTTTAAATTTCGGCATGATACGTGAACATAAGAGAAAATCAATAAAGGTTTTGAATTTGAATTCAATTAAAATTCCCGCCCAACACTTTCTTCACAGAACTTTCTGAATTTGTATTATTTTATATTTTATAGATTTTTAATGCTGTGCCACATGTCTATCACAGGAAGTTCCACTTGTCAATTATACAAACTGCCACTTGTCAAGCAACTAATCTACTACTACTCTCCTATTATATATTAATAGATTCCCGCCCAACACTTTCTTCACAGAACTTTCTGAATTTGTATTATTTTATATTTTATAGATTTTTAATGCTGTGCCACATGTCTATCACAGGAAGTTCCACTTGTCAATTATACAAACTGCCACTTGTCAAGCAACTAACTTACTACTACTCTCCTATTATATATTAATAGATAATTAAGTCCATAATAAATAGTATGTTAATGTACTTTCTAGCCCTCTTTAAAATGCCGAAGCAAGTTGCAAAGAAGATTATATCCATAAAATCTAATTTTTTTGGGAGTTTAAAGAACATAAGAAAAAGATGCCAACAATAAAATAGAGTATTATTAAGAAGCCAAAGAAGCATGGAGGTTTAGGGGTGAGGACTTAGAAATGAGGAATGCAGTAATGCTATTTAAGTGATAGTAGAGATTTGCGGAAGAAAGTGAACCATTATGAAAAAGAATTGTAAGCTCTTGTTATAACTGTGATAAATATAGATCGGTTGGAGAACAAATTTGTAACAGTTCTAATGGACCGTGAAAAGTTAAGCAGAGAGGAGTGAAAGATGTGTGTTGGAGATAGATGTAAAATAAAATTGTGAAAAGATGTGTGGGTAGGTAATAAACCCTTTGAGGAGAGATTTCCGAACTTGTATCTGTATACATTGTACTTTTGCATCAAAACTATGGTGGTTGGCCTTGAATTGGGGTAGGTACTGTGGGTACGCGTAGATGATGTTAGAGCATGGTTTAAAAACTAGATGCAACAAGAAGTTCATAATGTTAGTAAGAACAAGTGGTGTATGATTTTCTTTGCGATTTTGTGGGTCATTTGGCAGAGTAGGAATTTAAAAATTTATAAGAATAAAGAACTAGTGGTGGCTAAGAGTTGGGAGCAAATTTACATACTTGTTGGACAATGAAATGTGATTAAAAAGAAAAAGAAAATCAAGATAGTTATGGTTGAGAAGGAGGTGAGAATAGAAGAAGAGTGGTGGTGGTGATGGGTATTTGTGAAATATGAGCCTAATTTAGGAACATATATGGTTGGAGGATATTTCACTACTACATTTTCAAGATAGAAAAGTCTAGGGGGCAGCAGATTTATCAAAATCTGGCCAGCACTTAGCCAGCAAAAGAAAAATGAGTGATTCTCCACCATTAGATAAAATCTCACACTATTAATATACTATTGATAGCTAATTGATGGTTACAACTTACAAAATCTGCTAGCCCCCTATCACTCCTCTTTAAAGATTTAGTAACATTTCACTTTTAACATTTGTTAAGGTGTTAGTAATGGTCATAAAATTAAATATTAAGTAATATTTATAAATAAATGTTAGCAAATATATTTAATTTTAAAAAACCTTCCTAAAAGTGTTATTTATTGTCAATTAAAAGTCACTCCCAAATAAACAAATATGAAGGGTAAATAAAAATCACTTAGCAATCGTTCTCACTCCTCCTCACGCTGTGAAACACTGTAAACCCTATCTCGCTCTTCCTCAGACCTCAATCATTTCTTGCTCCGCCTTCATATTCAAATTTTCGATTTGTGGACAAGCAGACTACAAATAGAAGCAACTAAAAAAATGTGCCAATTCAAGAGTTTGAAATTTAAATATGAAGTTTGTTAGTTTATTTTGTTGAATAATAATTATGCTAGCTTTAGTTTTTTTTTTTGTATGTTTTTATTAATTTTGTGTTTTTCATTTTGAGACTTCTTTGACATGCGATCCTTGATTAATTCTTGATAACAATGTCGAAAGAAATTAATGATAGATGATTGGAATTTTAGACGTAACTCTTTTCATTGGGTCGAGACTTTTTGAATAATCTTAAAAATGTTTATTCTTTTGATACTAAAGATAATTGATACAAAATGATAGAAAATAAAAGATTTGTCTTTTATACTATAAGAAAACTCTAAAAAAATGTTTACAAAAAATTAAATTGATACAAATATCACTTCTCTCAATTAAAATAAAACGTGTTAACATACATTCTGTCATATACCAATATATATGAATTTAATATATAAGTTTGCAATTTTCGCCATTAGAGTTGTTGGCCTTGCAATATGGTTGTTTATGTTTGTCAAAGGCTGATCTTTTGCCTTATGTGTTCGTATTATGCGGCTATCAATTAAAGTATGAGTCTCGCTAGGGAGACAATGAAGTATGTATACAATGGCTACAATGAACTATTTATTGGGTCTAATATCAATAAAAAATGAAAATCAACTCATCTTTCACCCTAATTTTAAAAATCTCATTCAATTTTATTTTAATTATAACCATCTAATCTCTAATTCAATTTTTTCCCTATCCCTTTCTTTTTTAGCACCGACGACAACCCTCTTACCCAACCCTTGAGACCTCTCTTGACCATCCCATAGCAGTGGCGCCGAGTGACCGCACACCTTCATCAGCGCCGACCAGGCTCCTGCTGCTCACCCTCCAGCACGCGCCTCCTACGTCGCCGGTCACAGCCAGTTCGCTCGCCCCCCGCTTTCCGTCGCAGGTCTCACGTGGGCTTCACCGGAGAGACTCATCGTCGCCGTAGTTGAACGTCGCAGAGCCTGGTTCGCGGCTTGCCTCAGCGCAAATACCGAGACCATTGTGGGCGCCTCCTGCTTCCTGCATTGTTCGTCCTGTGTAATCCCCTTGAAGCCGTGAAAATCGAACGGGTAGACCTCGTTGCTGTTACGGCGGCCAAACCCATTCCGTGGTCGATGAGTTACTGGAGGTTAGTGGGTTGATTTGTTGCTGTGATGATATCTGTTTCTCTTGCTACTAGCTGTACATGCACTGAATCTAGCTGAGGTGTTTGATTGTTCATAGTAAAGAACTCTGTTGTTGCAATGTCATTGTGTTGGAACTTGTAGAATAAATTGTTATTATAGATGGTTGCAATGAATTTAGCATGTTCCTGGATGTTTGGTTTTATTGAAATTATTCATTTGTTTTTGCTTTAGATACGAGTATCATAACTGCATACCCATATTATAATTCTATGTTTTCAATAATGTTAGGCACTGAACTTGAACCCCAACAACAATTTGACACATCCAACAAGTTAATCAAATCCTTAAAACAACATAATTTCATTCCTGATTTGGTGAATGGCAGAAAAGCTTTACCTGATGAAGAGACTCTACTTTTGGCTTCATGTAACTATGAAACTAACACTAAATGGGGTCAAGAGGTAATAAAGATTAAGAATATCTACGTTTTTTTTTTCATTAACACAGTACTTTTCAGTGTGCTTATTCCTTATTGCAGATTGGATTCTTGTATGGTACTGTATGTGAAGATGTTCACACTGGATTCATGCTGAATTGCAACGGTCGAAATTCAGTTTTTTGTGATCCAGCTAAGCCACAGTTCCTTCGAAATAGTACAACTAACCTGAATGAATTGCTAATTCAAGGAACAAGATGGGATTCTGGTCTGCTTGACATTGGTTGAAGCAGGTTCTGGCCTCTTATATATGGATTTTAATCAAGAATGTAATAATTGAATAAAAGTTCTTAATTTATTAGATGTTTATTATCAACTAAAGTGGATGTTCATTTTACTATATATGTAGATGGTTCGTTTATTCGAAAAGTTGATGTTTTTACTATGTATGTAGATGGTTCGTGCAGAGAGTGAGAAGGATTATTCCTCCTCACTACTTGATGCATTGTGACAAAGATGGCCTAACAGCTAATGATGTTTTGGAAATGGAGCATCAGGATATGCACAAAGAGGCAAAGTGCTGGATAAAGGAGACAGCTCAATCATGCTCCACAATAGCAGTTCTTGTTGCCGCAGTTGTCTTTGCTGCTGCCTACACAATCCCAGGAGGGAGTGAAAACGGCACACCAGTGTTCTTTGACTCACGAGTCTTTCTCTTCTTCACTATCACAGATGTTGTAGCCCTTGTGAGCTCACTTGCCTCAGTGGTGATGTTCCTTTCAATCCTAACATAGCCATTCGAGCTATGGGATTTCTACAAGTCCCTCCCAAGAAAACTCAATCTGGGATTTGCACTGTTGTTCTTCTCATTGGTGTGCACAATGCTGGCATTCAGTGCAACCGTTTTGCTGACGATTCAGTTGGAGAACACAAAATGGACTTCTGTTTTGTTCTATTGTTCTGGATTCCTTCCTGTGGCTATATTTGCATGGATGCAATTCTTACTCTATAAGACTCTTCAAAAGTTAATTAGGAGGCTTTACAACGGTGTTAAGCAAGTGGTTGCCAATTACATTGATCAATTATTTCAAAAGATATAAATGATATTAATTAATTCACCAATGGCTAGATAGATGGGGACTCTGTTTGGTTAGTAAGTGAATGATGTTATTATATCCAATAAGCTCAACTTTTTTGCTTGAGTTTATGTGTTACCGGATATAAACTAGTATATTTGTAAGGTGTAAATACCGTGAAAGCATATATATATTAGACCTCACCATTGATTTAGAATTAAATTAAACTAGTAGATTTGAAACCATTGCAGAATTGTACTAATTTTTAATTTTATGTTAGATATAGATTGCTCATTTCTAGGGCCATATTTTAATGGATTCCAATTTCATATAATATTAATTAGATAGTCATAGAATCTGTGTGGATTGCAAAATTTCAATTCTTTTCATTGTTCTTCAAAAGGTCTTGCCAATCTGAACATGTTAAATTTTATTATGGTATTGTTGCATATATTAGAGATCATTAAAATAAATCTAATTCAATCCACATAATAAAAAAATTTTGCAGGCCATGTGCAAACAAAAAGCAGGAAATCAAGTAAAGGACAAATAATATACCGAAAATAACCATCTATTTTAGAATGGAAAAAACCATATGCAAGTATAGTAAAATGAACATCCGACTTAGTTTAAATGGCTAAAGAAAAATACAATCTAGTATTTATTTTACAAATCTAAATATCACATAACCGTGTTCTAATTTAATCACTGATATCTAACTGCAACAACTCCAAGCATACTTGAACTCAGTGAATGGTACACTAAGGGTGTGTTTGGCAAACCGCAAACGCGTTACAAGAGAAGAAGTACGTTTAGCCTTCTTGAAAGCTTCAATTTTTGATTTGGCAAATTTTTGATTCATGAACGCAGAAGTGATTTTGCTTTCAAAACTATGGTTTACAAGAAGCTACAATTTTGAGCTTCTGCGTTTCACCAACGGGCTTCTAACCATCAATACTCCATCTTTATTTACCTTTTACCAACTTTATCCTTTATGCATGTTATTATATTATTTATGAAATTCTTATTATTTTTGTTTACATGAACTCTCTTTTTTTATTATTTATTATTTTTATTTTTATTAATTATTTATTTGATATTATACACTTTTATAATTGTAATTTTTTGTATTATTTTTATTATCTTTTTATAATATGATTTATGGATTCTATTAAGTAAAGTAAATTAAACAAAAAATTAATTATAAATAATAATAATAATAATAAATTATAGCATACTAAAAAAGAGTACTAAGAGTACTAAAAATATACTATATAAAAAATATCATAATTTTTTTTTATTTATTTCAATTACTACCAAGATAAATATTTAATTTTTTTATTATTCTTAGTACTCTCTAAAATTTATATTTTGTTAGTTTTAATTAAAAATATATTTTACCAATTTTTATATATTATTTTTATTTTAGTGTATAAATATTAATTTTATTATAGAATTAATTAATAAGATCTATTCAATTATCTAAATTAAAATGATAAGATAATATATAAAAATTATTTAGGTTGGTGTCTATTTTAGTAATTTTTTATCTAAAAGTGATTTTGAGTAGTATAATCCAAACAACATTTATTTTACTATAATTCATTTTGATGCAAAGATTGCCAAACATAAATCACTTTAACACAAACTTACTTTTCATCAAAATCAAGTTTGCAAAATCAATTTTATTCAAACTTCCGTTTGTAAACTATAATCCAAACACACACTAAATCCAATTCTACAATATGACTAAGTTCTGTCTTATCAGTTTCTAGCTCAGTCACGTCCGTCACGTCCACGACCTGCAATCGAACACAAACAAAAAACCAACCAAAGGAATTAAGTAACGTATGGTACTACGACATAAATATCAGCAATATAAACCACCAAGAAAATGACTAACTTAAACAGGATTAAGCGTGTTAGTAAAATTTTAGTTTATAATAGACACCATGTTCACAATATTTTTTTAACAAATTCTTCTAATAAGGCAAAATTATATTAAATTCAATCCAAATCAAATAAACATCCAAATTAGAATGAAAATAACTATCGACCTACCTAGTAAAATGAACATCCGACCTAAACTTTGATGAGAAAATTGTACTTGGGAAGAGAAGAAGCCTTCGCTAGCATTCTTTGGATGAAATGGCCGTTGTGAAAGCTTTTATCAGAAATATCAGAACTAAACTTTTCCAAGGGATAAGAGAGCTTGGTATTTTCCCCATCTTTGTAAAGGGCATATCCAAAGACCTATTGTGCATCAATTTCATCCACACAATCTGCAACAACTCATAACATTTATTCTGTTAAGAGCCTTAAATTTGATGAGCAGAGTTAGAGGAATGTGTTCATACCTAAGATTGAAATTCTTCAATAATTTGTCACAAAAAAACCTTGTCATCGATCAGGAATTTAACATTGAATAAATTGTATCTACTTAAAATTCAATCCAATCAACTAAACATCCACCTAAAAATGAAAATAAGCATATGCATACCTAGTTAAATGAACATCCAACAATAATGAATTGTTCTCATTCTATTGCAGCTAATTTTCAACCATTGAATTTGGTTAATTTCGATATATTCCATAGTTGCTATTGGCTAGTGTAGTTTAGTTCAATGAAAGAATATGGTAGTCAAAAATATTTTTCTGATGATAGCACTGGTTTAGAACAAAAGACAAGAATTTTATCATTAGGTGATACAACTATACAAGAATTGCCATAAAAATTTCAACCGACCATATTTTTATATAAAACATCAATTCCTGTCCAGTTTGCAATAAGTATTTTAATGATTAGTTAATCACTTCATCAATGAATATTCATCCACAAAATAAGCAAACAATCCTGATTCGATACCTGTTGGAAACCAAGAGGACCCAAAGACCTTGGCTCTTCTTCAATATCATCCCAAAAGCTTTGGTCTTCTGAAAGTTACAAAGTAATCATTTCTATAAATTTCATCCATGGAAAAAAAATTTTCAATGAGTAAATTAAACATCCAACCTCATGAGAAAGAAACCCCAAAACATAGAAAAAATAAAATATTTTAGACTAAAACAATAAAGAAGGACGTTTATTATTCCACAAAATTCTCATGATTTGTTGCGATTTTTCATAAAGGAAAGAGATAAAAGAAGAAGAAAGAAAGAGACTTTAACATCATTGTGTTTGGGATAAAACAAAAAATGAGCAACAGGACAACAAACCACAACAAAATTGAGGAAAAAAATATGGTGAATAAAGGATTTATTTTAACGGTTTAAATAGTAATAATTTTGTTCTCTATTCATGGTCGAATTCATATTCATGTTTAGGCGGAAACAAGAACTTATTTGTTGCAAATACAATAATGATAAAAATAATATACAAAAAGATAGATAGATACAGAGACTTACAGAGCCATTAGTAAGAGAGTTGTGATCAGTTGGTCCTTGAATTTCCATGACTAATCAAAATAATGATAAAAAAACCCACAAAATATCCAACAAACTTTTATTCAAATCTAAAAAATTAATGACACTAAAAACATACAAATTGAAACAGCACTACAGAGAGAAGATTATCGTGTTGGTGAGCATCAGTCGCGGAGAGCAAAATCGCAACAAGCCCGGTGGTGAGCAGGGGGGCCATCGGGCAGCAAACGGTGGCGAGCTTCAACGGCCGCGCTAACAATGGTCGGGGTCGTTGTATCATGGTAGAGGGAGATATGAGGGAGGACGCGCCCGCTGGGGCGCGATTGAGGAGGGCGACGCGAGGGGAGTTTGGTGCGGTGGATGATGGCAGCATGAGGGAGGAAGAGGGGATGCCAGTGCTGAAAGGAAAGAAGAAGAAAAACACCTCAGAAAGAAAATTAGAATTAGGGCTGCTGTTTGTGTTGATGTCATTGAGGAGAATCCTAATTTTATTCAAATTTTAAATATGAAATAATTAATTAGTTATCCATAATTTAATTTTAATTACAATTAAACCCTTCATTGTATGCATTGTACAATTAGAGTATTGGTTCCTCATACTTTTCCTTAAAGTATTCATCGTCGTGATGTATGTATATTTGATTCTAATTATTTACAGTTTTGTTATTTGATGTTTTAATTTTATATAGGAAAAACTTTTTAGCAGAAAAATAATAATTTTCATTTTTAAATTGATTATTAAGAGATAATTAAGAACCTCATAGACACATTATAATCAACTATGTTACGTATATATAAAATCAGTTATTAAATTAGTTATTGATATAAAATATATATTAAAATATAAAATATATATTAAAAATAAATTAAATAATATATATTTATATATAAATACATAATTACTGATTTTATATATATATCCACTTAACATTTTTATTTTACAATAGTAATTAGATTATATCTGATTCTAAGAAATACAATAAAAAAATCCAATTATTTTGCATGTTCCAAAGCTCCAAATATACTTGAAAAGAAATGGTAAGAATTTTTAATCTCAAAATAAAACATTGAAAGGCATCGTTACAGAAACAAAGTGCTGATAAATCCATGACTTGTTTGATGTGCTATGCGAATTGCGAAGGTATTTTGGCAGCCACCCTCGCATTTTGTATAAAATTAACTTTTATTAATAAAATACCGCAATTGACGTTTGATGTACTTGAATAGTTGATTATTAGGAAAAATTACTAAAAGTAGCTATGAAGTTTACGAACGCTGATAAAAGTATCCATAAATTAAGGAAATTAAGGTTGTATCTATGAAAGATAAATTTCGTATGACAAAAGTATTCAAATCCTAAATTTTTGTTGATTTTTTAATAAAATTCCTAAACTACCCTACACTCAATCTCAACTCACTTTTTCAACCTTTCATAACACAATCTGCACTTATCTTTGCCATGGAGTCCAAAACTACTCCTACAACAAACCAGACCGAAATCAATGGTAGTGGTGGTGGTGGTGGAGGATCGGACCTCAACCGATTCACTCATAAGTTTACAATCCATACCCAAACCAAATCAATCAAACACCAAAAAATACTCGACATATAAAAATTTTCAAATCCATTCATCCAATTTCAATTCACTTTAGCAAAACTAGAAGTAGAAACAACCATCAACCATAAAAAACCAACAAATCCATTCATCAAATTTGAAATTTATTTCAGCAAAAATCAGAAGTAGAAGTAGCCATCAACCGGATCTTCTGTAAATCAATCTCAGCCTTCATAAAAAATAGAAGCAGATTTAAAAAAAAAATAGAACAGTAACTAAATCAATTTCTGAAAAGAAGAAAAATGAAATAAAAAATGTTAAAAAAAAATACCTTTTCTTTGCCGGCTGTAACATCGTCAATGGCAGAACCTCCATCAACAGCGTCACCTCCCTTTCTTCTCTGATTTCTCTTTACCGAACCCTCTTCCTGCATGCAAGAGCACCATAACCCCTCTCTCTTCTCAGGTGTGCGACGATGGTATTCTCCTCTGCTGGGTCAGATGCGCCACGATGACGTTCTCCTCGGCTGCAACAGGTGCACCACGGCGATATTCTCCTCAGGTTGGGTCACAGGCGCGCGGTGAAGGTGTTGTAGTCACCTTAAGAGTGAGAGGGAGAAGCAGTGAAAGGGGAGGAGATTGGCAATAATGGAGTAGGTGGATGGCAGGCGACAATGAGGAAGTAGGAGGAGAGTTCTGTGATTCTGTGAGGGTTTTGAGAGAGGGATAAGTGAGAAGAGAGGGAGTGACGACAGAATGGGGTTAGGGTGGGGTAGTTTGGGAATTTTATTAAAAAATTAATAAAAAATTAGGGTTTAGATACTTTTGTCATACGAAATTCATCTTTTATGAGTACAGCGTTAATTTTCTTAGTTTATGAGTACTTTTATCAGCGTTCGTAAACTTCATAAGTATTTTTGGTAATTTTTCCTTAATTATTATTAGAGAAGTCAGTAACAAGTGAAATGAATATAATGTTAAGGAAAACTCTAGGGGGCCAGCAGTTTTGTTGAATTTTGGTCAGCATGTAACCAGCAGAGAAAGGTGAGTCATTGGATAAAATCTCACACGAATCTCACACCATTAGATCATCATTGATGGTTATTTGATGGCTACCAATCACAAAAGTTGCTGCCCTCTAACATTGCTCTAATGTTAATTGTTAGAGCAATGAATAAATAATTGAACTATGAATTCAATTATATTCAAATAAAACCAGTGACCCAATCAAAGAGCGCAACCAAAGGTTGTCATTAGCATTACTTGAACAGGCTCTTGGCTCGATCATTATTCGGTTGGTCTAGTGATTGACATTATATTACTATATATATATAATAATATAATATATTTTTTTATATGTTTTCTATGGAGTCCAATTTTTTAATTTCGTAAAAAAATTTTAGCCATTCATTTTAATGAAGTAACAAGAATAAAAGAAGAAATAAAAAATAAAATAATTAATTAATTAATTAATTTTAAATTATAAATTAAAAAAAAAATCTTATTATTATTACTTTTATTTATTGTTGGCTTATCAATTCTCTCATAAATTAATATAACTTTATGTATATATTCAAGTACATCTAACTGCAATCATGTTTTATATTTATACATAACACTTTGATGTTTAATTTTTGCAATCGTCAAATAACTTTTTTAAAGAAGTTGGATAATGGAAAAGCTTTTGAAGATTTGGGCAGTGATAATAAGTTTTATAAGTATAGTTCCATTATTCTTAATAGCTCAAAACTCTCCAAAAGATTATCTTAAAGCTCACAACGATGCACGTGCAGAAATCGGAGTTAAACCATTGAAGTGGGACTCACAGCTTGCATCGCATGCTCACAAGTTTGTGAAGAAACACATTTTTGATTGCGAAAAGGGGATTCATGATATGACCATTATTGCTGGTAATAAATATGGCCAAAACATTGCATATAATTCAGGATCTGTATCAGGTGCCGATGCTGTGAACGAATGGCTGAAGCAAAAAACAAACTATGACTATAAATCCAACTCTTGCATTGATGGTACCCTTAATTGTATTTTTTATTCTCAAAGTATATGGGGTGCAACTACTTTTTTAGGTTGTGCTAGAATCAAGTGTCCTAATTATGGAGGCACCCTTATTACTTGTTTTTATTATCCTCGGTGCCATTTTCCCGGTCAAAGTCCTTTCTTAATTCATTAAGAGTTTATTTATCTTATGCTTTAAGGGCATATATTAAGATTATAAATTAAAAATATTTTTATTGAAAATACAAAAAAAATTTAAATTTCTAATACGACATCTGTTTTATATTTATTAAATAAAAAATTTAAAACTTTTCATGATAAATTCATGTGGCTTTAACACAATGCAATTGGTTAAAGCCATTTATTAATTACTAAATTAAACTCATTGCTTCCTTCGCTAAACTTTAATGTAAGTGAATTTTACTAAGATGGTTCACCTTGTAGTTTTCTTTATGATTATTTTAGTTTAAGCTGTGATGGTACTTTCCAAAGGCTTTTTGCCTTATATACTCAGTGGGTACCTTTTCTTGAAACACTTTTTCCTAATTAAAAAGTCTGCTATTAATACTACTCAAATCATATATTAAAGCATTCATTGTCTTCTATATATATATATATGATCGATCACAATTATTGCTTCCAAGATCCATTGAAAAGTTTTCATCACTACACAAACAACTTAATTTCACAAAGAAGCAAAAACAGTAAGTTTGAATCAAGCTTAATCTATGTCTGTGTATGTAATGGAGACAAATATTAATTCATTTTTAATGTATATTTTATATTAAAACATATATTTTATATCAATAATTAATTTTGATATACACTTAATTAATGATGACACATACACAAGAAAAAGTTGTGGAGAGAGCAATGGTAGTTTTCAACGGCTATGGATCTCGGAGGTTGAAGAAAATATCAATTCTTAATCTTGAGTTTACTTGCAAGACTGGATTTCTAATCTTTCATAGTAGGTATGGCAGCAACCATGACATTCAAGATAGAGTAGTTAGTGATACCTTCTCGATGAGGAAGGGATTTTATGGAAAGACTACTTGAATGAATTGTCCTTTGTTTCGGCTGAAGGCAATTAGGCTCGATCATTCAATTAGGGTAAAGCTAGTGGGTTAATGAGTAGAGTTGTTTGGGAGAGATTGGTCCAAGGTCCATTGGAGTAGATTAGTTGATAGTCAGTCGGGGTTGGTCAGTAATTGTTCAGTTAGGATAATAGTTGTCAAAATTAAACTGATAATCGAATCGTGATAATCGAATCGGTCAAATTAATAGTTTATTAATTTTTTAATTAACTAGTAAGTTATTGATTATTGAATCATTTAAATTATAATTAATAAATATAATTTTTAAAAATATAATTTAATTTACATATTATATATTAGAAAAAAGGAGACAAATGTAATGAAAAGCAACTTGACTTAGTGACAACCAAACTGCATATGCGACAGGATTCAGGTTTAAACTTAAGAAGAGTTTTTTTGTTAATTGTTGTCGGTTTGTATCGGTTTTGATCGGTTTGTATTGATTCTGACCAATTTTTTTCTTTAAACGATCAAAATAATAGACCAAATCAATTTAGAGCTCGATTTACTGATTTTTTTTGTCGAACCAATTAGTCCGATCCAATTTTAACAACTATAGTTAGGACAGATTAATAGTCAATTGGCATTGTTAACATGTTCTTATATTAGAATTTTGGCCTGTCTTCAATCTCCTTTTTAAAAGTTTTCTTATCACTACACAAAAAAGACAGATTGCGACGGTTTTTTGGTGGCGGTTGATGCGGCAGATAAGAGGAGGGCTGCCAATTGTTTGTCATTTTACGGCAGTTTTGGTATAACCGCCGCAAAATGGATTATTGTGGAGCTAAATAAGCTATTAGTGGTGGTTTTTTCAACCGCCGCAAAATACGTCTAGCTCTTTTTTTTTAAAAAAAAATTTAACCGGATATGATCTACTTACATTTTCATTACTTTATAGGAGAAATATGTTTGAATCAATGTTACTTAAATCGTTACACTGTTTTTGTATTTGTTTTATGAAAAAAAATTTAATCACTTACAAAAATATATTTTGATTAAAATAATCAACCTAAGAGTTAAAATAAAAGAGGCAAACAAAGTTCAATCAACCATTAAATTCTTAAATTTTTTTTATTTTAATTAATTAAATTATGTATAAATTATAATAGGACATAATATATATATATATATATATATATATATAATATAAGGGCAAAATGTACAATTAAACTAAATAGAAGATCAAATTATACAATTTTACCAAAGTAAAAAACATTAGATGAATCTTTCAGAATTAGCAGTGAATTAGACAAGCCAACACTAATTTGAATTAGTCCTATTCGAATTAGCAGTGAAGCTTGTAATTCGAATTTGAACAATTCGAATTATGTTTGCATGTAGTCTTAGGATAGTTCGAATCAGGATGATTCGAATTATCCATGGTAGGACGTCCTTAGTAATTCGAATGGGTCGAATTAATTTTGAACCATAGTAAATCGAATTAATTTACATATATTTATATATGGTCCAAAAGTATATAAAGAGTACAATGAAGAGTACATTTAATAATACCCATAATGAAAACAATAAATAGTACTCTTTATTGAATTCATTATGGATATTATTAAATGTACTCTTTATATACACTTGGATCATATATAAATAGATGTAAATTAATTCGATCTACTATGGTTCAAAATTAATTCGAAATAGACCGATTCGAATTACTAGGGACGTCCTAGCATGCATAATTTGAATCACCCTGATTCGAACCCCCCAGTGATTACATGCAAGCATAATTTGAATTGGACAAATTCGAATTACAAGCATCACTACTAATTTGAATAGGACTAATTCGAATTAGTGTTGATTTGTCTCATTTGAATGGACGGACTCGAATTACATAAGAATATGCTTTTGGGATATCCTGGTAATATTTTTCAATTTGATAGAATTGTGTAATTCGTCCTCCATTTGGTTTAATTGTGCATTTTGCCCAATATATAAAGTGCCTATAATAACTATGATCAGATATAAAGTATACAACAAAAAATTTTATCGCAATCAAATGTGTTCATATATATATATATATATATATATATATATATATATATATATATATATATATATATATATATATATATATATATATATTAATACTATATATCGAAAAGTCATTTAATTTGGTGGTAACATGACATTGTTAAAATTTTTTACTTACTTTTCTTTTGCTGGTTACATGCTGGCCAGAATTTAATAAGGTTGCTAGTCCCCTAGACTTTTCTATTCTTTAATTTATGAAAAAGTATTTTAATTATGATAAGATAATGGCAAGTACATTTTAATTAACAATATAGCATGTAGATAGTCGAAAATAAATTATCAAAAATTAATTGTAAAAATAGCTATCTATTTATAATATCTTCTATTTTTTGAAACGGTAATACTAAGTTATTCCATTTGAGATAACACTCATAATTTTATATATATAATAATCATAATTATATATTTATTATATTAAATATTATATAATTATTTTAATAATAACTAATAAAAATTAAAAAAAATAATGCTCAACTATTATTTTTTCAAATGGTGGCTTTGTTGCATTGACTTCATCAAGAATACAAAGTCATATGGTTGGTTAGAGGTAATGCTTAACTCTAAAGGTAACTCCACAAGTGGCTAAAAAAAAATAGCAATCAATAAAGTGATAATAGAGCATTTTAGCAATAATAATAAAATTAATCAAACACTAAACTTGCCTGTGATCTCTCTTTCACGTTCTTTGTATGCTTCTTCCTTCTTTGTTTAACAATTTTTTCTACAGTAGATTAAAGCTTTTTCTTACGCTTACCACCTTTTCGTGATACTTGTTGGGGGTTATGAATCTCTAAATTATTTGCATTTTCATCTACCTCATTCAAATTTTGATTATCTACATTATCCATTGAAGAGGCCTTTGGTTCCACCAATATAACCCAAACTGAGTCTAGTATACGATGTACGGTCTCGGTGAGCTCCTCGGATGCAGCGACTACTTCAGCAATATTGTAAAATTGCTTACACATCTCATCATAACGTTTCTTTATAGGCTCTAAACGACTTGGATCATGGCTACACTTGATGCTACTGTGCTTGCGCTTTAAAGTTTTCTTCCACCGATCAAGAAAGTATTTATTTGGCAACTTCTTCACTCTTTCAAGACCAAGGACTGAAAGAGTATGGCGGCATAAGATTCCCTTTGACTCAAAAAGATGGCATTGGCAAGAAACATCTGAAGTTGAAGAATCAAACGACACCTTGTAAGTAACATCAAACATCTTATTACCATTTTCAATCTCTTCTATAACCTTGTAAGTAACAACATATCTCTCTTCATGCTCTTTTGTTGAAAAGCAATTAGCCTTTGCTCTAAACTCCGTTTGAAGCTCATTAAACTTTGCATGAGTATATTCCTTTTGAAACTATTTTTCAATAGCAGAGATAGTAGCACAAGGGATAATGGTATTGAAGCTGGCAGCATCCAATTCATATTCTTGTTGAGCTTTATTTGCAAGACAGTTGTCATATTATGTTACAAATTATTGCAAGTTTCTCTTTGAGGTTAGGTAGCCCTTCATAAATGAGTGCCTGCTTTCACTCCTTTGAGTGCTACTCATGCCTACCCAAAAACTATTGCTAAGAAAAATAGGGACCCACCTGTCACGTTCTTCGTACAAATCTAAAACCATAAAATGGACATAATCAAACATGTAAGGCATATTGATTAATAAATGATAAATAATCAAACAGTAGATATAAGATAATCAAATTCATATAAAATACCTACTAGCCAATTATTATCATGCAAACTGAATCTATTGATAAAATAAGTCCAAGAGCTCTTAAATGCTTCCTTAGACCTAGAATCCCACACAATATGTGTCATGTCAGCACAAATCTCATTAAATTGCTTGCATGCTCCTAGTTTTTCTGAAATTTTCTTCGTGATATGCCAAATACACCATCGATGTCGTGTCATTGGCAACGATTTTTCAATGGCATTCCGCATAGCTTTGCATTGATCCATCAATATGCCAATAGGCAGCTTGCCACCCATACATCGTATCCAACAATCAAATAACTAAACAAAGGAATTCTCTTCTTCGCATGAAAGAAGAGCGCAACTAAGTAGCAATGATTGGACATGGTGGTTAACCCCAACAAATGTGCCAAAAGGCATATCATACCTATAATAAAAATAAGAGTACATAATCAAACTCAGTTTCATTCTATTCTACCTATAATCAAATTCATTCTATTGTACCTATCCCTATACATCAAACATATGCAAAAACAAGAGTACATAATCAAACTTAGTATAACATGCACAGCAGCAGCAAAATCATTCTATTGTATCTATCTATACATTAAACATATGCAAAAACAAGAGTACATAATCAAACTCAGTATATCATGCACAGCAGCAGCAAATTCATTCTATTCTGCCTGCTATTCCTATACATCAAACACATGCAAAAACCAAAGTGCATATAATTAACTTGAAATATATAATTATATTGTCATGCCTATTTGTTAGGTAAGTGCATATAATTAACTTGAAATATATAATTATATTGTCATGCCTATTTGTTAGGTACATCATATCAAAGCTCACAACGTTGCCAAAGTACTCATAAGCAGCACGACTTCTAGCATCAGCCCAAAAAGCATGCTTTATGTGATGTTGCTCGTCCAATTTAACTTCGTAAAAGAAGTTGCGATTTTGTTCTTGTATCCTATGAAAATACTGCATTAATGATTGCACATCCTCTCTTCTTCTATCACTCTGACACTTCTTGCTACATGATTCCAAAGATCTTTTTGAGTAAAAGTTAATTTATCATAGCCACCAGCAGCAGTTGTTAAGCTTTGATAGGTGTTTCTTATTTTAACACCAACTTGATCATTGATCTCAGCTATCCGTTTGGCATGCAAGCTTAGTTTCTTGTTCTTTCTTAGAGTCTTTGCCATGCTAGGACTAATAGCATGGTTGTGCTGGATATTCACAAAGGTTAACACATATTCTATCTTCTTATCCCTTTTCACAATAATTCTAATTTTACAATTTTGCTCAGAAGTTGGATTTGTCTTCTTTAGTGGATTAATTTTTTATCTTTGATAACCAGCTCTAGAACATACCAAGATTTGGTATGTAATTTGTCTATTTTGATCCCACTTAGTAGTTCTTATATTTCATGAAAAATCAACCCTTTTTGCGTAATTGGTATAAAAAATTTCATAATCTTTCACAGAGGAGAATGCCATTCCTATGTTTGGAACAACCTAAAAATATAGATAATAAAAAATTTAATAAAATCAAATCAGGTATAAAAATGCTCTCAATTTTCTATGAATGAACAAGACAAATTAGTAGTCAAGCACTGAACCTGAGTATAAACAAACTCAGTAAACATGTATAATCAAACTCAGTAGTCAAATATAGCACTGATCCTGAATATAATCAAACTTGATAAACATGATAATCAAACTCAATAGTCAAATATAACACTAAACTCCAACACATTCATAGAATCAGCATCATCATCTGATCTAAGCAAATGCAGAAATTTTAAACATGTAAACTGCTAATTTGACTCCAATCCAGAAGCTAAATATTTTTCTTATTACACAAATTTATAACATAAATTTTTCATGATATAATCACACAACGTACATGATGTAAAAAGATCTAAATAACATAATGAAGCCACATATCAGAAGCATAACTATTAGAAATTTGCCTATGGAATAAGCTTGTGTATCAAAGGCAATTACTTCTGTATATGCAAATGCTTCCATTGGCATAAGCTTGTGACATGCTCCTCTTTCTAACTGGCCTATGCTACTGAAATTTTTCGAGAAGTAATATTGATCGGTGTATAGTAATTTAATAAATCAGTGATGTCGCTCAAATAAAAGCATAAGCCAAATCAGCATTTGCATAACTAAATAATCAACAAAATTAAAATCAAATCAGGAATAAAACATGGATAATCAAAAAACTAAAATCAAATCAAGAATAAAAAATTAACAAATAAAGTAAATTAAATACAAACCTCATCATTCGAACTTGTGGATTTCATTAAATCAAAAGTTATAATCAAATCCTTAAGATAACAAGAACCAAAAACGGCGCAAAGCAAAGCAGAAGAAACTGCGGAGAAGAGAAAAAAGTGAGGAGTGAGGTTGGCGCAATCAAAGAGAAGAGAAAAGAATTGAGGTTCATGCAATGGAACCCTTTCTGCGAGAAGAAAAGAAAGCGCAAGAGATTTTGGCGCGATGAAGAAACCCACTCCTAGCGCGTTTGCTACTGTAATCGTATTTTTTTACTTTCTTATACGGAACGTATTTTGTACTGTATTTTAGTGAGAGTGACTGAATTGGTGGCTGAAAAGTAGTGTACAAATAGCATTGAAAACCCAGTTCTATTATTAAAAGAACCATCAGAAAAATTGGTTTCATCAAATTTTCAAATAAGAGAATTTAAAATTAATAGCCCTTTAAGTTTATCTAAGTTAAAGATTAAAGAAGAAAATTCTGAAATAAAAGAATTAACAAAAAAGGTCGAAAAATTAAATGAAACCCTAAATACTAAATTATGACAATAAATAAAGAAGAAATATTTGTAACTTATCAAGACAAGAAACAAGAGCTCTTTGAAAGAGAAAATCGTTTAAATTATTTACAGTTTTCTGAAATAAATCAAAGAGCATTTGAAGCTCTAAAAATAATCTATGACAAGTTGAAAAGAGAAGTTGAAGAGCTAGAAAAATTAATAGAATCTCTAGAAAATAGTGATGAATCGATGATAGAGTTTGCAGAAATTTTAAAATAAATAATGAAGCATAAAAAGATTGAAAAATTAGAAAATAAAATAAAAAGTAAAAGGGCGAAAAAATTAAAAAGTAAAATAGAGGAGTATAAAAGGAAATTAAATAATCTTCAGATCAAAATTGATGATCTTATAATAAAAAGGATAGAAATAAGAATAAATATAAACAAGTTGGAATTAAACTTAAAAAATTTATAAATGCCTGGAAAACCATATTATGACTTAAAAGAATTAAAGCTGTTGAAAGAAAAAATGGAGAATGAAGTTAAAAAATTAAAAAGATATTTAGAAACAAGAGAAAGTGTAGAAATAAAAGAAGTTTTTGAGGATTTGAGAAATTATATTAAAGAAAAAGACAAACAGATAAAAGATTTTATATGCAATAATCCATGCAAAAAAGAATACTATAATTATGATAGAAGTTAAAACAGAATTGAAAAACTATAAATATGAAATCAGAATTATAAATATACATCAAGGACTAGTAATAAATGATCATATAACAAATATAAGAGAAATAGTAGAAATGGTCAATACCTTAGATTATGAATTTGCAAATTATTTTTATCAAAATCCTTTAAATAAAGCACCACCAATTGAATCTATACAAATTATAAACTTATTTGAAGCAAAATATGAAGAGTTAATAGAAATTTCGAAAAAGAAATTAAAAGAAAAGTCGAAATTAAAAAATTAGTATCAGAGCCAAGTTAACGATTAAGGGTAACATTTTCTCTTTAAACAACACTTTTAATGATACGCTTTTAAATCAATAACAACCACAAAATAAAAAACATCTTTACAAAAAGATGAAAAAGGCAACTTTATCATAGTAGCCACCATCTTACATTGGCAACCACCCATGCATTTTGTATAAAATTAACTTTTATTAATAAAATATCGCAATTGACGTTTGATGTACTTAAATAGTTGAATAATGTGTATTGTATTATATGCAAATTATTATTGAAGTTAAATATATACAATAAAAAAGTCAGTAACAATTGAAGTGAATATAGTGTTAATTATTAGAGCAATGAATAAATAATTGAACCATGAATTTAATCATATTCAAATAAAACCAGTGACCCAATCAAAGAGCGCAACCAAAGGTTGTCATTAGCATTACTTGAACAGGCTCTTGGCTCGATCATTATTCCGTTGGTCTAGTGATTGACATTATATTACTATATATATTTTTAAAGAATGCTAGGGGCCAACAATTTTGGTGTTTTGTAATCATCAATTGGCCAACAATAATATTTTTAATGGTGTGAGATTACATTTAATGGTGGGAAATCACTCACTTTTATTTTGATAGTTAAGTGCTGACAAAAAAATACAAAAATTACTGACCCCTAGACTTTTTCTATATTTTTATATATTTTTTATGGAGTCCAATTTTTGAATTTCGTAAAAAAAATTTTAGCCATTCATTTCAATGAAGTAACAAGAATAAAAGAAGAAATATAAAAAATAAATAAAGAAATTAATTTTAAATTATAAATTAAATAAAAAAATTTGTTATTATTATTTTTATTTATTGTTGGCTTATCAATCCTCTCATAAATTAATATACATGTATGTATATATTCAAGTACATTTAACTGCAACGAACCATGTTTTATATTTATACGTAACACTTTGATATTTAATGTTTGCAATCGTCAAAGAACTTTTTTAAAGAAGTTGGATAATGGAAAGGCTTTTGAAAATTTGGACAGTAATAATAAGTTTTATAAGTATAGTTCCATTATTTTTAATAGCTCAAAATTCTCCAAAAGACTATCTTAGAGCTCACAACGATGCACGTGCAGAAATTGGAGTTAAGCCACTAAAATGGGATTCGCAGCTTGCATCGCATGCTCGTAAGTTCGTGAAAAAACACATTTTTGATTGCAAGAAGGGGATTCATGATATGACCAGTAATAAATATGGCCAAAACAATGCATATAATACAGGATCTGTATCAGGTGTCGATGCTGTGAATGTATGGCTGAAGCAAAAAACAAACTATGACTATAAATCCAACTCTTGCATTGATGGCACCCTTAATTGTATTTTTTATGCTAAAATTGTATCGGATGCAACTAATTTTTTAGGTTGTGCTAGAATCAAGTGTCGTAATTATGGAGGCACTCTTATTACTTGTTTTTATTATCCTTGGGGCCATTTTCCAGGTCAAAGCCCTTTTGTAATTCATTAAGGATTTATTTATCTTATACTTTAAGAATATATATTAAAATTATAAATTAAAAATTCTTTTATTAAAAATACAAAAAATTTTAATTTTTAATATGACATCTGTTTTATATTTATTTAAATAAAAAAATTTAAAATTTTTTACTAAAAATAAATTTATCATGTGTCTTTAAAATACATATGAGTTAAACTCATTTATTAATTACCAAATTAAACTCATTGCTTCCTTCGCTACACTTGAATGTAAGTGCATTTTACTGAGATTGTTGACCTTGTAGTTTTCTTTATGATTATTTTAGTTTAAGCTGTGATTGTACTTTCCAAAGGCTTTTTGCCTTATGTACTAAGTGGGTACCTTTTCTTGAAACATTTTTTCCTAATTAAAAAGTCTGTTATTAATACTACTCAAATCATATATTAAAGCATTCATCGTCTTCTATATATGTATATATGATCGATCACAATTCACTACAAGAAAAATTAATATTTGTAACAAAAAAATTATTACAAAAAATCAAAATTTTGAAACAAAAGAATTTTGTAACAAAAAAGGGACCGTTGCAGTATGTTCCGTTATAAAAAAATTTTGTAACAAAAAATGGAATTGTTACAATTTAAAGTAATATTTTGTAATAAATTTTTCTGATACAAAAAACTAAAAGTCATTACAAAAGTGATAACAAATTTTGATCTTCAAAATATTTTTCGTAACAATTTAAACTTTTGTGTCAAAATATTTTATTACAAAATACTACTTACTTTTGTAACATTTTTTATTCTTAGTTATAAAAATAGAAAATTCATTTTAAAATATTTAATTAAATAATTGATATATCAATTAATTTTTTAAACACGCTAACTTAACATTTATATAATATATAATCATATAGATAATTAGAATATCTTACATGTCATTAAGATTCTTTTACAATAAAATAAGTTCTACAAATTCAACTAAACACAATTTTTTCCTAACATAAAATTGTATCATATCGGATTTATAATTCTTGATTCTTCTAGCATATTTCAATCAATATAAAATCTAACATGTTGGCATCAATTTTGTACCCCTACAAATATGAGCAATGAAAACCAAAATTAAAAAATCACATATAACACTATCTTCATCAGAGTAAAAATAAAATTAGAACTTACAAGTTAAAATTAACTAATTCTTTAAGAATCTATTCTCAAAGTTTAAAACTAGTCAATCAAGAATGCAAATTATCAAAAATTGACAATTCAATATATAAACTCGGCCTAATTAATCATAATTTAATTCATTAAATTTACATAAGTATCAATTGTCTAAAAATCACTACAAAGCACAATTTCCACTAAAGTCCTCATAACAAATATACTTGACTTTTGGAAATAGTTTGGAAATAGAAAAGTATAGCAAGAATGGAAAAATAAAACCGAATAACAACTTGACAGCTAAGTCACACTATCTTGAACTTTCTTGGCAGCTAAGCTACACTAATCCAGAGATCTCTTTTGCCACCTAATTTACTTTTATATGATTTTTTTTAAAAAACCGGCTACTGATTTAGTACACTTCAGAAAAACAGCAAGCAATAACCAATTTAAGAAAATCATATAAAATCCATCTTTTGTTTGATTCTCCTAAATTTTGGTGTGTTTGAACTAGAATTATCTATCTTTCACCCAATTCAAGTCCCAGATAATTTTCACTTCTCTAGAATAAGTTATGCCTCTTGAAATATGATTTTGTTTTAAGAAAAGGATGCTGTCACAACAGTGAACAGCCCTGCTTCAAGAAAGCACAACTTTCTCTACAAAACTTTAATTATTCTGAAATTTGAACATAAAATACTAGACATCTTAATATTTCACCCCTCTTTAGTTTCACCTCCAAAGAGTTTCAGAGTATTGAGATATGTGGTTTTGAATTTGCTGTTCCAGAATTCGGACAACAATATTTCTGCAGAAAATGACCATTTTCTAAAAATCATATCTCCCAAACCACACATCAAAAAATTCTGAAATTATAGAGAAACAATCTAGACATATCAAATTTTTATAGAAAAATAATTTTACCCATTTTGAGTGGCTAGATTTCTTCCAGTTTTGTTCACAAAGTGCTGTCTGAAATTGCATAATTCTGCAACATGTAACCTTGGGTTTTGAGAGGTCAAAAATTGATTCCTAACTTTTCATTCACTCTAACCTTGCATTCTAACTTTTTTTTATCTATTGTGACTTGTTAAAAAGATTAAATTAGCCTCAAGTACTTAGGATTAATAAATCATCATTTTTGGTCAGTTTTCACATTTAAGCATACTCATATGACATCAACAAGTTCTGCATTACTCAACACAATCCAACCACAAATCACTCAAACAATTCACATATATTATCATTAATTTACTGCATCATATATAACAAATAGTCCAACATCATCTCAAATAATCATTAGCACGTATCATCAATTAATTCAATCATGAAACTTGGCTTTTAGCCTTTTAACAAATTCTGCACTCTAACAAATAGAATTTTCAACATCATCATCATTTAATAAATCAAACACAGCATCATTCAATCAGTTTAAACAAAAAGTGTTTTCTAAAGTTGCAATAATCAAAATTCTATACACGCATCCTCATCGTCACAGAAACTATACACGCATTCTTAATAAGAAATTCTAATCAAAATTCATAAATTTCAATAATCAAAATTTATAATCAGTACAATTTAACAATTCATAATATTTTTTTTTGAAAATCTCTTTACAGGAATAATCACATTTTGTTTTACATGTATCTTCTTCTTGCTATCAATTCAGCTACATAACTTGGATGCAGATGGCTTTAAATATTAGTATTTACACAGCATCTCATCAATTTTAATTCCATATATATAATAAATCAATACATCATTCCATCCATCAGATTAACCATCATCTAAGTCTGGAATAAGACATGACTTAACAGTTTTTTATATACATGAAAAGGGGTTTGGATGATTGACACTAACAGGAACTCATGAAGAACAAAATCAATCAATATTATAAAGCCTTAATCAAAACACTAACAGGAACTCAAGAAGAACAAAATCAGAACAATTCACTAACAAGAAGAGAAGAGAAGCAAATTTCAAATTTACCTAATCAGAACTTCTAATAACCAAATTCCAAATTTCAGAAGAGAAGCAATTTTAATCAGAAATTCCAAATTTTCAATAATCAGAACCCTAAATCCCTAATCATAAATTCCAATAATCAAATCCCTAATAAGAAATTTTAATAACCAAATCCCTAATTAGAAATTCAAAACATATAATTTACCTGAACTGAACTTGAGCAGGGGCTAGAGAAGAGAAGAAGACCAGCGGAAGAAGCAGTCGTTGTCGCCGTCGTCCTTCAGGCCTTGAGGGTCAGAGAAGCTCTGTCGCTGTTTGCAGTTATTTGCCATCTGAAAGAACACTTCTCCTCCAGACTTCCAGCAACAGATCCGGCAAGACACATCTCCACCGACGGCACCAGGAAGTACGATGATGACGGCTTGGTGAGACGCGACAGCGGCGGAGCATGATGACAGCGGCGACGGCTTCGTGGTGGCGTTGCCCTTCACACACGCTCTCTCTCCTCTTCGTGATTCTTCTCAGGCTACAGAATCGGGTTGATAGAAAGCAGAACGGCGACTGGGCAGCGACGAATGGTAGACTCCAAGGTGGCGACGGCGCAATGGCGCTGCAGACAGCCCCCTTCCTCCCTTCTCTTCTCCTGGCGCGACTCTCTCTTCCCTCTTCCCTCTTCCCTCTTTCGTTTCTTTCTTTCTTTCATATTTCTGTGTGTAGGTGTGTGGAACAGGTGACCCCTGTGTGGCTGGGTGTATGTGCACGCTGAAGAGGAGTGGGGGTTCTAGGGTTAGGTTTTCCTAAGGGTTTGTAATTTTAATTAAATTAGGGAATAGAGTATTCATTAAAATATAATTTAATCTCTTTAAATTACTTTAAAACATGAATTAAATTATCAATTTGTTAATTAATTCTTAATAAGTATTCTAATTTAAAATATAAGATGATATAATTAATTATAAAAATTAAAGTATTAAATTTTAAAATCTCAATTATTTAAATTAAATAGTATAATTTTTTTACAACTACTAAGTCTTATAATTTAAATATAGAAAATTATTCAATAATTATAAAATTTAGTAAAATTTTTATTTTAATTACCAAAACTTGATTTAATTATTCTCAATGAAATAATTTTTGAAAATAAAATCGTTAATAAATAAATAAATTTGGAATCAACTCAAAATAGGATTTTTTAAAAGTTCCAGATCTTACATAAATAATTTTTTGAAAATAAAACCATGAATAACTATAATAAATCACAATACAAATAATTTATTATTTATTTTCTAACAATCGTAGATTTTACCGGCTTAATGATGAGTGTTAGGTTAAGGTGGGTTTAGGACTAGTAGAGAGAGAGAAAAAACCAGAACTCTATATTTTATACTTAAGGGAGTTTTTCAAAATTTTATTTAAATGGACGAGGATGGCAAACAACAAAATAAAAAATAAAGGTGAGGGTTAGAATTAGAATTTTTATTTTTTATATTTGTTTTATTTTTAAATTTTAACTATTTTTATTTATGTTTAATAATTAATTTTTTTAATTTAAAAATTTAATTTTTAATCAATATTTAAGATTTAATTATTAGTAAAATTATATATTAATTTTATAAAAAAATATAAAATAATATATACCATTTTTAAAAATAAATCATTTAATCTTTAATTCTTTTATAAAAATAATTATTTTAATTATCTTAGAGATTTTAATCATTTAATTATTTAATTCTTTTAATTATCTTAGAGATTTTAGCATTTTAAAATAATTGTTTTACTTACAAAAATTTTTTTTATTTTGTGACAAACAAATAACTTGTTACAAACAATATTGAATTTTGTGACAAAATAATTGGAGTTTTTGAAACAAATGGACATTTTGTTACAAAATATTTTAAAATTTTGCAACAAAATAATAGTTCGTTACAAAAGCCAATATAATTTGTAACAAAAAAATCAAGTCGTTATAAAATATCAAAACATTTTGTAACAAATTGTATTGTTGTTACAAAACATTATTATTATATAACAGTTACTAATTTTTGTTATAAAAGAATAATTTTTTATAATAATTTTAAATTTGTTACAAAATTTTTGTTACAAATGTTCAATTTTCTTGTAGTGATTACTGCTTTTAAGATCCATGGAAAAGTTTTCGCTACACAAACAAGTTAATTTCACAAAGAAGCAAAAACAGTAAGTTTGAATCAAGCTTGATCTATGTCTGTGTATATAATGGAAACAAATATTAATTGATTTTTAATATATATTTTATATTAATAATTAATTTTGATGTACACTTAATTAACATAATTGATGAGTTATTATTAACGATGACACATACACAAGAAAAAGTTGTGGAGAGGTCAATGGTAGTTTTCAATGGCTATGGATCTCGGAGGTTGAAGAAAATGTCAATTCTCAATCTGAGTTCACTTGCAAGACTGGATTTCTAGTCTTTCAAAGTAGGTATGGCAGCTACCATGACATTCAAGATAGAGTAGTTAGTGATACCTTAGCTTCTCAGTGAGGAAAGGATTTTATGGAAAAACTACTTGAATGAATTGTTTTTTGTTTCGGTTGAAGCTAAGGCAATTGGGCTTGATTATTCGATTGGGGTAAGGATAGTGGGTTAATGAGTGGAGCGGTTTGAGGGAGATTGGTCGAAGGTCGATTGGAGTAGATCAGTTAGTAGTCATCAGTCACTACTGATGAGTGGCTGTTCAGTTAAGACAATAGTTTTTTTGATAATCAAATCGGTCAAATCAATAGTTTATTAGTTTATTAGTTCAATTAGTGAGTTATTGATTAAATCATTTAAATTATAATTAATAAATATAAATTTAAAATTATAATTTAATTTATATATGTTTATATTTAAAAAAAAGGATAAATATAATAAAAAGCAATTTGGCCTAATAGTACTTAAACAGTCAAATTGCACATGCAAGAGAATTCAAGTTTAAACTTAAAAAAAGTTTTTTTTGTTAATTGTTACCGGTTTGTATCGGTTTTGATCGGTTTATATCGATTCTAACCGTTTTTTTTAAACGATCAAAATATTATATCAAACTGATTTAGAATTTGATTCGCTAATTTTTTTTAATTAAACCGATAAGTCCAATTCGATTTTAACAATTATGATTAAGATAGACTGAGAGTTAAGTCTTAAATTGATCTCTAAAATTGTACTCGAATCTCAAAATAGTCTTTGAAGTTAATAGCTACCCAATTTCGTCTTTGAACTTGCACTCCGGGACTCATACTAGTCCCTAAGACGCTTTCCATTCATCATTGGAACCTTGAAACAACGTCATTTAAAAAAAAAAAATTGAAGAAAACATGCTCCTCTTCCCCTTTCCCTTCCCCAACCCGTCCCCTTCCCATTTCCTTTCTACTTCCCCAACCTAATGCCCTTCTCCTTCCTCTTCTCCTTCTGCTTTCCCAACCTGAGACCCTTCCCCTTTTCCTTCTCCTTCCCCAACCTGACACCCTCCCCCTCCTCAACCATACTCTCACACTCACAACGTTAAACACATGGAGCTCTCTTCAACTCTCACTGTCGCCGCCTCTCGCCGGCCTCTATTTTAGTGTCGTGCCGCTCACCCCCTCTCGAACCTAGTCTCTTACACTCAAACACAGTAGAGGCAGAGACAGAGCATAAAGCCTCAACGTTCTCTATCATCGCCGTTCCGCTCGCCAGCCTTCGTTTTGTTGTCACACCACTCGCTAGCCTCCATCTCGTCGCTCGCCGCTCGTCAACCCCTCTCTGTCAACACATCATCTCGTTTCTCGCCGTCACTGTTCGCTTGTGCCTCCCTGTCTAGTCGTCACTGTTACTGCTCATGCATCGGCGATCTTCTCTTATTTCTTCTCTGTCTCTCTCTGCCTCCCTCTTCTCTCCTCTGGCTCGGTTCTCTCTCGCAGCCATGGTGAGTTTTTTTTTTAATTTTTTTAGTTATTTAATTATTATTCTTTAATGTTATGGGTGATTGTTGCAATTGATCCTGTTTCAATATAACAACAATGGTTAATTTTAGCTGTTTTCTATTCTGTAATTATTGTTGACTTTTTTTTGTTGTTACTATTTTTTGTGCTTGTTGCTGTTTAGGTTGATTGATACTTGCTATTTAGGTTGATTGATCTTTTTTATTGATGCTGATTTTTTGTGATATTTTATGTTACTGATTTTTATTTTTATTTTTATGATCTGCTGAAAAAGAAGAAGAACAGAATTAAAGAAGAAGGGATTAGAGTTTTGGAAGGGGATTGTTATTTTTTTTATATAAAATGACAACGTTTTAATAAAAATCAGTCCAGCTTAGCTTTTTAATAGACGAAAAATATTTTAGGGACTATTATGAATTTTGGAGTATAATAATTTAAATATAAATTTGAGTAATTATTAATTTCAGAGATTACTTTAAAATTCAAGTACAATTTTAGAGACTATTTTAAAACTTATTTCGACAAATTGATAATCAGTTGGCATTGTTAACGTGTTTTTATATTAGAATTTTAGCCTGTCATTCTAATCTCCTTTGTAAAAGTTTTCTTATTGTATTAAATGGCATATTAGACTTTTTTATTTGGTAATATATATTAGAAAAAGAGATAGAAAAAGATGAATGAATTTTAATTTGGAAAATATTTTAATTAAACTTTAATTATAAAATAAGATATATATTTTTATTGTTTAATTTGATAATATGTAAAATGTAATAAACAAAAATAATAGATTAAGATAATAGAAAAGAATAACAGATGATATATATATATATTTTAAGGTAAAGTTGAGAAATTAACATACTGCTTGCCTTATTCTTTTCCTTTTTAGCACAATACCACCCTTTTTATTATTTTATTATTAGGAAATCTTTTTAGAAAGTGTTTATTTATTAAAATAAAACAACTAGAGATTTTGCAATTGAAAAAAAAAACTAGCTAAAAAATATGATTTTTATGGGAAATTTTGTAATCCAATTGATCGACCACTAATATATAAATATTATTAAAAAAATTCTAAATAAAACAAATTCGGAATCATAGAAAGAAAATTAGTCTATCCATAATAGAAGAGGAGATGAGATCATATGAAAAATGTAACCGATTCTTTCCTTTGTTTGAGTTACTGGCCATCCGTATATATATATATAGTCTTATTTCACCTCCGAGAAACGAAAGAAAACGTCCATCTCCAAATTTAACTCAGACGTAGCTCGTTTCTTTTGGGGTGTGAAGCCGTGTCAAACCAAACTACCCAACAAGCATTAGCTCTCCCTGAAAAGGAGGCGATCCAGCCACACCTTTCAGTACGGCTACCTTTTTACGACTTCACTCCAGTCACTAGCCCTGCCTTCGACATCCCCTCCTTACGGTTAAGGAAACGACTTCGGGCATGGCCAGCTCCCATAGTGTGACGGGCGGTGTGTACAAGGCCCGGGAATGAATTCATCGCCGTATTGTACACACCCGGGAATGAATTCATCGCCGTATATATATATAAAATAGAAGATAAAAATAAAAAAGAGAACAATAATAAATTAAGAGAAAAAAAAAGAGTGAAAAAAAATTCTTTAATTTTATATAAAGAAAAGTATTTTAATTATAATAAGATATTGGCAAGTACATTTTAATGATCAAATTAACAATATACCACGTAAATAGTGGAAAATAAATGACCAAAAAGTATTTGAAAAAAAAAGCTATTTATTTATGATATCTTCTATTTTTCTAAAACGGTAATACTAAGTTATTCATTTGACATAACACTCATAATTATATAATAACTATAATTATATATTTTTATATTAAAATTAGATAATTATTTTAATAATAATTATTAAAAATTAAATATGATAATTTTAGATTGTTTGAATTAATTTTTTATTTTCTTTTAAATATTATTATTTTTGAAAAGCTAGTAACAAGTAAAAACCTATAGTGAATGAACATGCCAAGAGCTTAATAATTCAAATAAAACCTATGATCCTTGAAGCATTAAAAAAAAAAAAAGTTGTGTACATACAGCCGAATCAAAACTAAATGTCTCATCGTTATTATCATTGGTTTTACCTTATTAGACTCTTGCATTGGCTCGATGATTATTCCATTCTAATAATTAATAATTTAATATTTATATTATTTATACAATTTGTTTCATTTTGTTACTGGCCTTTTGAACCTCCAATAAATCATTGCATGGTTATTATATATATCCATGAATCGAACACTAAACACAATGACATTTAATTTTTGCAATCATCGAATTTCTTTTCCCTAATTTAGAGCTAAGAGAATGAAAAGGTTGTTGAAGATTTCGTTGATGGTAATAAGTTTCGTAAGCATTATTCCATCGTGCTTATCGAGTCAAAATTTTCCAATGGAGTATCTTAAAGGTCATAATGCTGCACGTGCTAAAGTTGGAGTTAAGCCATTGAAGTGGGACAAACAACTAGAATCACTTGCTCATGAGTTTGTGAATGAACATATTGCAGATTGTTATGGAATGTATATACCTCATCATTTTGGTAGTAACTACGGCCAAAACATTGTACATAATCCGAATCGTGTTTCAGCAGCATCTGCAGTGGCCACATGGGTAGCACAGAAACAAAACTATGAGCCCAAATCTAACAAATGCATTGATGGTAACCCTGCCAGTTGTCATTGTTACGTTCAAGTTGTTTGGGGTGCATCAACTTATTTAGGTTGCGCGAGAGGTGACTGCGACAATGATGAAGGCACCCTTATTACTTGTTATTATGATCCTACCGGCACCTTTCCAGCTCAACGCCCCTACTTAGTGCATTAATTAGGAGCGTTTATGGGTAATGTAAAATTGGGTTTGTTTTTATTCAGATTTGATTAAATATATATTGGTTCTATTTTTTAGATTTTAATTCGATTTTAAATCTAATAAAATTTAAATATTTTCAACAAGTATGATTAAAAATAAATTATATCTCTGTTCTCTCCTTATTTAAGTGAATGCTCATTAGCTCAGGAGTTTGTGTTGGAAAATTTACTCGTAATTAATGAGACTAAGCTTATATTTATGCAGTATAATTGAATAGTTTTGCAGGATTCTGGCTGAAGTTGAAAACCTTGCTGCTAATTGTAATGAGACTAAGCTTATTTTCTTAATTTTTCTTTTTCGTTTCCTTAGAAATAAGTTGGCTTATTAGTCAAGGCAATCAAGTTTATGTATCTAACTTACTTGTATATGTTCACTTTTAGTTGTTAGAATTCCTTAGTTATTTTTCCGTATTTCAGATTTTGGCATCGTACCTCGTTAAACTTCATGCAAAATGTAGTTAATGAAAATCAGAGTCCTGTAATAGTTATTACCAAAGGATGCCAGGTGAATTTTTTCAGATGATAGTTTATTTAATGCTTTATTGTCATAATGAGTTCTTTCTTATTCCTTCCTCCAGCTACTTGGAACTTCTCGCAAATGCCTTGGACCGTGAAAATTGGTCACTGGTTCAATTCATGTCATCTTCTTACAGTGGATATGACACCTCCAGCTTGCAACAAGTAAACAACTAAACTATTCCTGGTTTTACCATTCTTGTGACTGTTGCTCTAGAATATTACATTACAATTTGCAATTCAGTGTAGTACCACTAACGATTAGCTCAAGAAATTATCTTTTGTAGGTAAAAAAGTTCACAAATCTTCCAGAAACAATTATGTATGATCTAAGGGAAGGAAGTTTAAGAGGGCTAGAGGAAGGAGGAACAACAAAGGAAATAGAATTTAAGTTGTATTGTTTCTGTATTTTTTTTCAATTTTTAGTTTTGGAATTCAAACTCGAAATTTATTTTGTATTTGAGTATTAGTTTTTTAATGTATAAAACAATTATCGCAAAAATTATGTCACTAATTATTGTTTGATTTATGTTGTACTAAAAATTGCATACTATATTTGAAGGTTTTGTAATAAAAAAGGATTAAAAATTTATATTTTGCAGGCAAAAATAAGAAAAAGGATTTTTTTTTATTTTATAAGGCTATTGCCACGCTTTTAAAGTGTGGCCGTATAACTGGCTATCGCCACGCTTTAAAAAGTGTAGCCATATCTTTTCCTATCGGCACGTTTTTAACGAGTACCCAAAACAAACATTCTGGGACGTTTTAAAAGCGTGGCGATATGTGCACTTTTCGATACGCTTTTTAAGCGTACCTATAGGTTAAAGCGTGGTAAGAGATGAAAGCGTGCCAACAAAAAAAGCGTGCCGATAGATCGACAAAAGTGTGGCGATAGAACAACCGGCACGCTGGCAGATGTGACCCTTTCAAAAGCGTGCCGAAAGTTCAAAAAGCATGGCGAAAAACTATCGGCACGCTTTTTGGCACTTTTCGGCACGCTTTTAAAGCGTGGCAGAAAGCCTATTTTCTTGTAGTAACAAAATGATAGAATAAAATGAAAACATCAACATATTTTAAATGTTACAAAAGTTCTCATATTTCAATCAAATTTATTTTTTACTTTTTGGTCTTATGCTATCAATCATGTTAATTACTTAATAAATCGAATTTTATCTTTCCTTTTAAAATTTAAAACTCCTTTTGAAAGTATATTTAGTAGCCAAGGGTTTTACTCAGACAAAAAGGGTTCATTTTTTAGAAACTTTCTCCTCTTTCGTCAAGCCTGTTACTATCTGCATTGTTCTTGCTCTGACTTTAATATTCAAAAATGGCCCATTCAGCAACTGGACGTCAACAATTGCCTTTTGCACAAAAATTTTTTTGAGGTTGTTTTTATATATGGAGCTTCCTCCTGATTTTTCATTTGACCGAACCAACCAAGAATCTCTATATGGTCTTCGGCAATCCAGCCAAATGTGGTATGAGAAGCTTTCTATTTTATTAATCTCATGTGGATATTAACAAACCTTATTTGATTATAATTTTTTTATTAAGATTAAAGACAAAGAAATTACAATTTTATTGATACATGTTAATGACATTGTACTCACTACTAACTCAGTATCTAAAATGGCAAAAATAAAAAAGATCTTAAATGATCATTTTAAGATTAAAAATTTAGAGACATTGAAATATTTTCTTGATATTGAGGTTACTCATTCTAGTACTGGTATATCTATATCACAACATAAATAATGTTTGAATATTTTGTCTGATTGTGGCTTTTTTGGTGCCAAACCTGCTAGAATTTCAACGGACAGTACTACCAAACTGTCTGAGGATGATAGCCTTTTCCTCTAACAACCGTTTGTTATCTAACCATCACCAAGCCAGATATCACTTATTACGCCACTTACTAATTGAGGCCAGATATCACTTATTACGCCACTCACCAATTGAGCCTGTTTATGATAACTCCAACTTAGAATGAAGCACTACAAAGCAACTCTTCGGGTTCTCTGGTACCTTAAGAATGGTTCAAGCAAAGGGTTTTTCCTCTCTAGAGATCCAACTCTTCAAATTTTTGGCTTCAGTGATTCTAACTGGGAAGACTGTCCGGATACTTGTCGTCCAGATCTTGGATAACTCTCTTATTTCTTGGGTAACATAAGATGTGAGCTTTTATGGATATTAAATTTGATGGTTTTCGTCATATTTCATGTGACTATTCTTTTGTTTTATTATGCGACAACCAAAGTGCTATTCATATAGCTGTCAGTCCAGTTTTTCATGAGTGTACAAAGTATTTAAAAGTCTATTGTCATTTGGTCCATCAAAAAGTAGAAGAGAATTTTATGAAGTTACTTTCAGTTCTTTCTTCTGGCCAACTTGTCGATATATTCACTAAGTCTCTCCCAACTAAACTGTTCTATATTAATTTATTCAAATTAAAAATTATTGATCTATACCATCTTCCAGCTTGTAAAGGTATATTGAACCAATTATCATAATCAATCCAATAGAATTAGACTGAAGATCAACAATCAGAATAATTTTTTTTTTTCATGCTTTTTTCTGTTTATTCTAGAGTAAAGTAACTCATCTTTTTTTTAAGATAAGATTCATTTTTTAGATTTATTTATTTTGATTTAATGAGCTGTATGGTGTTAGCTTTTTCTTCTTGTATATATTGAATTGTTGTAATCATTGAGATATAAAAAGAATATACAGTTCTTTAATTTTTCATACAACCTTGACTTCTTTATTTTTAAATTCTTGATATTAATTACCAAATTAAACTCATTGCTTTCTTCACTAGATTTAATATAAGCGCATATTTCACTGAGATTGTTGGCCTTGTAGTTCTTTTTATGATTATTTTACTTTAAATGGTGATTGTGCGCTCCAAAGGCTTTTTGCCTTATGTACTGAGTACCTTTTCATGAAACAATTTTTTTTTTAAGAGAAAGTATGAGAAGCCAATGTATATAGTGTACAATGTGTATAATGAGAATAAAAAATAAATTAAAATTAAATTTAATTAGTTGCATGATTAATTAATTTCTAATAATAACAATATTTCAATTTAAAAAAAAAGGCAGGATTTGCACAAAACCATTTCACCACTCTCACCATTTTCTCTTCATTTAAAGGGAGTCAAAATTAGGTTTTTCTCCTTCTCCCAACGATTCTGCTGCTAGAGTCCACTTAGTCACGTTGCCATCTCCGAACCAGTTCCGACGACACCGCGCTGTATCGAGAAGTCGCACTTCACCTGGAGCGCTGACAACCCTAGCCCACACGAAGCCAGTTCCAGCATCGTCGCTACCGCTCCCTCGCGTCATCGCTAACTCGTTCCCTCGTACCGTCGCTGCCCCTCGCTGACCCGGTGCCCATCATTCTCTACACGAAGCAACGAAAATCACAACCAGGTTCCACCGCTTGTGCCCCGGTTCCTAGGTTTGTTTTTTTTATTTAAACTGGTATTGGAATAAAGCTTACGAAATTTTCTAATAAAAATGGAGAATCCAGAATTATAGTGGTAAATTATTAGAATGAACTTGGTTAACAAGTTAAGCTTTCAAGTTAGCAAATCGTTTCATAGTCCGTACTTTCTTTGGGTTTTTAAAGTAATCTTACTATTTTTATCACCTCAATGTGCAGTCCATTAGTGCACTGAATTCTTGGTATGAAAAAGTGCTTGAAGAAAAGTCTTGTGGCGTCTTATTCCAAATTCACCACTGATGCTGTAAACCCCGATTAATTAGTAGATAATTAGTCAGTAAATTAGTTTTTAATAAGAAAGATTAGAAATATAAATATTATATTAAATTAGGTAGAGCTCATCGAAACGAGAATTTTGACACTAATTTTTAAAAAAACGGTCCAAAATTGGACCAAAAAGACCGAACCGGTTGAACCGGACTCAAACCGGGCTGTCGGTCCAACCGGACCAGCTTTTTTAAGTGAGCCCAAAGCCTTTCTTCCCCTTTATTTTAACAGAAGCGTAGTTGCAGCATGTAAAGGGGAGGGAAGAACGAAAACTTCACCGAACCCTTACGACAATCTTTCGTACGCCGTAACTTCTCCGTCCGAGCTCCGATTGCCACACCGTTTGCGGTCACGCGTCCACTGCGTCAAGCTCTACATTTTTATTGGAACAATTTTATAGGTAACTTGCTATTTTACCTCAGTCTCCTCTTTCCTCCCATTTTCAAATTTTGAGTGGGAAGATTGAATTTCTTTGATTTCTGATGTTTTAGGATCCAATTAACTTGAGGGAAATGTTCACTCTTGCTTATGTAAAGCTTGGGTAAGGTGAGGATATGATAATTCTATTTTATTTTCATTAAATTTGAGCTTTAAGTATTAAATTGGATATATATGTGTTACAAATGTGTATTAGGTTGTGAATAAATAATTGGAGCTTGAAATTGTGAATACTGGAACTTGGAGGAAGTTGATTAGTTGAATTTTGAGGGGCTGCCTTGTTTTTGAATAAATAGCTTTGGTCGTTACGTGGAAATTGGCCAAGGTATGGTTTAGGTTTCTTGCATTTAATATATAATATTCTGTAAAAACTTAGGTTAGATGATCATAGGATAAGTTGAAATGCAGGTGTATGTTTAATATTTAGTAATTTGTCGATGAATATATTTGGTTGAAGTTTATTGGATAATTAGTTATTAATTTTGGATGGTGAATGTTGTTATGTTAATTTGGAGAGAATTATGGTTGAATGTTATTATTGATGAACATGGTTGGTTTGGTGTTTGTTGATTAACTAATGATTTGAGGAATTATTGATTTGAGGTCTAACTATTGTGGAGGTTAAAGTGATAATGAGGTATTTTGGTTAGAAGCCTAGGATTAGTGAACTATGATCCTTAGTTGAATTTTGGTTGTTGGATTTGAATATTGTATGAGTACAATTGTTGATCTAAGGTAGATTTATTGTGGTGACTGTTATGATAATGAGGAAGGGTATGTTGAATTGAAAAGAATGCAGGTTTGGACCCGAAAAGGGTGGCAAAGTTCGAGTTTTAGAGGAGATGCTGCCGAAATTTTATAAAAATTAGAGATTTGTTTATATGATTATTTAAAAAGATTTAGATTCAAAGGCTATATGGTTTGATTTAAAGTTATTAAGAAAATGAGCATGCTTTAAGTTTGATTCATTTAGAAAAGAATGAATTATATTTTGAATTCGAACTATTGATGGACGGAATGGGAGGTGTGATAATGAAGGAAAAAGATTGAATATGATTGATGTATGATGATGAATGAGATGCGATTGAGAATGATGTGGATGTTGATGAATTATAATTGAATTATTTATATGGCTTGAATAATTTAAGGATCTGAGATACGAGGTTCCCTGGATTAAGTGCCGTGGCTTGCCACCACGTGTACCAGGTTGAAAACTCGATACTCTGTTGACCCTACGACGTAAGTGTGACCGGGCACTATATAAATTCCCGGGAATGTTACCCCCATTGAGTAATATTGATTATTTGAGATAAAGCTATGCATAGACTCTTGGGGATGCACGTCGGGGGACAGTCTAAGGACAATTCAGACTTGTCGGGTTGGCTGGATAACCGACAGATGAGCCTCATCAGCCATAGGACAGGCATGCATCATATGCATAATACTTGAATTACTTGCTTGTGCTTTAATTGGGTGTGCCTATATGTATTTGCCATGTTAAATTTGTATTTGTTACCTGCAGTAATTGTAACCTTCTTTGCTTGTCTTTATCTGTCTATTTGTCTGTGAAAATGCATGATGGAGTTGGAGGTATGGAGGAATGGTAGTATGGGACTTAGATTTAAGGTTAAATTAAGTTAGGTTTAAATATTCTTAGAAAACCACCTCTTATGGCTTCTATTTAATACTTTAAGCTCTATAATCTGAGTGTCAGCGTTCTAGGATTGCCTCTGGCATTCCAGGATCTTATATATTATGTGTGTGGAACCTTTACCATACTGAGAACCTCCGGTTCTCATTCCTTACTATGTTGTTGTTTTTCAGATGCAGGTCGAGAGGCACCTCGTTAGGCATCTGGACTCTCTTAAAGCGGAGTGGTTACTAGGTAGTTTTGTTGTACAGTGATGAATATATATGTACTTAGCTTTCTCTCCGCATAACTTATTCTTTTTGATCCTCTTAGAGGTTTATGGAGAGGCAGGACTGTGTATATGTACTTTTGGATTTTGGATATGTATGTACATATGTGTAAATATTCTCCGGCCAGTCTTGACTTCGCAGGCTGAGTTAAGAGCTTGTTATTTTTTATCTTTGGCACTCTATTCCTACTTCTGTTATCATATGTTTAATAGTTATGGTTTCCTTAGCACGCAAGTTAACTCATTCCTTGAGCGTTGCGCTTTTATTTCGCAATTTTTATTTCCTCTATTCTTCAAGGCTCCTAGCATATTATAATTCTTCTGCTATTATATATATACATTTTATTTTAGAGGTCGTAATACCACACCACATCTGTTTTACGACTTAAGCGTAAAGCTCTGTGTGGTAGGGTGTTACATTATGGTATCAGAGCAGTTCGTTCCTATAGAGCCTGAAAGACGGACTGATTGTGCTTCTGTGCATTCTCTGTATATGTATTTATGTGCTATTAGGATATCTGACTGATATATATGGCATAAACATTTGTGAGCATGCATTTGGAACTTAAAGCATTAGACCTGCGATATTAAGACTGATCAACTTAATATCACTTGTTTAATGTGTATGAGAACCAGATGTCGACTCGCGGACGTGATCGCGGGTGAGATGGAGATAGAATATACATCGTTACTCTTTGCCCTGTAGGGAATGGTCCAGTAGACTTTATGGCTGCTCTGGGAAATATGGCTGTGGCTTTGCAGGCAACAACTGAGGCACTGGTAATCAGATAAATCAGGGTAATCATGGTAACAATAATGATGAGGACGGTCCTATGACACTTGCTACATTTTTGAAAGTTCGCCTTCCGACTTTTAGGGGAACCTCAAATCCTACTTATGCAGATAATTGGATTCAGGCTATGAAACGAGCATTGCAGGCCCAACAGGTTCATGAGGAGCAATGTGTTGAATTTGGAACTTATCAACTGCAAGGTGAGGCTCAGTATTGGTGACAGGGGACACGATGTATCCTGCAGGCAAGTGGCACTGTGATAGTCGGGAGATTGGTTATTTAAGAATCCTATTTTGCTTGATTGTTTTGAGAAGTCAGTATAGTTTATGCCGGAAAGGTCAGAAGTGCCAGTTGTGGTGAATAGTTACTATTTGAACTCTATGATAGTAAACTGTTCTAGGACTGAATGTCAAGGTATTATGTTATTAAAATGTAGGAGTGTCATGTGATGATCAGAGCTCAGAGCAGATTCCAATTGTAAGTGAATTTCCAGATGTGTTTCCGGATGATATTAATGAATTTTCACCTAACTGAGAGGTTGAGTTTGCAATTGAATTAGTGCCTGGAGCCAGTCCAATTTTGATTACTCTTTATAGGATGTCACCTTTAGAAATGACTGAACTGAAGACTCAGCTGGAAGATCTGTTGGGTAAGCATTTTATCCGACCAAGTGTTTCTCCGTGGGGAGCGCCAGTGTTACTGGTAAAGAAGAAGGATGGAAGTATGCACTTGTGTGTCGATTATCGGCAATTGAATAAGATTATTGTGAAGAATAAATATCCACTACCTAGAATGGACGACCTAATGGATCAGTTACAAGGTGCAGGTGTGTTTTCTAAGATTGATCTGCGATCCGAGTATCATCAGATAAGGGTTAGAGATGAAGATATTCCAAAAACTGCTTTCAGAACACGTTTTGGTCATTATGAGTATACAGTGATGTCTTTTGGGTTAACTAATGCCCCAGCAGTATTCATCGATTATATGGGCAGGATTTTCTGACTGCATCTGAACAAGTTTGTTATTGTCTTCATTGATGATATTCTTGTTTATTCTAAGACTGAAGAGGAGCATGCTGATCATTTGCGAACTGTGCTACAAATTCTGAGAAACAGGAAGTTATACGCTAAGTTATCTAAATGCGAGTTTTGGAAGAGTGAGGTAAAGTTTCTCGGTCACGTGGTGAGTAAGCAGGGAATAGCCATGGATCCTGCTAAGGTGGAAGCAGTAATGAATTGGGAGCGACTAACTTCAGTGACAGAGATCAGGAGTTTTCTAGGTTTGGCGAGATATTATTACAGATTCATTAAGGGACTTTTATAGCTCGCCTTACCTTTAACTAAGTTGACTAGGAAGGATACGCTTTTTATTTGGACCCAGAATGTGAAGAGAGTTTTTGAGCAATAAAGCACAGATTGACTACTGCACCCGTGTTAATATTGTCTGAACCAAGTGAGCCATTTGAAGTGTACTGTGATGCATCGATGAAGAGCTTGGGGTGCGTTCTGATGCAGCACCAGAATGTTGTAGCATACGCCTCACGGCAATTAAGGCTATGAGATGAACTATTCGACACATGATTTAAAACTTGCTGTTGTTGTGTTTGCTTTAAAGATCTGGAGGCACTACCTCTATGGCGTTAAGTTTCATGTTTTCTCAGACCATAAGAGTTTGAAGTATCTTTTTTAGCAGAAAGAGTTGAATATGCGTCAGAGGAGGTGGATGGAGCTTCTGAAAGATTATGATTTTGAATTGAATTATCATCTAGGAAAAGCGAACATTGTGGCGGAGGCTTTGAGTCGGAAGTTTTTATATGCAGCTTGGATGATGCTACGGGAAGAAGAATTACTAAGGGCATTTCAAGGTTTGAATTTGGAAATTAGAGAAGAATCTGGAATTTTATGTTTGAGTCAGTTGCAGATTTCAAGTGATTTTAAATCACAACTTCTGAAGGCTCATCGAGACAGTGAAGCATTACGTAAGGTATTACCAGCAGTTGAACAAGGAAAACAGTGAAGAGTGTCAGAAGGACAGGATGGTTTGTGAAGGTTCAAGAACTGGATTGTTGTGCCAGATATTGAAGACCTGGAACAGAGTATCTTGAAGGAAGCTCATAAGAGCAGATTTTCAATTCATCTATGGAGCACTAAAATGTATCAAGATCTAAAAGCAATGTTCTGGTGGTCAGAAATAAAGAATGATGTGGCATTGCATGTGTCTAAGTATTTAACACGTCAAAAGGTTAAGATTGAGCATCAGAGACCATCAGGGACCCTTCAGCCTTTAGAGATTCCACAATGGAAATGTGAGAGTATCGCAATGGATTTTGTGATAGGGTTGCCTAGAACCCGATCTGGTTGTGATGCTATTTGGGTAGTTGTGGATCGACTGACAAAATTAGCTCACTTTCTTCTTATCCGAATAAGTTGCACAATTGAGGAATTGGCTCGAATGTATATCAAAGAGATTGTCAGGTTGCATGGCGTGCCTTCTACCATTATATCTGACAGGGATCCTCGCTTTACATCAAGATTCTGGGGAGCTTTCCAGCGTGCATTTGGGACTCAGCTAAGCTTGAGTATTGCGTATCACCCTCAGACAGATGGTCAGTCAGAAAGAACTATTCAGACCTTAGAAGATATGCTAAGAGCTTGTGTTTTAGACCAGCCGGCGAGCTGGGACCGGTATATGCCATTAGTAGAATTTGCTTATAATAATAGCTATCATGCGAGCATCGGAATGGCTCCATATGAGGCTCTGTATGGCAGAAAATATCAATCTCTGTTGTGTTGGTATGAAACTGGAGAAAGGAGTTTATTAGGGCCTGAGATGATAGCTGAAACGACTGAGCAAAAAAAGAAGATTCGTAATCGAATGCTTATAGCCCAAAGCCGTCAAAAGAGCTATGCTGATCAGAGGCAAAAGCTTTTGGAGTTCGAAGAAGGGGAACATGTCTTTTTGAAAGTTACACTAACCACTGGAGTGGGAACAACCATTAAGACCAAGAAACTGAATTCTCGTTATATTGGACCGTTTGAGATCCTGAAGAGAATTGGGCCAGTGGCTTATAGAATTGCCTTACCACCGTATCTTTCGAATTTACACAATGTATTTCATGTGTCATAGCTTCGGAAGTATATTCCTGATGCAAGTCATGTTCTAGAACCAAAACCAATTCAAGTAAGAGAAGATCGAACACTTCCAGTAATTCCAGTGGGAATTGATGATACTAGTATTAAATGATTACACGGGAAGGAAGTATAATTCATAAAAATAGCTTGAATTCGAGCTGGTATCGAGGAACATACCTGGGAGCTCGAAACAGATATGCGAAAGGACTATCCACGTTTCTTTTCAGGTAACTAGATCTGAATTTTGAGGGCAAAATTCTTTGTTAGGTGGGTTGAATGTAAACCCCGATTAGTTAGTAGATAATTAGTCAGTAAATTAGTTTTTAATAAGGAAGATTACAAATGTGAATATTATTTTAAATTAGGGTAGATCTCATCGAAACGAGAATTTTGACACTAATTTCGAAGAAAACGGTCCAAAATTGGACCGAAAAGATCGAACCGGTTGAACCGGACCCGAACCAGGCTGTCGGTCCAACTGGACCAGCCCTTTTAAGTGAGCCCAAAGCCTTTCATCCCCTTTATTTTAACAGAAGCGTAGTTGCAGCACGTAAAGGGGAAGGAAGAACGAAAACTTCACCGAACCCTTACGGCAATCTTTCGTACACCGTAACTTCTCCGTCCGAGCTCTGATCGCCACACTGTTTGCGGCCACGCGTCTACTGCGTCGAGCTCTACATTTCTATTGGAACAATTTCATAGGTAACTTGCTATTTCACCTCAGTCTCCTCTTTCCCCCAATTTTCGAATTTTGAATGGGAAGATTGAATTTCTTTGATTTTTGATATTTTAGGATCCAATTAACTTGAGGGAAACGTTCACTCTTGCTTATGTGAAGCTTGGGTAAGGTGAGGATACGATAATTCTATTTTATTTTCATTAAATTTGAGCTTTGAGTATTAAATTGGATATATATATGTGTTATAAATGTGTATTAGGTTGTGAATAAATAATTGGAGTTTGAAATTGTGAATACTGGAACTTGGAGGAAGCTGATTAGTTAAATTTTGAGAGGCTGCCTTGTTTTTGAATAAATAGCTTTGGTCGTTACATGGAAATCGGCCAAGGTATGGTTTAGGTTTCTTGCATTTAATATATAATGTTCTGTGAAAACTTAGGCTAGATGATCATAGGATAAATTGGAATGCAGGTGTATGTTTAATGTTTAGTAATTTGTCGATAAATATATTTGGTTGAAGTTTATTGGATAATTAGTTATTAATTTTGGATGGTGAATGTTGTTATGTTAATTTGGAGAGAATTATGGTTGAATGTTATTATTGATGAACATGGTTGGTTTGGTGTTTGTTGATTAACTAATGATTTGAGGAATTATTGATTTGAGGTCTAACTATTGTGGAGGTTAAAGTGATAATGAGGTATTTTGGTTAGAAGCCTAGGATTAGTGAACTATGATCCTTAGTTGAATTTTGGTTGTTGGATTTGAATATTGTATGAGTACAATTGTTGATCTAAGGTAGATTTATTGTGGTGACTGTTATGATAATGAGGAAGGGTATGTTGAATTGAAAAGAATGCAGGTTTGGACCCGAAAAGGGTGGCAAAGTTCGAGTTTTAGAGGAGATGCTGCCGAAATTTTATAAAAATTAGAGATTTTGTTTATATGATTATTTAAAAAGATTTAGATTCAAAGGCTATATGGTTTGATTTAAAGTTATTAAGAAAATGAGCATGCTTTAAGTTTGATTCATTTAGAAAAGAATGAATTATGTTTTGAATTCGAACAATTGATGGATGAAATGGGAGGTGTGATAATGAAGGAAAAGAATTGAATATGATTGATGAATGATGATGAATGAGATGCGATTGAGAATGATGTGGATGTTGATGAATTATAATTGAATTATTTATATGGCTTGAATAATTTAATGATCTGAGATACGAGGTTCCCTGGATTAAGTGCCGTGGCTTGCCACCACGTGTGCCAGGTTGAAAACTCGATACTCTGTTGACCCTACGACGTAAGTGTGACCGGGCACTATATAAATTCCCGGGAATGTTACCCCCATTGAGTAATATTGATTATTTGAGATAAAGCTATGCATAGATTCTTGAGGATGCACGTCGGGGGACAGTCTAAGGACAATTCAGACTTGTCGGGTTGGCTGGATAACCGACAGATGAGCCTCATCAGTCATAGGACAGGCATGCATCATATGCATAATACTTGAATTACTTGCTTGTACTTTAATTGGGTGTGCCTATATGTATTTGCCATGTTAAATATGTATTTGTTACCTGCAGTAATTGTAACCTTCTTGTGCTTGTCTTTATCTGTCTATTTGTCTGTGAAAATGCATGATGGAGTTGGAGGTATGGAAGAATAGCAGTATGGGACTTAGATTTAAGGATAAGTTAAGTTAGGTTTAAATATTCTTAGAAAACCACCTCTTATGGCTTCTGTTTAATACTTTAAGCTCTATAATCTGAGTGTCAGCATTCTAGGATTGTCTCTAGCATTCCAGGACCTTATATATTATGTGTGTGGCACCTTTACCATACTGAGAACCTGCGGTTCTCATTCCATACTATGTTGTTGTTTTTTAGATGCAGGTCGAGAGGCACCTTGTTAGGCGTCTGGACTCTCTTAAAGCGGAGTGGTTACTAGGTAGTTTTGTTGTACAGTGATGAATATATATGTACTTAGCTTTCTCTCCGCATAACTTATTCTTTTTTATCCTCTTAGAGGTCTATGGAGAGGCAGGACTGTGTATATGTACTTTTGGGTTTTGGATATGTATGTACATATGTGTAAATATTCTCCAGCCAGTCTTGACTTCGCAGGCTGAGTTAGGAGCTTGTTATTTTTTATCTTTGGCACTCTATTCCTACTTCTGTTATCATATGTTTAATAGTTATGGTTTCCTTAGCAGGCAAGTTAACTCGTTCCTTGAGCGTTGCGCTTTTATTTCGCGATTTTTATTTCCTCTATTCTTCAAGGCTCCTAGCATATTATAATTCTTCTGCTATTATATATATACATTTTATTTTAGAGGTCGTAATACCACACCACATCTGTTTTACGACTTAAGCGTAAAGCTCTGTATGGTAGGGTGTTACATTATGGTATCAGAGCAGTTCGTTCCTATAGAGCCTGAAAGATGGACTGATTGTGCTTCTGTGCATTCTTTGTATGTATTTATGTGCTATTAGGATATCTGACTGATATATATGGCATAAACATTTGTGAGCATACATTTGGAACTTAAAGCATTAGACCTGCGATATTAAGACTGATCAACTTAATATCACTTGTTTAATGTGTATGAGAACCAGATGTCGACTCGCGGACGTGGTCGCAGGTGAGATGGAGATAGAATAGGCAACGTTACTCTTTGCCCTGTAAGAAATGGTCCAGTAGACTTTATGGCTGCTCTGGAAAATATGGCTGTGGCTATGCAGGCAACAACTGAGGCACTAGGTAATCAGATAAATCAGGGTAATCATGGTAACAATAATGATGAGGACAGTCCTATGACACTTGCTACATTTCTAAAAGTTTGCCTTCTGACTTTTAGGGGAACCTCAAATCCTACTGATACAGATAATTGGATTCAGGCTATGGAACGAGCATTGCAGGCCCAACAGGTTCCTGAGGAGCAATGGGTTGAATTTGGAACTTATCAACTGCAAGGTGAGGCTCAGTATTGGTGACAGGGGACACGATGTATCCTGCAGGTAAGTGGCGCTGTGATAGTCGGGAGATTGGTAATTTAAGAATCCTATTTTGCTTGATTGTTTTGAGAAGTCAGTATAGTTTATGCCGGAAAGGTCAGAAGTGCCGGTTGTGGTGAATAGTTACTATTTGAACTCTATGATAGTAAACTGTTCTAGGACTGAATGTCAAGGTATTATGTTATTAACTGTGGGAGTGTCAGGTGATGATCAGAGCTCAGAGCAGATTCCAATTGTAAGTGAATTTCCAGATGTGTTTTCGGATGATATTAATGAATTTTCACCTAACTGAGAGGTTGAGTTTGCAATTGAATTAGTGCCTGGAGCCGGTCCAATTTTGATTACTCCTTATAGGATGTCACATTTAGAAATGACTGAACTAAAGACTCAGCTGGAAGATCTGTTGGGTAAGCATTTTATCCGACTAAGTGTTTCTCCGTGGGGAGCGCCAGTGTTACTGGTAAAAAAGAAGGATGGAAGTATGCGCTTGTGTGTCGATTATCGGCAATTGAATAAGATTACTGTGAAGAATAAATATCCACTACCTAGAATCGACGACCTAATGGATCAGTTACAAGGTGCAGGTGTGTTTTCTAAGATTGATCTACGATCCGAGTATCATCAGATAAGGGTTAGAGATGAAGATATTCCAAAAACTGCTTTCAGGACACGTTATGGTCATTATGAGTATACAGTAATGTCTTTTGGGTTAACTAATGCCCTAGCAGTATTCATCGATTATATGGACAAGATTTTCTGATCGCATCTGAACAAGTTTGTTATTGTCTTCATTGATGATATTCTTGTTTATTCTAAGACTGAAGAGGAGCATGCTGATCATTTGCGAATTGTGCTACAAATTCTGAGAAACAGGAAGTTATACGCTAAGTTATCTAAATTCGAGTTTTGGAAGAGTGAGGTAAAGTTTCTCGGTCACGTGGTGAGTAAGCAGGGAATAGCCATGGATCCTGCTAAGGTGGAAGCAGTAATGAATTGGGAGCGACTAACTTCAGTGACAGAGATCAGGAGTTTTCTAGGTCTGGTGAGATATTATTGCAGATTCATTAAGGGACTTTCATAGCTCGCCTTACCTTTAACTAAGTTGACTAGGAAGGATACGCTTTTTATTTGGACCCAGAATGTGAAGAGAGTTTTTGAGCAATAAAGCACAGATTGACTACTGTACCCGTGTTAATATTGTCTGAACCAAGTGAGCCGTTTGAAGTGTACTGTGATGCATCGATGAAGGGCTTGGGGTGCGTTCTGATGCAGCACCAGAATGTTGTAGCATACTCCTCACGGCAATTAAGGCTATGAGATGAACTATTCAACACATGATTTAAAACTTGCTGTTATTGTGTTTGCTTTAAAGATCTGGAGGCACTACCTCTATGGCGTTAAGTTTCATGTTTTCTCAGACCATAAGAGTTTGAAGTATCTTTTTGAGCAGAAAGAGTTGAATATGCGTCAGAGGAGGTGGATGGAGCTTCTGAAAGATTATGATTTTGAATTGAATTATCATCTAGGAAAAGCGAACATTGTGGCGGAGGCTTTGAGTCGGAAGTTTTTATATGCAGCTTGGATGATGCTACGGGAAGAAGAATTACTAAGGGCATTTCAAGGTTTGAATTTGGGAATTAGAGAAGAATCTGGAATTTTGTGTTTGAGTCAGTTGCAGATTTCAAGTGATTTTAAATCACAACTTCTGAAGGCTCATCGAGACAGTGAAGCATTACGTAAGGTATTACCAGCAGTTGAACAAGGAAAACAGTGAAGAGTGTCAGAAGGACAGGATGGTTTGTGAAGGTTCAAGAACTGGATTATTGTGCCAGATATTGAAGACCTGGAACAGAGTATCTTGAAGGAAGCTCATAAGAGCAGATTTTCAATTCATCTATGGAGCACTAAAATGTATCAAGATCTGAAAGCAATGTTCTGGTGGTCAGAAATAAAGAATGATCTGGCATTGCATGTGTCTAAGTATTTAACACGTCAAAAGGTTAAGATTGAGCATCAGAGACCATCAGGGACCCTTCAGCCTTTAGAGATTCCACAATGAAAATGTGAGAGTATCGCAATGGATTTTGTGATAGGGTTGCCTAGAACCCGATCTGGTTGTGATGCTATTTGGGTAGTTGTGGATCGACTGACAAAATTAGCTCACTTTCTTCTTATCCGAATAAGTTGCACAATTGAGGAATTGGCTCGAATGTATATCAAAGAGATTGTCAGGTTGCATGGCGTGCCTTCTACCATTATATCTGACAGGGATCCTCGCTTTACATCAAGATTCTGGGGAGCTTTCCAGCGTGCATTTGGGACTCAACTAAGCTTGAGTATTGCGTATCACCCTCAGACAGATGGTCAGTCAGAAAGAACTATTCAGACCTTAGAAGATATGCTAAGAGCTTGTGTTTTAGACCAGCCGGCGAGCTGGGACCGGTATATGCCATTAGTAGAATTTGCTTATAATAATAGCTATCATGCGAGCATCGGAATGGCTCCATATGAGGCTCTGTATGGCAGAAAATGTCAATCTCTGTTGTGTTGGTATGAAACTCGAGAAAGGAGTTTATTAGGGCCTGAGATGATAGTTGAAACGACTGAGCAAAAAAAGAAGATTCGTAATCGAATGCTTATAGCCCAAAGCCGTCAAAAGAGCTATGCTGATCAGAGGCGAAAGCTTTTGGAGTTCGAAGAAGGGGAACATGTCTTTTTGAAAGTTACACTAACCACTAGAGTGGGAACAACCATTAAGACCAAGAAACTGAATTCTCGTTATATTGGACCGTTTGAGGTCCTGAAGAGAATTGGACCAGTGGCTTATAGAATTGCCTTACCATCGTATCTTTTGAATTTGCACGACTTATTTCATGTGTCACAGCTTCAGAAGTATATTCCTGATGCAAGTCATGTTCTAGAACCCAAACCAATTCAAGTAAGAGAAGATCGAACACTTCCAGTAATTCCAGTGGGAATTGATGATACTAGTATTAAACGATTACGCGGAAGGGAAGTATCATTCGTAAAAGTAGCTTGGATTCGAGCTGGTATCAAGGAACATACCTGGGAGCTCGAAACAGATTAGATATGCGAAAGGACTATCCACGTTTCTTTTCAGGTAACTAGACCTGAATTTTGAGGGCAAAATTTTTTGTTAGGTGGGTAGAATGTAAACCTCGATTAATTAGTAGATAATTAGTCAGTAAATTAGTTTTTAATAAGGAAGATTAGAACTGTGAATATTATATTAAATTAGGATAGAGCTCATCGAAACGAGAATTTTGACACAAATTTCGAAGAAAACGGTCCAAAATTGGACCGAAAAGACCGAACCGGTTGAATCGGACCCAAACCGGGCTGTCGGTCCAACCGGACCAGCCCTTTTAAGTGAGCCCAAAGCCTTTCTTCCCCTTTATTTTAATAGAAGCATAGTTGCAGCACGTAAAGGGGAGGGAAGAACGAAAACTTCACCGAACCCTTACGGCAATCTTTCGTACGCTGTAACTTCTCCGTCCGAGCTCCGATCACCACACCGTTTGCGACCACGCGTCTACTGCTTTGAGCTCTACGTTTCTATTAGAACAATTTCATAGGTAACTTGCTATTTCACCTCAGTCTCCTCTTTCCCTCAATTTTCAAATTTTGAGTGGGAAGATTGAATTTCTTTGATTTCTGATGTTTTAGGATCCAATTAACTTGATGGAAATGTTCACTCTTGCTTATGTGAAGCTTGGGTAAGATGAGGATACGATAATTCTATTTTATTTTCATTAAATTTGAGCTTTGAGTATTAAATTGGATATATATGTGTTATAAATGTGTATTAAGTTGTGAATAAATAATTGGAGCTTGAAATTGTGAATACTGAAACTTGGAGGAAGCTTATTAGTTGAATTTTGAGGGGCTGCCTTGTTTTTGAATAAATAGCTTTGGTCGTTACGTGGAAATCGGCCAAGGTATGGTTTAGGTTTCTTGCATTTAATATATAATGTTCTGTGAAAACTTAGGTTAGATGATCATAGAATAAGTTGGAATGCAGGTGTATGTTTAATGTTTAGTAATTTGTCGATGAATATATTTGGTTGAAGTTTATTGGATAATTAGTTATTAATTTTGGATGGTGAATGTTGTTATGTTAATTTGGAGAGAATTATGGTTGAATTTTATTATTGATGAACATGGTTGGTTTGGTGTTTGTTGATTAACTAATGATTTGAGAAATTATTGATTTGAGGTCTAACTATTGTGAAGGTTGTTATGATAATGAGGTATTTTGGTTAGAAGCCTAGGATTAGTGAACTCTGATCCTTAGTTGAATTTTGGTTGTTGGATTTGAATATTGTATGAGTACAATTGTTGATCTAAGGTAGATTTATTGTGGTGACTGTTATGATAATGAGGAAGGGTATGTTGAATTGAAAAGAATGCAGGTTTGGACCCGAAAAGGGTGGCAAAGTTCGAGTTTTAGAGGAGATGCTGCCGAAATTTTATAAAAATTAGAGATTTTGTTTATATGATTATTTAAAAAGATTTAGATTCAAAGGCTATATGGTTTGATTTAAAGTTATTAAGAAAATGAGCATGCTTTAAGTTTGATTCATTTAGAAAAGAATGAATTATGTTTTGAATTCGAACTATTGATGGACGAAATGGGAGGTGTGATAATGAAGGAAAAGAATTGAATATGATTGATGAATGATGATGAATGAGATGCGATTGAGAATGATGTGGATGTTGATGAATTATAATTGAATTATTTATATGGCTTGAATAATTTAATGATCTGAGATACGAGGTTCCCTGGATTAAGTGCCGTGGCTTGCCACCACGTGTACCAGGTTGAAAACTCGATACTCTGTTGACCCTACGACGTAAGTGTGACCGGGCACTATATAAATTCCCGGGAATGTTACCCCCCATTGAGTAATATTGATTATTTGAGATAAAGCTATGCATAGACTCTTAGGGATGCACGTCGAGGGACAGTCTAAGGACAATTCAGACTTGTCGGATTGGCTGGATAATCGACAGATGAGCCTCATCAGCCATAGGACAGGCATGCATCATATGCATAATACTTGAATTACTTGCTTGTGCTTTAATTGGGTGTGCCTATATGCATTTGTCATGTTAAATGTTATTTGTTACCTGCAGTAATTGTAACCTTCTTGTACTTGTCTTTATCTGTCTATTTGTCTGTGAAAATGCATGATGGAGTTGAAGGTATGGAGGAATGGCAGTATGGGACTTTGATTTAAGGTTAAGTTAAGTTAGGTTTAAATATTCTTAGAAAACCACCTCTTATGGCTTCTGTTTAATACTTTAAGCTCTATAATCTGAGTGTCAGCGTTCTAGGATTGCCTCTGGCATTCCCAGGACCTTATATATTATGTGTGTGGCATCTTTACCATACTGAGAACCTCCGGTTCTCATTCCATACTATGTTGTTGTTTTTCATATGCAGGTCGAGAGGCACCTCGTTAGGCGTCTGGACTCTCTTAAAGCGGAGTGGTTACTAGGTAGTTTTGTTGTACAGTGATGAATATATATGTACTTAGCTTTCTCTTCGCATAACTTATTCTTTTTTATCCTCTTAGAGGTTTATGGAGAGGCAGGACTGTGTATATGTACTTTTGGGTTTTGGATATGTATGTACATATATGTAAATATTCCCCGGCCAGTCTTGACTTCGCAGGCTGAGTTAGGAGTTTGTTATTTTTTATTTTTGGCACTCTATTCCTACTTCTGTTATCATATGTTTAATAGTTATGGTTTCCTTAGCATACAAGTTAACTCGTTCCTTGAGCGTTGTGCTTTTATTTCGCGATTTTTATTTCCTCTATTCTTCAAGGCTCCTATCATATTATAATTCTTCTGCTATTATATATATACATTTTATTTTAGAGGTCGTAATACCACACCACATCTGTTTTACGACTTAAGCGTAAAGCTCTGTGTGGTAGGGTGTTACAGATGCAATTATCAGGTGCATTAGCGCAAGTGTACATTGGACTATCCTTTTATCATTATCATATCCAAATAAAAAGGTGCAATTTAGTACAGAGACTCTCACTTGGTGGCAATTGTGAATGATAGATTTATATAGCCATAATTGCAAGAATAAAGGCTTTTTCTATGATTTGAACCCATGACTTTCAACTTACTAGGCAACTACTTTACTATTATGCCAAGGTTCACCCTCTAATAATTTTATCCACGTACACCACAAGACATATAGGTACTCAAAAAGCAGCAGAAAATATGGAGTGATCAAAATAGATTTTTTGATGTATATATTGAAGTTGTACATTAATCCTTTTAATAATTAATATTGGTCAACCAAGGCCTGTAGCTGCAGCTTTTGCCAAGAATGAACTTGAAGTTGTACATTAATAGGTTGGTTTTTATTATTATTATATTTTTCAAGTCACTAATATTGTGATTTATATTAGTTTCTTCTATTGTTCTAGTTTTGTCACTAATTTAAAGAAGGTCAGAGATTTGGAATATAATTATTAAGTATTTAGTTGGTTGGATTGGATTCAAGTAAATACAATTAAATTATGAAGGATGTTCATTTTACCAGGTATACAGATGGTTATTTTCATTGTTAAGTGGATGTTTAGTTGTTAGCATTAGATTCAACTAGATACAATTAAATTATATTGGATGTTTAGTTTAATAGGTATTCGAATGGTTATTGTCATTTTCAGGTAGATGCATGGTTTTTTGTATTAATTAATTATTATGTACCTTATGTAAATATATAAAAAGCAAAATTTTCTTATATCGTTAAGGAATTTAATTATGATGAACTGATTGTGTAAAATATTTTACCTAATCGACCAATTACATCTATTTTTTTAGATAATTATTTACGCATTCAAAGTAAAATAGTAGTAACAATAGTTAGATACATGCATAAAACTAATTAATTTATATTGACAATGTATTAAAATTAAATTAATCTTTTAGTCGTTAGAAAGAGTAACTAGAAAAATTTATCATTCTCAATATATATAAATTTTATAGATAGTGGTGTAAATTAAATTGTGACAAAGATTAAATAAGAGTGAACTCACCTTTAATTTTAATGTTTTTTCTAAATTAACCTGCATCTATGTATGTGGTTTATGCATTTGCATCATTCAGATGGTTGTAACCCCCTTTTAAAGTATAATATATTCGTGTCATCAATACATGAAAGATAACAATACTGAGAAAATAAAGGGTTAAATAATTAATTTTTATCCTTTAGAACCCAAAGAAATAATAGAATAATAAAATACATTAAACAAAAAGAATAAGTTAGTTTTGTCACAAAATAGTTACCTTGCTATTGCTGGCTAACTGGAGTACATGATCATTGATCACCAGTGAAATGGTCAATTCCAAATCATATTTTTAAATTAAAATATGCCGGATGTTCATTTTACTAGGTATGCGGATGATTATTTTCATTTTTAAGTGGATGTTTAGTTGATTGGATTGAATTTAAGTAGATACAATTAAAATATGTCGGATGTTCGATTTACTAAGTATGCAGATGGTTATTTTTATTCTTAAGTGGATGTTTATTTGATTGGATTGGATTTAAATAAGTACAATTAAAACATGCCGGATGTTCAATTCACTAGGTTTGCGGATGATAATTTTTATGTTAACGTAGATGTTTATTTGATTAATTAGACTGTATCTAACTCAAATTTACCCGATTTTACAACACCAAAATCATACAAGTTCAAAGATCTAACTTAGATTTACCCGATTTTGCAACACTAGAATCATACAAGTTCAAAAAACGAACTGAACATCTATATGTTTGAGACTAGAAAAACATCACACTGTCGTATGAATAAAACAAACACATATGCACACACACATATGAGGAGAAACACTTGGTTCTAATAAGATGAATTCTATGACAATGCTAATTTTTAAGAACTGAAATGAGATAAATGAAATGAAATCTAAAATGCTATAGCGTTTAGAAACAATGGATTCTATGAACTCTTGAAAGGGAGCCAGCTCCTTTTTGTCAATCAAACCGAATTCCTGTCAAGGAAAAAAGATATCCTTAATAATGCTGCATCATGATGACAGTGTTAAGGTCGTCAAGGCAGTCATAAGTTAAGAAAGCTTGTCAAGAGTTCTCTACTTGTTATCTTACTCCAACATTTTGGCGGCTAGAGATTGTACCTGTGATCCTTCTTTCTCTTCTTTGCTCATCCCTTTTATAACCTATGCGATAGCTGATGTGCACTGAAAAATACGAGCATAGCTCAATTTTCAGGCATATCAATTACTAGTGTGTAGAAAAAAATGTTTAGAATAAGAAAACCCAACAAATAAATTGACATTTACTTTAAAGCAAACGTTAAAAAGGCAAAGATAAAAAATAAAAATATAAAACACTATGCAAGATAAAAGCACATTTCTTTTTCTTAACCAATACAGTAATGTACTTTGAGTGTTGCATGTCATTCTGAATATCACTACCTGTATACTTAGATTTCACTTTGATTTGTTGAATTTCTAAATTTGACAAGAAAATTTGAAAAGAGACAAAGAATGATGGAAAAGAAACACATATAATTATAATAAATAAGTACCAGAGTCAATTAGAATCCATTTTCCTCCTGTTTGACCTTCCACACTAGGTAGCATCACTAGGTCTACACCTTTTTGCTTCTGCTTAGCCTGCTTATAACAAAAACGAACAAAATAAATAAATAAATAAACAAATTTTGAATTTCTTTAAGAAATAATACAAGGCAAAAAAAATGCATCAGTAGTTTTATTCATGAATCATGACATAGCAAGAACTAAGCCTAGAAACTACAAAATAATATACATGTTTGGTTTCTTATTTGGCAGCATTAAACCCATGAAAATGGCCAATTCAAGTATCAAAATTTTCAAGTTTCAATACCGAAAACCTTTTACTTTTCAACCTAGTGAAAAGTAAATACGGATGAGAAGAAAATCTTAAATTCATCAAAGCATAACTAAATGGTTGCTTTCACTTTAACCAATAAAATAGAGTGAAACTCAATTCCAACACAGAATAAAATAAATATCCGCATACATAGTACATTGAACATCCGCTATAGTTGATAATAAACATCTAACAAATTATTCAAATAATAAAATGATGTACAGAAGAAGAAAAATCCAGTAACTTAACAAAAGCCGTTGAATAAACATCCATTTATCAAATAAATCCATAGACATCAACTAACCTATTGAAGCAGCAATGAGGGAGGCGGTCAGCATCGGGTCTGGTGCGAGAGAGTGCGACGCTGGGTGCGAAAGTTTGGTGGCGCGGCGACAGCAACCAAGAGTTTCTCTGTCTGGACAAACATAACCCAAATTAAAAAAGTATATAAACGACAGTGGTTAAAAACCAGAAAATCAACACTAACCACAGTAAGTTTTCTTCCAAATCAGTGCAATAAATCAAACATATACACCTTCACGCAAATGCAGCACACCCATTTTAATTAATCATCAACTAAATTCTTTGCATGAACAGCTATTCATGAAATAAACAACCAACAAGCAACAAACCTTTGGCAGCAGCGAGCAGGAGGGGAAAACCACGATGTTGGAGGGCGTTCACGCGAAAACAGCGGCGGCACGAAGAAGCTCTGGGGGTCAACGTTGGGTCAGGTGCGATGGAGTGCGATCCCGGATGCGTACGGTTGGCGATGCGGCGATGGCTACCGGGAGCTCCTCGGCGACGTCAACATTCTACGGTGGTGTGAGGAAGGCGCGCGGGAAGAGTGGAGCAGCACGTGACTTCCGTGAATGGCCGACCTTGATTCTTGCGGGAGGAGTATGTGGGTGGCGCCAGATATCCAGTTTGCAGTAGACTACCGCGAGAGGTTCTGTTGCAGTGCCGACGGTAGAGGATGTTGGGTGTGACTACTGTATTTTTGAATTTGGGGGGTGTGAGTGGGTGGGGGGAGGATGGTTAAAACCTGAATAGTCAAAATTAGAGTTTGGTGGGTGAAGGAGGTGTTTTTATTCTATTGGGTCAATTTTAAAGTCATTGTAGCCATTGTAAAGATATCCTATTGTCTCCCTAGCAGGATTCTTTTTCTAATTAAAAGGTCTGCTATCAATACTACTCAAAGCATATATTAAAGCATTCATCGTCTTTTATATGTGTATATGATCGATCACAATTACTGCTTCCAAGATCCATTGAAAAGTTTTCACTACACAAACAATAAGTTAATTTCACAAAGAACGAAGCAAAAATAGTAAATTTGAATCAAGCTTGATTTATGTTGTGTAAATATAATGGAGACAAATATTAATTTATTTTCAATGTACATTTTATATTTAAATATATATTTTATATTAATAATTGATTTTGATATAAGTTTAGTATAGTTGATGAGTTAAATATTTAACGTTTTGTCCAATTTTAATTGGTTCTGTCAGATTTTCTTTTTAAATGATCAAAATATTATACCAAACTGATATAGAGTTTAATTGACTGATTTTTTTGTCAAACCGATCAGTCCGATTTTAACAATTATAATTAAGACAAGTTGACCGTCAGCTGCCATTGTTAATGTGTTTTTATGTTAGAATTTCGGACTATTATTTTGATTTTCTTTTTAAATTTTTTTCTTATTGTATTAAATGGCATATTAAACTTTTTTTATTTGGTAATACATATTAGAAAAAAAATAAAAAAAGATGAATGAATTTTAGAAAAAATATTTTTTTAATTTTAATTATAAAATAAGATATGGTATATTTTAATTATTTAATTTGGTAATATGTAAAATGTAATAGACAAAAATAATAGATTAAGATAATAGAAAAGAATAATAGATGATATATAAAATTGGAAGATAAAAAAAAGAGAGTGAGAGTAAGTTAGGAGAAAAAGGAGAGTGAGAGAGAATTCTATAATTTTATATAAAAAAAAAGTATTTTAATTATAATAAGATAATGGCTGGCAAGTAAATTTTAATTATCAAATTAACAATAATATAGCATGTATATAGTCTATAATAGATGATGAAAAAGTATTTGTAAAGATAGCTATCTATTTATGTATCTTCTATGTTTTTAAAATGGTAATACTATTAAGTTATTTCATTTGACATAATACTCATAATTTTATATTTATATTATTATAATAAATATTATGTAATTATTTTAATAATAATTAATAAAAATTAAATAAAATAATTTTAGATTTTTGAGTTAATTTTTTATTGTCTTTTAAATATTATTATTTTTAAAAAGCTAATAACAAGTAAAATTAATATAATTTTAATTATTGGAGAATCAAAAATGAACAAGCCAAGTGCTTAATAATTCAAATAAAACCTATGATCCTTGAAGCATTAAAAAATAAAACTTGTGTACATACAGCCGAATCAAAACTAAATGTCTCATCGCTATTATGAAACATGGAAAAATAATCAAAACTAAATGTATCATCGTTATTATCATTGGTTTTACTTGATTAGACTCTTAGCTCGATGATTATTCCATTCTAATAATTAATATTATATTATGTATATATACAATTTGTTTCATTTTGTTACTGGCCTTTTGAACGTCCAATAAATCATTGCATGGTTATATATATCCATGAATCGGACACTAAACACAATGACATTTAATGTTTGCAATCATCGAACTTCTTTTCCCTTTAGAGCTAAGAGAATGAAAAGGTTGTTGAAGATTTCGTTGATGGTAATAAGTTTCGTAAGCATTATTCCATCGTGTTTATTGAGTCAAAATTTTCCAAAGGACTATCTTGTAGGTCATAATGCTGCACGTGCTGAAGTTGGAGTTACGCCATTGAAGTGGGACAAACAACTAGAATCACATGCTCATGAGTTTGTGAATGAACATATTGCAAATTGTAGAGGACTAATGTCTACGCCGCCTGAGTTTTATAGTGGTATCTACGGCCAAAACTTAGGATATAGTCCGTTTCGTGGTACAGCAGCATCTGCAGTGGCGTATTGGGTAGAACAGAAACGAAAGTATGAGCCCAAATCTAACAAATGCATTGATGGTAACCCTGACACTTGTCATTGCTACGTTCAAGTTGTTTGGGGTACATCAACTTATTTAGGTTGCGCAAGAGGTGACTGCCACAATAATGAAGGCACCCTTGTTACTTGTTATTATTATCCTAGAAGCAACTTTCCAGCTCAACGCCCCTACACAGTGCATTAATTATCAGATTAAACTCATCTATTCCTTTAAGAAAAATATAGATAGACAATGAATTTAGTGAATAATGCAATTATGCATACGGTAATCTCTTTTTTTTAATTATAATTTTTGTGATTTTTATAGCGATGTAGTGTATTTTTTATTTTATTGGACAAATTTTAAAATTTATTATTCACATTATTTATAAAATTCATTGTCTACCTAACAAAATCCAAATATTAAGTCATCATGGTTTATCGGTTTTATTTTTCATTTTTATCCTTCCTAACAACATACTTAGTTACAACATTCCCACTACTTCATTTTCATTCACGTTCGCGTTCACGTCAATGTAACTTCTATAATTATTTCACTAATAGGATACCAGTTTCTCCGGTTAATTTCTCTCACTTCATGTTACTGCATAATACTCCACTACTTCATCTTCATCTATAATAACTAATAGGATACCAGTTTCTCTTCTTAATCTCTCACTTCACATTACTGGTTACTCCATAATAGAAAAAATTTTCTTCATTTTTCATCCATCTTCTCCTACATCCTTCTTACTTCACCTAAATATAACGTAAAACCTACTGTAATTTGTCGTCATTAGATAAAAGTGTAAAACTATGTTTATATGTTTCTTTGATTTTTGCAGTTGACAATACCAATGGAAGATTCACGTGGAAGTGGTCCACGAACTTGGCAAGACTATGCCAAGCAACAAAGATAAAATATGAGCGAAGAACAGAGACAGCAACACCTTGTCAGAAAGTGTGTCAGTTACGAGAGAGTATTAGACGAGGAAAATAAATTAGTGGAACTAACATGACAAGTCTATTACAAGATATCACAAATACACCCGCTCATCAATATTCTGTATCAGGTACTCTAAGTTATACTTCCCATTAATAAATTTATGTTGTTAGTTTATCATTTAAGGTGAATTATTTTTTACTATGTTACTGTACTTAGTACCAATTATTTATAATTTATCTCTTGAGTGTACCCTTAAATTATCAAATTATATTATTTTCATCCTAATAATAATTTTTCTACATATACAGATATTTATGACAGCAGAGTTGGTTCAAGTAATATACTAAATGGTCCAAATATGGATAGGAATCCTGTATATTTATATTTATTTAATTAATAATAATTTATTTTTTTTAATTTTAATTCAATAAATATTTTATTATTGACCTAAATAATATTATTATAGATATTATTATATTGTCTTAATATACTTTACATAATTATAAGATCAATTATTGGATAATTTAATAATTTTTTAATATAATATTATATACATATAAAATTTTTATAACTGTATTATTATAAAAAAATATATATATGTTCAATGTTTAATAATATATTTGTTATTAAATTTTCTGACTCGGTAACAAAAACACTTAGTGGATAATTCTGGTATATTTTTTTAACTTTTTTTTTTTACAATTTAGTTTGTCATTTAATTTGAATTATTTCTACAATATCTCTATGTTAATGTACTCTTAGTACTATTTATCTGTAATTTATCTATTGAATGTACTCTTAAGTTCTCAACATACATTATTTTTAATTTAATAATAAATTTTTTAAATATTTAGATACTTATAGTAAAAGCGAAACTGATTCAAGTAATAGATCGAATGATAATAAATATGGGTAAGACTCATGTATATTTATTTAATTAACAGTAATTTAGTTTTTCTTGAATTTTGATTCAAAAAATATTTTATTATTGTCCTAAATAATATTATTATAAGAATAAATAAAATGTTCCCGTCGTATCATTAAAGAAAATTATATTTGATATATGTTTAATAATATAATTGCAACTTAAATTTTTTCACTGTATAACAAAAAAAATTTGCATATAATTTTGGTATTTTTTTATACTTTTCCTTCTAAAAAATAGATATATCAGAAGTGGTAATTTCTTTACTACATAAATTTAAATTGATAAATTTACTATTTTGAATATATTTATTATGCTACCAGTTTAATAAAATTTTTATATTCACGAATTACTTATCTCTAAAAAATAATTATACACCGTAAAATATAATCATTTAAAATATATTATTGTCGTTCCAATAATATGATTGCTATTATTCAGATACTCATAATAATAGTGGTCCAATTAATATCTAATAGAATTTTACATTTCATATCTTTTTTAATATTCTACAATTCTTTTAAACGTTTTATTTAATACACAAAAAAAAGTTTAAATATTTTTAATTAATATATATAACATTGTAAATTATAAATGATAGTTTCTTCACTTAATAAATCTATTATACGGTTACACTTGAATCATTTTTCAAATAGTAATTTTTTACGGAAACTCAAACGGCCTATCATGTATTTATATTTTACATTTACTATCTATTTTTTTAGTTATTCAGAGTTTGGATAATTATGATATTAACGGGTATTCTATGTACTCTATTACTTCCAATCAATTTAATTTTGTATGATTTATTTCTTATAAAGTAACTTCTCAATTACCATTGATACTATACAAACTTAATTTATTGGTTTCATTTTATAATTTTATTAATGTGTTCTTTTTACATACTATCATAAATTCATGAAAATAGATCTTATTAAAATAGTAGATGTGAAGAAAATATAACTGGTTAGTATTCTACTTTTTTTTTTGTATATATTTAGTATTGTGACACAATTTCAATAAGTAAATAAATTTATAAAAAAATTATTATTTTATCCTTATATGTTAGCATATTAATGTATTTATAGTAAATATTAAGTATGAGCATAATTGATGTTAAAAAATTTATTTATTTAAGATTATTACAAGAACCAATTATAAAAAAAGAGTGACAATGCCTAACAAAAAAAATTAAAATCTATATACAAAAAATTTTATAAAAACCAAAATGATACTTAAAATATTTATTTGCCAATTAAAATGAAAAATATGTAAACTTACCAAAAACGAAAAAATAGTTAATTTAAACAACTTTATATTTTGTTGAATCATTTTGTCATAATTCACACAAATATGATAAAATAAAATAATTAAATAAAATATATTTTAGGAAATAAAATAAATAGTAAAAATTAAAATGATAACTCTAGGAGAAAGCATACAAAATAAAAATAATTAGAAGTAATAGAACAAATAAAATATGAACCAATATTATCTTCAATTATATTACTTCGACCAATAATATCTAAACATTTAAAACATGAAACAAAATATACAAACTAAAAAATTTAGTCAAAGGCAAAAATTGTCATACCCTATATAAGATAATTAACTAAAAAATGCTATAAGACAACTGATGCAACTGAGAACTTTATACAAAAAAATATTATGATATATAAAGATAGCATTTTTAAGAAAAACTTTTATTTATTTCAGACTCAAACTATATTGTATTGACTATTTAGTCTAAAAAGAATAGTCCATAACAAACATAATGTTAACATATAACTTAAAAACATATAATGGAACAAGAAAATAATAAATATTTAAAATAATATAATGTTATTATAGATCGTATGTGATTTTAACTTGATTATAACAGTTTCGAATAAAAGGTTTTAAACAAAATGATTTTATTAAAAAAAAAGAATAAAACTATTTTGCTACACAATAAATAATATTTCTTTATAATTTAAAGAATAAAAATATTTATTTAACGAATAAAAAACATCTTTATAAAGAATAAAATAAAATATTTTATAATATTTTCCTTCACTTTGAGTATAGAAATTAGACAAAATGTTCGAGCATCCCACAATTGTGCTCGAAATTTTCAAGATGATGCAACAATAATTCGAACTCCGCTACCAATCCCAAGGACATGTCATTACTGTAGCACACGTCTATTTCACCATGAGATGTTCGAGATGTGCTGTAATAGGGAAAAAGTCTCTCTTCCCCGAGTAAATGCTCCTCAGGAATTGTTTGAAATCTTCCTGGACCCTCTGCAGAAGGAATCCATTTTAGAAAACATATTCGTGGATACAATCATGTATTTTCCTTCACTTTGTGTGGTGTGCACATAGACGAACAACTAGCAATAACAGGTCGTGGTATATATACATTTCAAGCTCAAGGCTCAAAATATCACAGTATAGGGGGATTTTATCCGGATCAGGACACACGATCACGTTTTTTGCAACTGTACATATATGATACTGAGCACGAGTTGCATAATATGATGCTGGAGAACACATGATACATGCGAAATTGTTACTCTGAGGTTGTAAAATTTGTTGTTCGTTCTCTCCCCGACAACGGCGCCAAAAACTTGGTGCACGAAATTGGAAATCACAATTCTTCACAAATTCGCACAACTAACCAGCAAGTGCACTGGGTCGTCCAAGTAATACCTTACGTGAGTAAGGGTCGATCCCACGGAGATTGTTGGCTTGAAGCAAGCTATGGTTATCTTGTAACTCTTAGTCAGGATATAATATCAATAATAATTTTTAGTTTGAATTGTAAAAAAGTAAAAGGGCAGAACACAAATAATACTTGTTATGCAGTAATGGAGAATATGTTGGAGTTTTGGAGATGCTTTGTCCTTTGAATCTCTGCTTTCTCCCTATCTTCTTCTTCACGCATGCACGTTCCTCCTATGGCAAGCTTTATGTTGGTGGATCACCGTTGTCAATGGCTACCATCCGTCCTCTCAATGAAAAGGGTCCAGGTGCGCTGTCACCGCATGGCTAATCATCTGTAGGTTCTCAATCATACCGGAATAGGATTTACTATCCTTTTGCGTTGTCACTACGCCCAGCACTCGCGAGTTTGAAGCGCGTTACAGTCATCCAATCCCTGAATCCTACTCGGAATACCACAGACAAGGTTTAGACTTTCCGGATTCTCAAGGATGCTGCCAATGGATTCTAGCTTATACCACGAAGATTCTGATTAAGGAATCCAAGAGATATTCATTCAATCTAATGTAGAACGGAGGTGGTTGTCAGACACTCGTTCATAGTTTGAGAATGGTGATGAGTGTCACGGATCATCACATCCATCATATTGAAATGCGAATGAACATCTTAGATAGAAACAAGCATGTTTGAATAGAAAACAGAATACTTGCATTAATTCATCTAAACACAGCAGAGCTCCTCACCCCCAACAATGGAGTTTAGAGACTCATGCCGTCAAAGAGTACAAAGTTCAGATCTAAAATGTCATGAGATACAAAATAAATCTCTAAAAGTTGTTTAAATACTAAACTAGTAACCTAGGTTTACAGAAAATGAGTAAGCTATGATAGATAGTGCAGAAATCCACTTCTGGAGCCCACTTGGTGTGTGCTGGGGTTGAGACTTAGGCTTCTCACGTGCCTGGGCTGTTTTGGGCATTCAACGCCAGGTTGTAACCTGTTTCTGGAGTTGAACTCCAACTTGTAACTTGTTTCTGGCGCTGGACGCCAGATTGCAACATGGAACTGGAGTTGAACGCCAGTTTACGTCGTCTATCCTTGAGCAAAGTATGGACTATTATATATTGCTGGAAATCCCTGAATGTCTACTTTCCAACGCAATTAGAAGCGCGCCATTTGGACTCCTGTAGCTCCATAAATTTCATTCCGAGTGTAGAGAGGTCAGAATCCAACAGCATTAGCAGTCCTTTTTCAGCCTGAATCAGATTTTTGCTCAGCTCCCTCAATTTCAGCCAGAAAATACCTGAAATTACAGAAAAATACACAAACTCATAGTAAAGTCCAGAAATATGAATTTTTCCTAGAAACTAATAAAAATAAACTAAAAACTAACTAAAATATACTAAAAACTATATGAAATTAACCCCAAAAAGCGTATAAAATATCTGCTCATCACAACACCAAACTTAAACTGTTGCTTGTCCCCAAGCAACTAGACAAATAAAATAGAATACAAATAAGTCAAGAAGCAATAATTTCTCAGAGTTTTTGAGTGAAGCTCAGATTCTAATTAGATGAGCGGGACTAGCAGCTTTTTGCTTCCGAACAGTTTTGGCATCTCACTTTATCCATTGAAGTTCAGAATGATTGGCATCTATAGGAACTTAGAATTCAGATAGTGCTATTGATTCTCCTAGTTCAGTATGTTGATTCTTGAACACAGCTACTTTATGAGTCTTGGCCGTGGCCCTAAGCACTTTGTTTTTCGGTATTACTACCGGATACATAAATGCCACAGACACATAATTGGGTGAACCTTTTCAGATTGTGACTCAGCTTTGCTAAAGTTTCCAATTAGAGGTGTCTAGGGTTCTTAAGCACACTCTTCTTTTGTCTTTGGACATTGACTTTAACCGCTCAGTCTCAAGTTTTCACTTGACACCTTCACGCCATAAGCACATGGCTAGGGACAGCTTGGTTTAGCCGCTTAGGCTAGGATTTTATTCCTTTAAGCCCTCCTATCCACTGATGCTCAAAGCCTTGGATCCTTTTTATTACCCTTGCCTTTTGGTTTTAAGGGCTATTGGCTTTTTGCTCTTGCCTTTTGGTTTTAAGAGCTTTGGCTTTTTCTGCTTGCTTTTTCTTTTTCTTTCTCTAATTTTTTTTTCCTGCAAGCTTTTGTATTCACTGCTTTTTCTTGCTTCAAGAATCATTTTTATGATTTTTCAGATTACCAATAACATGTCTCATGTTCATCATTCTTTCAAGAGCCAACATATTTAACATTCTTAAACATCAAATTCAAAAGACATATGCACTGTTCAAGCATTCATTCAGAAGACAAAAAGTATTGCCACCACATATAAATAATTAGAATTTTTCTTATTAAAAACTCGAAAATTATTGACTTCTTATTCTAAAGAAAATCCATGTTTAATGATGATGAGAAAAATAAATTATAGCTTAATTGGAGATAAAATCGAAAATATAGATACTAATTACTACTATATGACTCCTAAGGTAAAACTCAAATAAAAACAGTTATCACAGGGCTAAGGTTAAGATCAGAACTCAACAACCTTGAAGTTAGGAAGTGGATGCCTCGTTAGTCTGTGGAGTGCTTGGCCCTTCAAGAGATAGTTTCTGACGCTTTAATTCCTTTAATTCACGCCCTTGCACTTCTTGTTCTCTGAGCAGTTTGCAGAGCATGCTGTTTTGATTTTGCTGTTCTTCCTTTATTTGGTCCATGGCTTCTTGCAATTTAGTAACAGATGCTTCAAGATGTTCCCAGTATTCAAATTGAGGGAGTTCTGGTAGGAATTCTTGCGCCCTCCTCTTGATGGGATCATCCTGCACGTGTTGTTTTTCCATTGTGATTTTAGTGATTGGCTGCTCCACTGAGATATACTCTGTTATTCCCATCTTTACTCCAGCATCTTTGCAGAGCATAGAGATTAGGCTTGGATAAGCCAACCTGGCATCCTTGGAGTTCTTGTTTGCAAGTATGTAGAATTCAGATGGGATCAGTTGATGAACTTCTACTTCTTTTCCCAACATAATGCAATGGATCATCACTGCTCTTTTAACATTGACTTCAGAACGGTTGCTGGTGGGCAATATAGAATGCTCAATGAAGTCCAGCCATCCTCTGGCGACTGGTTTGAGATCTTCTCTCTTGAGTTGATTTGGGACACCCTTCGTGCTGGTGGTCCACCTGGCTCCAGGGATGCATATATCCTCTAGAATCTTATCCAGGCCCTTGTTTGTTCTCATCATTCTCCTATTGAAGGAGTCTGGGTCATCTTTCAGCTGAGGTAGCTTAAAGATCTCCCTGATTTTGTCAGGGTGAATGTGAACAATCTTTCCTCTGACCACAGTCCTATAGTCATAGAGGGCAGTTTCAGATATTCTCTTCCTGTCTGTTTGCCATAGATTAGCGTAGAATTCCTGAACCATATTCCTTCCCACTTTCGTTTCAGGATTAGCCAGGACTTCCCAGTTCCCATTTCGAATCTGCTCTTGGATCTCCGGATATTCATCTTCTTTCAGATCAAACTTGACTTCCGGGATCACTGATCTTAGACCCATTATTTTGTAGTAATGGTCTGAATGTTCTTTGGTTAAGATCCTCCCTTGATTCCAAAGTGGTTTTGGAACACTCTCTTTCTTGCCTCTTGGAGTGGGTTGTTTTTCTTTAGGAGCCATGATCTTAGTGGGTATGGTTTAGTGATCACGGATAAACACACCAAATTTAGAGGTTTGCTTGTCCTCAAGCAAAAGAAAAGAAAGGAGAGGGATAGAAGGAGAGCTAGTGTCGAATGGTGGATTTGAGGAGGGAGGCCGAATGTGTTTTTTAAAAAGGGAGGGGGTGGGTTTTCTAAAATAAAGAGAAAGATAAGATAGAAGATATGATTTAAAAAGAAATAAGTATGATAAGAAAAGATATAATTTAAAATTGAAAAGATATGAAAGATATTTGAAAAAGATAAATCTGGATTTTGAAAAAGATAATGTGGAGATTTGAAAAAGATATTGATTAGTTGAAAAGATTTTAGAATGAAAAGAGATAGATTTGTTTTGAAAATTTTGAAAAAGAGTTGAATTGGATTGAAAAGGGGAATTTGTGTTTATGGATTAAGATACATTTGATATTTTTAAAGTAGGGTTTTTAGAAATTAGGGATTTTAGAAATCAGGGTTTGTAACATGTTTATGCAAGAAATCATGAATTGAAACATGAAAATTAAAATTAAAATGAAAAATATGAAGTAAAAACGAATTTACCTCCTCCCCACCATCCTGGTGTTTGAACGCCCAAATGCTGCTTCTCCTGGGCGTTCAACGCCCAGCTGTTGCTTCTTTCTGGCGTTGAACGCCAGGAACTCCTTTGTCACTGGGAGTTTTTCTGAACGCCCAGGACGCTGTAAATCTGGCGTTAAACGCCCAGAAGGAGCTTCTTTCTGGCGTTTAACGCCCAGATGGCTATCCTTACTGGCGTTCAACGCCTAGTGGATGCTTCTTTTGGGCGTTGAACGCCCAAAACAGACTTTTACTGGCGTTTTCTTGCCAGTGAGCTCTTTTTCTCTATTTTGTGTGCTAAATCCTTCTGTAACCCTGTGAACTTATACAATTGATTCTTTACCTTAGTATCAATGAACTTTATATAAACAAATAAAATCAAGAATAGGGCAAAATGCTTAGAGGAAGTGATGCCAATGGCTGGGTTGCCTCCCAGCAAGCGCTTCTTTATTGTCTTTAGCTGGACCTTGCTGAGCTTTTTAATCTAGCGTCAGCCTTGAGCATTCTTGCTCAACATTACCTTCAAGATAATGCTTGATTCTCTGTCCATTGACAATGAACTTCCTATCAGAGTCAATGTCTTGAAGCTCCAAATAACCATATGGTGATACACTTGTAATCACATATGGTCCCCTCCACCGGGACTTCAGTTTCCCGGGGAATAGCCTGAGCCTAGAGTTAAACAACAGAACCTTTTGTCCTGATTCAAAGATTCTAGAAGATAGCTTTCTGTCATGCCATCTTTTTTATTTCTCTTTATAGAGCTTGGCATTTTCGAAAGCAGTGAATCTGAATTCCTCTAGCTCATTCAGCTGGAGCAATCTCTTTTCTCCAGCTAGTTTGACATCAAAGTTTAGGAATCTGGTTGCCCAGTAGGCCTTATGTTCCAGTTCCACGGGCAGGTAACAAGCCTTACCATACACAAGTTGGTACGGAGAGGTCCCTATAGGAGTCTTGAATGCTGTTCTGTAAGCCCACAGAGCATCATCCAAGCTTCGTGCCCAATCCTTTCTACGGGTACTTACAGTCCGTTCCAGGATTCTTTTCAGTTCTCTGTTAGAAACTTCAGCTTGCCCATTTATCTGTGGATGATATAGAGTCGCCACCTTGTGGCGAATCCCATACCGGACCATGGCGGAGTAAAGCTGTTTGTTACAGAAGTGAGTGCCCCCATCACTGATTAGTACCCTAGGGACACCAAATCTGCTGAATATATGTTTCTGGAGGAACTTCAGTACTGTTTTAGTATCATTGGTGGGTGTGGCAATAGCCTCTACCCATTTTGATACATAGTCAACTGCCACCAGAATATAAGTGTTTGAGTATGATGGTGGGAAAGGCCCCATGAAATCAATTCCTCATACATCAAATAACTCAATCTCCAAGATTCCTTGTTGAGGCATGGCGTAACTATGAGGCAAATTACCAGCTCTCTGGCAACTGTCACAGTTACGTACAAACTCTCGGGAATCTCTGTAGAGTGTAGGCCAGTAGAAACCACATTGGAGGACCTTGGTGGCTGTTCGCTCACCTCCGAAATGGCCTCCATATTGTGATCCATGGCAATGCCATAGGATCCTCTGTGCTTCTTCTCTAGGCACACACCTACGTATTATTCCATCTGCACATCTCTTAAAGAGATAGGGTTCATCCCACAAGTAGTACTTTGCATCAGAAATTAATTTTTTTCTTTTGTTGCCTGCTGTATGCCTTGGGTATGAACTTTGCAGCTTTATAGTTTGCAATGTCTGCAAACCATGGTGTTTCCTGAATGGCGAACAAATGCTCATCCGGAAAGGTTTCAGAGATCTCAATAGAGGGGGAGGACGCCCCTTCCACTGGTTCTATCCGGGACAGATGATCAGCCACTTGGTTCTCTGTCCCTTTTCTGTCTCTTATTTCTATATCAAACTCTTGTAGAAGCAACATCCATTTTATGAGCCTGGGTTTTGAATCCTGCTTTGTGAGTAGATATTTAAGAGCAGCATGGTCAGTGTACACAATCACTTTTGATCCTACTAAGTATGATCTAAACTTGTCAATGGCATAGACCACTGCAAGCAATTTCTTTTCTGTGGTTGTGTAATTTTTCTGGGCATCATTTAAAACACGGCTAGCATAATAAATGACATGGAGAAGTTTGTCATGCCTCTGCCCCAGTACTGCACCAATGGCATGATCACTGGCATCACACATTAATTCAAATGGCAATGTCCAGTCTGGTGCAGAGATAACTGGTGCTGTGACCAGCTTAGCTTTCAGAGTTTCAAACGCCTGCAGGCACTCTGTGTCAAACACAAATGGCGTGTCAGCAGCTAGCAGGTTGCTTAGAGGTTTTGCAATTTTTGAAAAATCCTTTATAAACCTCCTGTAGAATCCTGCATGCCCCAGAAAGCTTCTGATTGCCTTAACATTGGCAGGTGGTGGTAATTTTTCAATTACCTCTATTTTAGCTTGATCTACCTCTATTCCCTTGTTTGAAATTTTATGCCCAAGGACAATCCCTTCAGTCACCATGAAGTGACATTTTTCCCAATTTAAAACTAGGTTGGTCTCTTGGCATCTTTTCAGAACAAGTGCTAAATGGTCAAGGCAGGAGCTGAATGAGTCTCCATATACTGAGAAGTCATCCATAAAGACTTCTAGAAATTTTTCCACCATATCAGAGAAAATAGAAAGCATGCATCTCTGAAAGGTTGCAGGCGCATTCCATAGCCCAAATGGCATCCTTCTGTAAACAAATACTCCAGATGGACATGTGAATACTGTTCTCTTGATCTTGGGGATCTACTATAATTTGGTTGTAGCCTGAATAGCCATCCAAAAAGCAGTAATAATCATGACCTGCTAGTCTCTCTAGCATCTGGTCTATGAATGGTAAAGGAAAGTGATCCTTTCTGGTGGCTGTATTGAGCCTTCTGTAGTCAATACACATGCGCCACCCTGTAACTGTTCTTGTAGGAACCAGTTCATTTTTTCCATTATGAATCACTGTCATGCCTCCCTTTTTTGGGACGACTTGGACAGGGCTCACCCAGGGGCTATCAGAAATAGGATAAATAATCCCAGCCTCCAGTAGTTTGGTGACCTCTTTCTGCACCACTTCCTTCATGGCTGGATTTAGCTGCCTCTGTGGTTGAACCACTGGCTTAGCATCATCCTCCAATAGGATCTTGTGCATGCATCTAGCTGGGCTTATGCCCTTAAGGTCACCTATGGACCACCCAAGAGCTGTCTTGTGTGTCCTTAGCACTTGAATCAGTGCTTCCTCTTCCTGTGGATTTAAAGCAGAGCTTATGATCACTGGAAAAGTGTCACCTCCTCCCAGAAATGCATATTTCAGGGATGGTGGTAATGGTTTGAGCTCGGGTTTAGGAGGTTTTTCCTCTTCCTGAGGAAATTTCAGAGGCTCTTTCAATTCCTCTGAATCCTCTAGATCAGGCGGAACATCTTTAAAGATATCTTCCAACTCTGATTCGAGACTCGCAGCCATGTTGATCTCCTCCACCAGAGAGTCAATAAGATCAACTTTCATGCAGTCTTTTGGTGTGTCTGGATGCTGCATGGCATTGACAGCATTCAACTTAAACTCATCCTCATTGACTCTCAGAGTTATTTCCCCCTGTTGAGCATCAATGAGAGTTCGTCCAATTGCTAGGAAGGGTCTTCCTAGAATGAGAGTAGCACTCTTGTGCTCCTCCATTTCCAGCACTACAATGTCAGTAGGAAAGGCGAATGGCCCAACCCTGACAATCATGTCTTCAATCACGCCTGATGGGTATTTAATGGAGCCATCAGCAAGTTGGAGACATATCCGGGTTAGTTTAACTTCTTCAGTTAAACCAAGCTTTCTGATAGTGGATGCAGGTATTAGGTTGATGCTTGTCCCAAGATCGCATAAAGCTGTCCTGGTACAATTTCCCTCTAATGTGCATGGTATCAGAAAGCTTTCGGGATCTTTAAGCTTTTCAGGAAAGCTTTTCAGAATGAATGCACTGCATTCTTCAGTGAGAAGAACTCTCTCAATTTCTCTCCAATCCTTCTTATGACTCAAGATCTCTTTCATGAACTTGGCGTAAGAAGGTATTTGCTCAAGTGCTTCTGCAAACGGAATCTTTATTTCAAGAGTCCTGAGATAATCTGCAAAGCGAGTAAATTGCTTATCCTGCTCCTCTTGGCGGAGTTTTTGAGGATAAGGTATCTTGGCTTTATATTCCTCAACTTTGGTTGCTGTAGGTTTATTTCCTACAGAAGTGGTTGAAGAAGCCTTTTTAGATGGGTTGTCATCAGCACTTGTGTGTGTCTGATCCCTCACTGGCAATTGAGTGCCAGAACTGTGCTTCTTTTGGGCGTTCAACGCCAGTTCCTTGCTTGTTTCTAGCGTTGAACGCCAGTCCTGAGCATGGTCTGGGCGTTCAGCGCCAGCCTTCCACCCAATTTCTGGCGTTTTAACGCCATAATTATTTTTCCCCAGGCTCTTACTATCCTCAGATGGATTTTGGGTGGTTTGCTCATTTCTTGGCTTCCTGCTACCTTGAGGTGGGGTATTTAATGTTTTTCCACTTCTTAATTGAACTGCTTGGCATTCTTCTGTTATTTGTTTTTACAGCTACTGCTTTGTTTGCTTCAATTGTTCTTCCATATTTATATTAGCCATCCTTGTCTCTTGTAGTCTATCTTTAAATTCGGCTAACTGCTGTGTTAGAAAGTCCAATTGCTGATTGAATTCAGTAGCTTGTTCAGCAGGACTGGGTTCAGTAGTCACTGTTTTAGCCTCTTCTTTCATGGAAGGTTCGCTGCTTAGGTACAGATGCTGATTTCTAGCAACTGTATCAATGAGCTCTTGAGCTTTTTCAATTGTCTTTCTCATGTGGATAGATCCACCAGCTGTGTAATCTAGAGAGATCTGAGCTCTTTCTGTAAGCCCATAATAGAAGATGTCTAACTGAACCCACTCCGAAAACATTTCAGAGGGGCATTTTCTTAGCATCTCTCTGTATCTCTCCCAGGCATCATAAAGAGATTCATTATCTCCTTGTTTAAAGCCTTGGATGTCCAGCCTTAGCTGTGTCATCCGTTTTGGAGGAAAGTATTGATTCAGAAATTTTTCTGTCAGCTGTTTCCATGTCTTTATGCTAGCCTTAGGTTGGTTATTTAACCACCTCTTAGCTTGGTCTTTTACAGCAAATTGAAACAGTAATAATCTGTAGACATCCTGATCTACTTCTTTATCATGTACTGTGTCAGCAATTTGTAAAAACTGTGCCAGAAACTCTGTAGGTTCTTCCTGTGGAAGACCGGAATACTGGCAACTTTGCTGCACCATGATAATGAGCTGAGGATTCAACTCAAAGCTACTGACTCCAATGGAGGGTATACAGATACTACTCCCATATGAAGCAGTAGAGGGGTTAGCATATGACCCCAGAGTCCTTCTGGACTGTTCATTTCCACTTAGATCCATGATGGAAAAAGGGTGATGATGTAAAATAGAAAAAAATATTTTTATTTATTTAATTATTTATTTATTTCGAAAATAAAATAAAATAAAATAAATAAAAATGGGTGAAGATTTTCGAAAAATGAAGGGAGAGAGTTAAAAAAATGGTTAGGAAGTTTTGAAAAAGATATGATTTGAAAAAGATTTTGAATTTTGAAATAAAAATCTGAATTTTAAAAGTAAATTTCGAAAATTTGCTTTAAAATAGAGAGAAAAGATATTTTTGAATTTAAAGAGGAAAGAGAAAAACAATAAGATAGCACAAGATTTAAAATTCTTAGATCTAATGCTCCTTGTTTTCGAAAATTTTGGAGGGAAAACACCAAGGAACACAAAATTTAAAAATTTTAAGATCAAGACACAAGGAAAACTCAAGAACACTTTGAAGACTCACAAGAACACAAGAACATGAAGAAAGAACACCAAACTTAAAATTTTTAGAAAACCAAACTAAAATTTTCGAAAATTATAAAAAGATTAACAAGAAAACACCAAACTTAAAGTTTGGCACAAGATTAAATCAAGAAAAATTATTTTTGAAAAAATTTTTAATAGAACCGGTGCCCAATCATCAATAAACATAAACCAATGCTCTAGCCAATTGAGCTATAAATGTAACACTTATTTTGAAGAGGTATATTTTCACTAACTAAAAATAAATTCCTTTTTGAAGACTAATGCTTTGGAAAAACACAAGAAAAACAAGAAAAGACACAGAACAAGAAAAACTAAAAATCAAACAAGACAAATAAACAAGAACAACTTGAAGATCAAAGAAAGAACAATGAACACAATTTTCGAAAATTTTAAAAGAAAATAAAAAAACATGCAATTGACACCAAACTTAAAATATGAAACTAAACTCAAATAGACAAACTCAATTATAAATAAAAAATAAAATTTTGAAAAAAAAATTTTGAAAGAAAAAAAATAAGGATTCTAAAATTTTAACAAGAACAATAACAGAAGACTCTAAACCAAAAAAAAAAGAAAAATTTTTGCTAATCTAAGCAACAAGATTCACCGTCAGTTGTTCAAACTCAAACAATCCCCGGCAACGGCGCCAAAAACTTGATACATGCGAAATTGTTACTCCGAGGTTGTAAAATATGTTGTTCGTTCTCTCCCCGGCAACGGCGCCAAAAACTTGGTGCACAAAATTGGAAATCACAATTCTTCACAAATTCGCACAACTAACCAGCAAGTGCACTGGGTCGTCCAAGTAATACCTTACATGAGTAAGGGTCGATCCCACGGAGATTGTTGGCTTGAAGCAAGCTATGGTTATCTTGTAACTCTTAGTCAGGATATAATATCAATAATAATTTTTAGTTTGAATTGTAAAAAAGTAAAAGGGCAGAACACAAATAATACTTGTTATGCAGTAACGGAGAATATGTTGGAGTTTTGGAGATGCTTTGTCCTTTGAATCTCTGCTTTCTCCCTATCTTCTTCTTCACGCATGCACGTTCCTCCTATGGCAAGCTTTATGTTGGTGGATCACCGTTGTCAATGGCTACCATCCGTCCTCTCAGTGAAAAGGGTCCAGGTGCGCTGTCATCGCACGGCTAATCATCTGTAGGTTCTCAATCATACCGGAATAGGATTTACTATCCTTTTGCGTTGTCACTACGCCCAGCACTCGCGAGTTTGAAGCGCGTTACAGTCATCCAATCCCTGAATCCTACTTAGAATACCACAGACAAGGTTTAGACTTTTCGGATTCTCAAGGATGCTGCCAATGGATTCTAGCTTATACCACGAAGATTCTGATTAAGGAATCCAAGAGATATTCATTCAATCTAATGTAGAACGGAGGTGGTTGTCAGATACGCGTTCATAGTTTGAGAATGGTGATGAGTGTCACGGATCATCACATCCATCATATTGAAATGCGAATGAACATCTTAGATAGAAACAAGCGTGTTTGAATAGAAAACAGAAATACTTGCATTAATTCATCGAGACACAGCAGAGCTCCTCACCCCCAACAATGGGGTTTAGAGACTCATGCCGTCAAAGAGTACAAATTTCAGATCTAAAATGTCATGAGATACAAAATAAATCTCTAAAAATTGTTTAAATACTAAACTAGTAACCTAGGTTTACAGAAAATGAGTAAGCTATGATAGATAGTGCAGAAATCCACTTCTGGGGCCCACTTGGTGTGTGCTGGGGCTGAGACTTAGGCTTCCCACGTGTCTGGGCTGTTTTGGGCGTTCAACGCCAGGTTGTAACCTGTTTCTGGTGTTGAACTCCAACTTGTAACTTGTTTCTGGCGCTGGACGCCAGACTGCAACATGGAACTGGCGTTGAACGCCAGTTTACGTCGTCTATCCTTGAGCAAAGTATGGACTATTATATATTGCTGGAAAGCCCTGGATGTCTATTTTCCAACGCAATTAGAAGTGCGCCATTTGGACTCCTGAGCTCCAGAAATTCCATTCCGAGTGTAGAGAGGTCAGAATCCAATAGCATCAGCAGTCCTTTTTCAGCCTGAATCATATTTTTGCTCAGCTCCCTCAATTTCAGCCAGAAAATACCTGAAATTACAGAAAAATACACAAACTCATAGTAAAGTTCAGAAATATGAATTTTGCCTAGAAACTAATAAAAATAAACTAAAAACTAACTAAAACATACTAAAAACTATATGAAATTAACCCCAAAAAGCGTATAAAATATCCGCTCATCAACACACAACTACATGAAACATTGGTTTTCAAGTTACAACAATTGCTACACCAGTATAATTTTTTTCTCCATGTGTTTCGCCAGCTTGCACAACGGTCAGATGTACATGAATGTAGTTTGGTCATTAGAGAGCGACCTGCTAATCAGCCACAATATAGTCTTCCAACTGCGTCGCAGGTAGCAGCTATAATTATTGGTGATGACGTTGAAACAATGATTCGTGGGCGAGATATTAAGGTGCAAACTCATACTGGTAGCCTACGAAGGATTCAGGAATTTGTTGGCTATTACGATCCACTACAATATCCTCTTCTTTTTCCATTTGGAACTCATGGATGGAATATCAATACTCGAAGTCAAAGTGGTGGAAAAGTATCATGCCGAACATATAATAGCTATATGCTCCAGGTACAAATCCCTATTTCCTACGTAGTATAGACTTCAATAAAATTCTGCCAAAAAATTGTTCAATGTATCTAATCTTTTTTGCAAATTCTTAAAAATTGTAGATCCGTCCCGATGATTATTCTACCGTATTGCAAGCAGGGCGACTACTACAATAATATGTTGTTGATAACTATGTGAAAATTGAAACCGAAAAGTTAAAATGAGTTCGAACTAGACAGAAGAAATTACGGGCTGAATTATACCAAGGCTTACAAGATGCCTTGCACACAGAAGAAACTAATGCAGGTAAATATTATTGTATCTAATTGCTACTTCGTAAATCATTAAGAATTACCCAAAATAATTATTAAAACTATTTTTATCTCTCTATATTTGTATCCAGAAAATATTGGAAAAAAATGAACAATATTACCATCATCGTTCATTGGTAGCCGTCGCGACATGACCCAACAATATGAAGATGGAATGGTGATTGTTCTTAAAGAGGGCAAGCCAGATATTTTTCTCACAATGACATGTAATCTATCTTGAACTGAAATAACTTCAGAACTCAACCCATTCAAACTCCACAAGATCGTCCAGATCTAACAACAAGAATTTTTCGAGCCAAATTTGAACCGCTGAAAGATGATGTAATTACTAAGGGTGTCTTGGGAAAGGTGAAGAGCTATATTTATGTCACTGAGTTTCAAAAAAGAGGGTTGCCACATGTACATATGTTGCTAATCTTAGAAAATAATGACAAGTTAATTAACCCGGAGTATTATGATAGTTTGGTACGTGCAGAGATACCATCTAAAGAAGTAGAACCATACCTACATGATGCAGTGCTAAAACATATGATTCATGGTCCTTGCGGAATACTTGATCAATCTTCACCCTGTATGAAAAATGGTCAATGTAAACGCAACTACCCAAGAAAGTTCGCAGCAGAAACACGAAGAGGTGACGACTCATATCCGCAATATAAGCGATGATTCGACACACCAGTACCAATTAACCAAAATGTCACAGTTGACAATAGATGGATAGTTCCGTACAACCCATGGCTACTAATAAAGTATGATTGCCATATTAATGTTGAGATATGTAGTAGTATCAAGAGTATAAAGTATCTCTACAAGTATTGCGACAAAGGTCCAGACCTGGTTGCAATGGAAGTTCACAACGGTTCTAACGTTGACGAGGTCCAACAGTTTGTTGATGCAAGATGGATCGCTGCTCCAGAGGCATGTTAGAGAATATTTAAATTTAACCTTTACTGAATATATCCATCAGTAGAAAGGTTACAAATTCATTTGCCAAATCAACATCAAGTGAGCTTCTATGATCACCAAACCATTCCTGAAATACTTAATGATGATTATTTCTCTAGAACAATGCTCACTGAGTTCTTTGCCCTAAATAGTGAGGAGGACCAACAATCTAGGCATCTTCTGTACAGGAAAATTCCAGAGTATTACACTTGGTACAACAAGAAAAAGGAATGGCGTTGACGCAAGACACAGAGGAGATCCATCGGTCGAATTTATACTGTATCACCTTCAGAAGGAGAAAAATTCTATTTGCATATTCTGTTATCTAATGTCAGAGAACCAATCAGTTGGGATGACTTGCTAACAGTGAATGAGGTCCAATATTCGTCCTTCAAGCAATCTGCTCAACACCGAGGATTGTTAGAGAGTGACAGTAGCATCCGTGCGTGTTTGGTTGAGGCTTCTGTTTTATGATTGCCATGTGCTTTGCGAAGGTTGTTTGCAACCATCTTAATATTTTGTGAGCCTACAGATGTAAGAAGCTTATGGGATGAATTTTTTTCATATATGGTGGATGATTATCCGTCAACCAGCACTACAAAAGCCTTAGTGTTCACAAATCGGCTACTCAGGGATATAAATGATATACTCATTCAGCATGAAAAACAGATTACACAATACGATTTGCCAGCTCTAACTCATGAAAATGACAATGAAAACTCGACACCCAGAGCTATCCAAGAAGAACTGTCGATCGAAGTACCCCGGGAAGACCTGTGTTCCGTAGAAAGATTGAACAATGACCAATCTAAAGCTTTCAAGTGCATTATGAATACAATTGATCGAAGAGAAAGTGGAGTGTTCTTTGTTGATGGGCCAAGAGGAGCAGGCAAAACATTTCTTTACAGAGCTATAATTGCAGAATTGAGAAACAAGGGTCATATTGTCTTGGTAACTGCATCATCAGGAATAGCTGCAATATTATTGCCTGGGGATCGAATAGCTCATTCTAGGTTTAAGATCCCAATTAATGCAGAACCATCATCCATTTGCAACACAAGCAAACAATCAGATCTTGCAAAGCTGATTAGACAAACAACGGCAATCATCTGGGATGAAGCACCAATGGCAAATAAAGAATCAGTGCAATCATTAGACCGCACTCTGAGAGACATATTAGCAAACGATATGCCATTTGGTGGAAAAGTGATGGTGATGAGAGGAGATTTCCGCCAAGTGGTGCCTGTCGTACCGAAAGGCAGTAAGTCACAAATGATTTCAGCTTCTATAGTTAAGTCTCATTTATGGGCTTCCACTAAAATTCTCCATTTACGACAAAATATGCGATCTTCTAATGATCATGTTTTTGCTAAGTATCTTATGCGCATTGGTGATGGAATTGAGCCCACTATACATGAAGACTTTGTACGGATACAAGCAAATATGACAATTCCGTGGGAGGGTGAAACATCGTTACACAAGTTAATAGAAGAAATATTTCCAAACTTACAATCTCATGGGTGGGACGCTTCTTACATGGTAGAAAGGGCAATATTGACGCCAAAAAATCATGATGTGCAACAGCTTAATGATATAATTATCAACCAGTTTCCAAGAGAAGAACAAAATTTAGTCTCATTTGATGAGGTAGAAGGAGATGCTAATAATTTATATCAACAAGAATACCTTAACTCAGTTTCTACATACGGGTTGCCACCTCATGTGTTGAAGGTGAAAAAAGGGGCACCTTTGATGTTATTGAGAAACATAGACCCTAAGGCTGGCTTATGCAATGGTACAAGGTTACTACGTTGTGGAAATTTTAAAAACATGTTGAATGTAGAAATTTTAACCGGCCATCATTGTGGAAGAAGAGCTTTCTTTCCTCGGATAAAACACAAAACCACAGAAAATTCAGGACTGCCTTTTATACTTATCCGGAAGCAATTTTCTGTAATGTTGAGTTTTGCAATAACAATAAATAAATTACAAGGACAGACCATTCCTAAAGTAGGTATATATATCCCTAAACATGTGTTTAGCCATGGCCAATTATATGTTGCTCTGTCTCGAAGTATTTCTCAGTCAACAAAAATTTTAGTCAAAGAAGGAAAAATAGATGGAACAAGTGGAGAATTTACCAGAAATGTAATTTTCAAAGATATATTATTACCTTCACCACAGGTAATTTATGTTTTTAGTAAGTATGTGTAGTTACTTCTTGGTACAATTCAGTCTACATATAATTTTAATCTTTAAATCTTTTTCATTGATATAGATATTTTTGTATACAAACTTCAATTTATTGACGACTAACGACTTATATTTTTTTAATAGACAATTTGATTTCAAAGGAGCTCATCAATATATGTCAAGAGATAAAGACAACAAAATTGAACATTTGTTTTACGCAACAAGTACGTACTAATTATCATTAACTAAGACATACTATATATACTAGAAACATATTAACAAATATCAATTACAGGAAAAAAGATTCCAAAGTCTCTGGAGTGCATGAAAAGATAAGCAAGCAATTGCATCAATCAAACTGATAGACAATAAAGTAATTTTTAAATTAATTACTGTCAAAATTGCATTAAATATATATACTTCTATTTCTATGTTAGTAATCACAATCATATATTATCTAATAGGTTCATTCCCTTCAAATTTATTCTATTGGTTGGGGAGGAACGGTTAAAACAGACAAGACCCAATTCTGGAAGATGATAAAAAAGAAAATACTACTCTAACAAAATACAAGGTAATGCAATCATCGTAATCAGAATGTTATTGATATGGCTATTATATATCCCCTTCTATGTTCTTTTTTACTATTAAATAAAGAGAAAAAGTATATGCCTAAAATATTAAAAGGTTACTCTGAGATTGTGACGGAGATTATGTTTTCCATATTGAATAAAGTTACAAAAAATAATTTTAAACCAATGATAATAAGTTAAACATTTTTCTTTTTCCAGCAACAAACTCACAAGAGCAGAACCAACTGATGTTAGTAAAGAACAACATTGCAAGTACCTATCATTAGATTAAGAAACCACACAAAATAGATGTAATATCGGATAATTATAGATTTGAATGCTCTACAGAGGGTTTAATGGCTTTCTTTGTTGTGCATGTGTAGGAAATCCAATCTCAAACAAGAAATTTTAATTTTATAGGTTTTATTTTTTTATTGTTAAATTGTCGTTCAAATATAATGAAATATGTATTGGCATATGGTATATTTTATTGATTTTTAAATTTTGTAGTTCTTCAAGACTCAAGAATTTGTTGATAAGGAGATGTATGAGGAATTGCTAAAGATTTTTACTCGGTACAAATTCAGAAATTACTTTAGGTTTATCTTAACGTTTTTACTTATAGTTTGATCTATAATTTCCAAAAAAAAAAGACATAATTATTTTTCTTCTTTATACTTTTTGCAGGTACATGAAAGATTCTTTAAATACAGATCCGTACTTTGGATTACCACTTAAAAAAAAAGTCCCTAAACAAAGAAAAAAATATGACTTTTGAATATAGCCCATCTTTTGTAAATAATCGTATTTTTATATTTATTTTTATGACTTTAAGTTATATAGAAGAAGATAATATATTATAATAATTACTATTTTATGGATTATGTTATTTGTAGATAAGTGACGTATATATTCATTATAATTAAATCATTTTTATATTGTTATTATTTATAGATAGGTAATATATGATTATTTTAATTTAAACATTTCTATATTAGCATAAGCTATTCTATATTATTATTTTTAAGTTATTCAAATTTAAAATTTCAAAAATCATTAAAATAATCAACTTTAAATCCCATAAAAAAAGTGGCTGCCGTGCCTGTTAAGTCGCTAGTATTGGTAACTACAAAACAAATGAAGTTTTACATTATTCCATAAAAATAAAGAGAATTATTCATGTAAAAAAATTTTAAATCATATGCCAAAAGCTCTAAATCGAATTTCCAAATAACTAGGTTGTTCTCTCTCTCTTACGAAAAGTGATGATTTGAACTTAAGTTTTTGTTGTTTATGAATTAATAAAGTGTTTTGCTTAATAAAAACTTCCCATGGGATTGGTGAATTAAGAACATGCATGATGGACACTTTTTAATAGTAATTAGATGATTTGACTCAAAATATAAAGAAAAAAAAAAAGAAAAATACAACGTGAATTTTAAACGAAAAAATAATAGCAATTTAATTTCATGTTACAAAGTGCCTAGTATACTCAAAAAATTATTTTTCACATATAAGTCATTTACACATATAAGTCCATACAAATTATTTACATTCACACGCTCTACACGTTCTTCTTCTTATTCTTTTTCTCCTGATACTTTGTCTTCTTTTTCTTCTTCTTCTTTTTCGTTATTTTTTTTTTCTTTGTTATCGTCGTCACCAACACCGCCACCTCCTCCTCCTTCTTTTTTCGTTGGACTTTTTTTCCTTTTTTCCTTTTTCTCTTTCTCCTCCATCATCTTTATCATCATGATCATCATTGTTATAGCATCGTCATCTTCTTCTTATACGTATTGTTGTTATCGTTATTGTCATTATTATTATTGTTATCGTAGAAATTTTGCCATATTGATGACGTTGTCTAATCCAAAATTTTTACCATAAAATTTGTAACACCCTCACTATCAGAAGTCACACTTCCGGCTGCGCACTCTGATAGCAAGGAGTATTACGACTACTTTACATACTAAATAATAAAATAGGAGCCTATGACTCGACACTGTATCGCTGTTTTCTTTGAAAAACCAGAAATAAATATTTTATCTTAAAAAAAATACAAACAAGCATATATTCATATACAAGACTCCATACCTAATAATTCAATATATTATACATATAAAACATACAATTCCTATCCCTCTTACAAACTTGTAATAACAAAGACGAGGGAAGAAAATAATCTAATTAATACAACATCATATAAACCAAACGCAGTATGACTCTTCTTAATGCTTCTTCATCCGGTTCCTGAAAAGGTAAAACTGTAGGGGGGTGAGAACCTAACCACACGGTCTCACCACGGAGTTTCAAAGTTGTCATAAGAAGATATTTAATAAGAAAACTGTTTTCAAGCTTAGTGATTATCATTGCCTTATGAATCTTTTAAAAACCAATAGATAATCGTTCAAAACCTTTTCAAAGAAACAATGTTTAATCTTTCAGAAATTCGAAACCTTTCCTTTCTTATAAGAAAATCTCAATCAGAAACCAACCACGCAATCAAACAACACAATCATAATTTTAGCACCAAGGTTTATTCTCAAATGTAGCACGCCAGGACAAACACAAGCAAGACAGACAAGAAAAACACAAGTAGGTAGCAGTTACAGCAAATAGTTCAAGTAGCAGTTAAGAACAGTTTAGCAATTAGGCAAACCAAAACAAGTTCAAACTCAAGCAAAGCATACAAATGCATATGATGCATGCCTGTCCTATGGCTGATAAGGCTCATCTGTCGGTTATCCAGCCAACCCGACAAGTCTGAATTGTCCTTAGACTGTCCCCCGTCGTGCATCCCCAAGAGTCTATGCATAGCTTTTTCTCAAATAATCAATATTGCTCAATGGGGGTAACATTCCCGGGAATTTATATAGTGCCCGGTCACACTTACGTCGTAGGGTCAACAGAGTATCGAGTTTTCAACCTGGTACACGTGGTGGCAAGCCACGGCACTTAATCCAGGGAACCTCGTATCTCAGATATTTCAAATTCATAAGCCACATAAATAGTTCATTCATCATTCATCAATATCTAAGCCATTCTCAATATCATCATCATTCGTCAATCCATATCCCATTTCCAAATTCATTCAAAAATCATATTTCAAATCAATCATCATCATCCTTCTTTCCGTTAATCATCAATCTCAAACCAAAACATAATTCTTTCTTTTCTAAATAAATCAATCTTAAACATATAACGTTTAAGAACTAAATCTTTTTAAACCATTACTTCAAACAAAACTTCCAATTTTATAAAATTTCGGCAGCATCTCCTCTAAAACTCAGATTCTGCCACCCTTTTCGGGTTCCATCCAAACATTTCTCAAACCTTTTCTCAACCATTTCCAAATCTTAATCATCTTCCAAAACTCAACCAATTCCAATATCAAATTATTTCCAAAGCGAATCAATGCTAATAATAAATCTCTTTTTAAAATCAAACCAGCTCAAATACTAAATCATTTATAAAGTCGGACTAACTCAAAATTAAACCATTTCTAAAATTAATTCATTTTCATATTTCAAATCATTTCCAAAGCTGATTCGTTTACATTCTCAAAAACAGCTTCAAAACCAAGAAAGCCACTTTTCATAATAATCAACTAAATAACCTTTCAAACTAATTTCTTTTCAGCAATCACAAACTACTCAACCAATCAAGCAATCAGTCATTCAGTCCAACAAACAACCACATTTATAAGACAATCATAATCACAGACATATGTTTCTCACATTAATATCTATTTATAACAACTCTATAAGATAAAATGAATTTTAAGAAAACCCCTACCTCGATAAGTCAAAACATATAACCCCAAACGCGTCAACTGAACTCTTTTCGCTCAGCCTGAATTCAACAGCAACCAAAACCTCAGCTCCGCTTGCTTTCTCAATAGCAGAACAGCCTCAATCGCGACACGCAACACTCGATTTCTAATCCTTAAAAATATCAATGTTGCAAATACTTTAAAACATGTAACAAAACACTAACGCAGGGTCTCCGAAACAAAAATACTTACTGCAGTACAAAAACGAAATAGCGGCGGTCTCTGAACTGGTTTGGCAGCCTCGGCAGCCACCTCACGCGGCAGCGGCGACCAGTTTGCGGCGACAGCAACTGAAACCAACAAGCAGTGCTTGTAACGTTTCCAAAACTTAAAAGAAATGAAATCCAATACTCAAACCCTTACCGACGGTGGTCGTAGGTAACGGAGGTGGCGTTTCTCGGCGGCAAAGGCTCGGCCACCCATCACCAACGGCGGCAACGGAGGGTACGACGGCGGCTGTACAGATCGGCGGTGAGGAGAACCAACTCAGTCTCGGATCTCTCTCTCTCTCTCTTCCACGCACGACTCTCCTTGCATCGGCTCCTTTTCCCGGTGACAGCGGCGGATCTGACGACGGTTCAGGACAGAGACGACGACGGCGGCTGGTCAAGCTAGACGGACCGGCGACGACGGGTCAGCCACACGTCTCCTCTCCCCGCAACTGAGCTCCCTGGTGGGCGTTCTTCCTCTCTCTTCCCTCTGTTCTTCGCACTTTTTCCCTTCTCTGTGCAGCACGGTGGCGACTGGTCGTGGTGGCGAGGTGGCGTCCTAAGCAGCGTGGCGGTGGTGCGACGGCTCCTCCCTCCTACCCGACGCTCTCCCTCTCACGAATCCCCTCTCCTCTCTTCCCCTTTCTTTCTTCTTTTCTGGCTGTTGGGTTTTGGCTGTGGGTGTTGGGTTATTTTGGGGAAAAGGGTATGGCGGCTAGGTTAGGGAAATTGGGGTTAGGGTTGTGTTTTGGGAATTTAGGGTTTTGATTTGGGAATTAGGATTTTATGATAAAATTAGAGATTTTTGGATTCATCTAAAATTTAATTAAATCTCTAAAATTACTTTGAAATATCATTTATTGTATCAAAATACTAATTGATTTGAAATCAAATACTCTAATTAAAATTATAAGGTAATATAATTAATTTTTTTTATTTATAAAAATATTAGTATTAAATTCCAAAATCTCAATTACTTAAACCAAACCATATAAAATTCTTATTATTTTATATTTGCTAAACTTTATTATTCAAATATAGAAAATAATTCGATAATTATAAAATCAGATAAAACCTTAAATTACTTTAAACTCAATTAATCAAAATTTGCTTTAATTTTTCTTTAATAAAATAATTCCTGAGGTTAAGGTACTTAATGAATAAATAAATCAACATTAATTCTTAATAAGATTTTTCTGAAATTTCTGGGTCTTACAAAATTTGTGGTTCGATTCTAATTAATGTTTTCGTTAGTAGTTTATGATTCTGTAGGTGAATAATATTTTTGTTTGTGAAAATTATTGTTCATCATTGATGGTTTGAATTGAATATAATGTAAAGAGTTCTGCATTAAAGAAAATATTTTTCTATATTTGTAGCAAATTTTGGTGTAACACGAAAATATTTAAGTGTATTGTTTAAGAATTTTCGGTGTATGTGTACTGATAATTAAGTTCTGCATAATTCAAAACTCTTCCTCTCCCTCCTCATCATCTTCTGCTGCTGCTTCTTCTTCTTTTTATCATCATCATCATCTTTTTTTTTTCTTATTCATCGTTTTTTTTGTTTTACCTTCTCAAGAATAAAAACAAAAAAAAAATCAAACAAAGAAGAAGAAGAAACACATAATGCTATAAATTTACTTGGAAGATGATGAACTTACATTCATTCAACTATAAGAAAGAAAGAAATAAGAACAAAAAAAGAAAAAAAAATGCAGCATTAAAGGAAACATTTTTCTATATTTGTAGCAAATTTGGGTGTAATATGAAGATATTCACTACAAGAAAATGAAATATTTGTAACAAATTTAAAATTGTTACAAAAAATTATTTTTTTGTAACAAAAATTAGTAATTGTTACATAATAATAATATTTTGTACCAACAGTATAATTTGTTACAAAATATTTTGTTATTTTGTAACGATTAAATTTTTTTATTACAAATTATATTAGCTTTTGTAACGAAGCGGTATTTTGTTGCAAAATTTTATAATATTTAGAGTTAAGTTAATTAATATTTTTGTGAATTTTATTATAATTGGTTATTTTATATTTTTATTTTATAAATTAAATTAAAAATAATTAATTAAACTTAGCAATATGTTGATGTTTCTAAATATTTTTAATAGAGTATATTTAGTTTTAAAATTACTCTACCCTCCAATTTTATCAAAATACCTATTCATATTTATCCTTATTCTTTTATAAAATCTTTAATTTCTAACCCTAAATCCAAAAATTTCCAAATTAAACAAAAAAAACTCCTAATTTTCCCTACACCTAACCCAGCTCCTTCAGCCACACAAACCCTCCTCCTTTGACGTAACACACACACTTCACAACAAACACACCCACGCAGAGATCAACGAGGGAGGAGAAGAGAAGAGCGTCGTCGGCTTGTTGCCGCCGCACCCAGCCCGTTCTGCCGCCGCCGAACTGTCAAACCCAGAGGAGAGAGTCGCCACTGTGCTGTCGAGAAGAGAGAGCTCGCACAGAGAGGGAGAACTCGCGAAGGAGGGGTTGCTGCCCAGAGTTGCTGTCGTTCGTGCCTTGCCATTTCCGTTCTGCCTTCTATCAAGCTCGAACCATCACTGTTCGTGGAGCTTGCCGCCGTCGCCGTTCAAGCCGCTGCTGCCGCCGTCACACACGACACCACCGAAGTTTCCCTCACCGCCGTTGACGCCGATCTGAGCAGAGGAGAAGAGGAAGAACGACGGGAAAGGAAGGGAGTCATCCGCGTCACCATCGTCGAGCTACACTGACCGCCAGCGAATCTTCTGTTGCCGTTGTTTGCAGAAAGGAAGGGAGTCATCCGCGGCCGACGCTGCTGCCTCACCACCATTTCTTCCTGTCTCGTTTCCTCTGTTTTGCTTCTACATTCCTAGGTTATTTACTGCATTTTTCTTTCAATTCTGTTAAGTTCATTTAATTTTGTTAATTTTTCTTAGTTTGACTTAGTTAGATATGCATGTTTTAGTAGATTCTAGGTTGTTAGGTAGGCTGAACCTAGTTTGTAGAGGAATTAGGTCTAGAAAAATTTTGCTATTTTGAATGTGTTCGGAATAAATTTTTCTGAATTGTATGTTGAATGATCATGAATATTGTTTGAATTTTTGTGAATCTGTGATTGGATGATAATGATTTTCTTCTTTTCTAAATCGAATTGTGAACTGCTATTATATGAATTTAGTTTGTGCAATGATGATGATGAATTTAGATTGTGCACTCAAGTTATTTGTTGCTTATTTCATATGGATGAATATGTGAATTTTGTTTAATTGTTATTGTATTCATATGGGTATTGATTTGATTGAGTGAATTTGGGAAATATGATACATTGCTGCTAAAATGCTGCCGAAATTTGTTTAAATCTGTTTCACTATTATTGTTTTGTGGTTGTTATAGAAATTGTGTAGCATGGTTGAAGATTGGATATCTCAAACAAATGCAAGGCAGCGCCGGGACAGAGCTGGATGTGTAAAACCTGGAACTTGCTTTTGCTTATACACTCGTCACAGGTTTAAAAGACTCATGCGTCCTTATCAGGTATGTATTGAAAATGCTCAAAATGGTACCTTAGCATTGCTTATCATTCTTGTGTCTAGCTCTCCTATATATAGTTGCCTATTAGCCTGAGAGTTAGTCATCTTGTATATTCACAACTACACTGATTATCCATAATGTTCTCCCATTTCACATTTCTTGTGCATAAAGGTTTCTCCATATATCTCTTTTGTGGTTCTGTTTTACTCTGCATCATATTGAATTACTGCACAAGCATTTTGGAAAGCTTTCTAATCCATTTTACTATTCACTAGTATAATCATAGTTTGTAAATACCTTATCTTTATTTTAACATAGATATCTTGAAATTGTTTCTAAGGTTCTTTAGGAAGACTTGGCAAATGCTACTTCGTTGAATGATTCGGATAATGGGGTTTTATTTGATTTTGGACTTTAATGTGTACACTAAGCAATCAATATTTGGTGTTTCATTTGAACTACTACTTTGGTATGAGTTATCAAGGGCTAAAAATATGACTTTTTCCTGTTATGAATTTTTTAATTTGTTATTTTGTTAATTGTTACTTTCTTTTTGTGACTATACATAATCTTCTTGTCTATCACTTGTTTGGCAGAATATTTCAGCTCAGACAGATGGTGAAGAGTAAGAAATTATAAGTACTCATTCTAGTCCAGGACCATCTAGTCATGGAGCTAATGGAAGAGCTATATCAGTTTATGTTTATTACTCTATATATACACCCATATGCAGAAAGGTATTCCTAACTATTAATTTATCATGCAACTAACTTTGGAGTGATTTATTAAGTGGTAATATAGAGTATGTTATCATTCTAATGCTGGACAAAATGAGTTACTAGAAGTCATGGGATTGGGAAAGAACATGTTAAGAATTTTAGAGTTCGTATTCATTGTTGAATAATACGAGTATAGTTTTTTGTTTTCCTATGCATTTTTAAAGGAAAAACAAATCTTGTTTCTTAAACTAGTATTTTTGGTTGGTGGCCTTTTCAGGTGTGTGGTACTTATTAAAAGCTTCTCCATGAGAAAGGAGCTGTATGAACATGATGGAGTTTGTAATTTGTAGTTTACATTTTGGAGATTTATAATTCCTTGTTTTTCTTGTTCTATGTATCTATCTAGTTCATTAAGGTTCTTCAATGTGTCTTGTTAGTTTGTACTTTAAAATTTATATGTTGAAGATTTATAAAACAATCTTAGTTAAATGAAAGATATTTGAACTATCTATGTTATTATATATTATATAAATGTTGTCTTGCTGAGTAAATTAGTTAATATATTAATTAATTAAAAAACTAATATAATTTGAAAAATTATGTGTGTAATTTGTATTTAAAAAAATTAGTACAAAATAAATAGTATTTTGTAACTAAAGAAAAAAAATGTTACAAAATCAAGTTACTTGTAACAAAATTTTATGATAGAAAAAATATATTGTCACCAAAAATATTTTGAAGATCAAAATTTGTGATCACTTTTGTAACGACTTTTGGTTTTTTGTATCAGAAAAATTGGTTACAAAATATTACTTTGAATTATAATAGTTCCATTTTTTGTTACAAAAACTTTTTGTAACAGGACATACTGCAATGGCCCTTTTTTATTACAAAATTCTTTTGTTTCAAAATTTCGATTTTTTGTAACAATTTTTTTGTTACAAATATTACTTTTTTTATAGTGATTTAAGTGTATTGTTTAAGAATTTTTTGTGTATGTGTGTTAATAAGTTCTGTATAATTCAAAACTCTTCCTCTCCCTCCTCATCTTCTGACTTCAATATTCAAAAATGACCTATCTAACAACGGGACGTCAACAATGTCTTTTTGCATGGAAATTTTTCTAAGGTTGTTTATATGGAGCTTCCTCCTCTTTTTCATTTGGCCGAAGCAACCAAGAATTTCTGCATGGTCTTTGGCAATCCAGCCAAATGTGATATGAAAAGCTTTCTATTTTATTAATTTCATGTGAATATTAACAGACCTTATTTGATTATAATTTCTTTATTAAGATTAAAGGCAAAGAAATTACAATTTTATTGATATAGGTTGATGATATTGTGCTCATATCAGTATCTAAAATGAAAAAAAAATAAAAAGGTCCTTAGATGATCATTTTAAGATTAAAAATTTGGAAACACTGAAATACTTCTTGATATTGAAATTGCTGATTCTGGTACTGGTATATCTTTATCACAACATAAATATCGTTTGGATCTTTTGTCTGACTGTGGCCTTTTCGGTGCCAAGCCTGCTAGGATTCCAATGGACAGTACTACCAAACTGTCCCAGGATGATAGCCCTCTCCTCGAACATCCATTTGTTTATCGCCGCTTGGTTGGTCATTTAATTTATCTAACCACCACAAGGCTAGATATCATTTATTATGCCACTCAGCAATTGAGCCAGTTTATGGCGACTCCAACTTAGAAGCACTATAAAGCAGCTCTTAGGGTTCTCTGGTACCTTAAGAATAGTCTGGGCAGAGGGCTTCTCCTCCCCAAAGATCTAACTTTTCAAATTTATAACTTTAGTGATTCCGACTGAGCAGGCTGTTCGTATACTCATTGTCCGGATCTTGGGTAACTCTCTTATTTCTTGGGTAACACAAGATGTGAACTTTTATGATATTAAATTTGTTGAGTTTTTTTCATGTCTCATGTGACTGTCTTTTTGTTTTATTCTACGACAATCAAAATGCTCTTCATATAGCTACCAATCTAATTTTTTATGAGCGTACAAAGCATTTAGAAGTCTATTGTCATTTGGTCCATCAAAAGGCAGAAGAGGGTTTCATAAAGTTACTTCCGATTCCTTCTTCAGGCAAACTTGCCATTATGTATATTCTCCAAGCCTCTCCCAATTAAATTGTTCTACTCTAATTTATCCAAGTTAAGAATATTTTATCTATATCATTTTCCATCTTACAGGACATATTGAACTAATCATCATGATCAGCCCAATAGAATCAAGCCAAAGATCAACAATTAGAATAATTTCAATTTTTTTTCTTTATTTATTTTTTTCTCATGTCTTTTTTTTTGTTTATTCTAGAACAAGGTAACTCGTTTTTTGTTAGGATAAGATTCATTTTCTAGATTTATTTATTTTGATTTAATGAGTTGTATGGTTTTTTTTTCTTGTATATATTGAATTGTTGTAATCATTAAAATATAACAACAATATACAATTTTTTCTCATACAACCAAATTAAACTCATTGCTTTCTTCGCTACATTTAACATAAGTGCATATTTTACTAAGATTGTTGGCCTTGTAGTCCTTTTTATGATTATTTTAGTTTAAACTGTGATTGTGTGCTCTCTAAAGACTTTTTTCCTTATGTACTAAGTGAGTTTTCGCTACACAAACAAGTTAATTTCACAAAGAAGCAAAAACAGTAAGTTTGAATCAAGCTTGATTTATGTCTGTGTATATAGGGACAGAGTTAGATGTAATATTAGAGTGGGGCCAAAAATATTTACATAATAAAATAAGATTAAAATAAAATTTTAAGGGAGACTAAACTGAAATTTACATATAATTTATATATAAAAAATTAAAATTAGGGGCCGTTGCCCCCTTTTTCTCCATGTAGCTTCGCCCCTGTGTGTATATATAATGGAGACAAATATTAACTTATTTTCAAAGTATATTTTATATTAGTGACTAATTTTGATGTGAACTTAATATAGTTGATAAGCTATTATTAATGACACATATAAGAAAAAGTTGAGAGGGCAATGGTAGTTTTCAACGGCTATGGATCTCAGAGGCTGAAGAAAATGTCAATTCTCAATCTGAGTTTACTTGCAAGACTGGATTTCTAATCTATCTTCCATAGTAGGTATGGCAGCTACCATGACATTCAATATAGAATAGTTAGTGATACCTTTTTGGCGAGGAAGGAATTTTATGGAAAGACTACTTGAATGAATTGTTCTTTGTTTTGACTGAAGGCAATTGGGCTCGATCATTTGAGTGGGATAAGACTAGTGGGTTAATGAGTGGAGCTGTTTGGGAGAGATTGGTCGAAGGTCAATTGGAATAGATCAGTTGTTAATCAGTAAGGATTGGTCGGTGGTTGCTCAGTTAGGATTATAGTTGTTAGAATTGAATTGGTAATTGAAATGGTCAAATTGTTGATTTATTGAGTTATTAGTTAAACCGTTTAAATTATAATTAATAAATATAAATTTTAAAAATATAATTTATTTTGTGTTCTTGTATGGATACCTGGAGGGAGAGCTCGGTCTCTAGGAATCGACGCCGAGTTGTTATTTTTGGTGCCGACCTTTGAGCTTTGTGGTAATCCGAGCTTTACTCCAAGAGGATGTCCAATCGCATAGAGCTTTGAGCAAGAAACAGGGGGGAGTGTACCTGCAAAGGCACTCCGAAACTTAAGTCAGTATTCTGTATTATTCGAACTTACTGAAGAAAATACTTTACCTTGCTTTATATGATGGACCTTTCGTCTGTTACGCTTTTGGCATTAAGGTCGGTCTTAAAAATGGTGGATAACGTATCCGAGTTGTGTGCCGTTTGATCGTAGGTTATGATAGAAGCATTTATCTAGCCGAGTTATAGCTCATAAATGGACGAGCTATAACGGATGACGCCGAGTTATAGCCTGTAAATAACGATCATATCAAGTCTGATTGTAACGTATAACGCCGAGTTATAACGTAAAGTGCCGAGTTATAGTGCATAATGCCGAGTTATTGTATATAATGTCGAATTATGACATCGGATTTGTAACGGCCGTATCATAGCCCCCAAGCTTAGCCTGACTATATTTTGATAAAGCAGGTTGAGCTTTTTTAGTTATAACTCGGCGATTTAAGTTATAGGTATGGAGCCCCCAGATCAACTTACTTTATTAAAATAATGAATAATTTGAATTTCAGACGTGATTTGAAGTTAACATGTATTGGAAAGTGTAGTAGTCTTGTCATTGATTGTGCCTTTGATTTTTCCAATGTAATTTTGAACCGTTGATTTAATAGATGCAACGGTTAGATTTTTTCATGGAACTGAATAGTTAATTTGAATAGTTGATGAGACGATTTTGATAAAAGTGAATTGGTTGGACGAGAATATTGAGTTAGTTCACCGTTGTTTGGTGATTTGATTGAGTTTGATTACGCATGTGTAAACGATGCGACTTTGAATTGAAGAGTTGTCGCGAATAGATCAGTGTTTGTACTTGTATGATATGTGATTGAGTTTGTTGACTGTTGATAGTCATAGTTCGGAATTGAAGATTGAGTTTGATTGCGCATGTGTAAACGATGCGACTATGAATTGAAAAATTATCGCGAATGGATAATTGATTAAAGATTGTGTTTGATTGCGCATGTGTAAACGATGCGACTTTGAATTGAAGAATTATCGCGAATAGATAATTGATTGAAGATCGTTGATATAGATCTGATGATAGTTGATATAGATTTGACAATGACTGATAATGATTGATATAGCTCGGATAATGATTGATATAAATCTGAAAACTGAGATAATAGATATAGATTTGAAAATAGAAAAAATAGATATAGGTCGGCGAATAGAGATAACACATATAGGTCGGCAAATAAAGATGACAGATATAGATCGGCAAATAGAGATAACATGTAGATCGACAAACAGAGATAACAGATATAAATATGCAAATAGAGATTACAGATATAGATCGGCAAATAGATATAACAAATGTAGATCGAAAAATCAGATATAATTTGGCAAATAGAGATAACTGATAAAGATCGACAAATAGAGAAAACTGATAAAGATTGGCAAAAATATAGATAATTGATATAAATCAGAAAGTAGAGATGATAGATATAGATCGGCAAATAGATATAACAGATGTAGACCGAAAAATCAGATATAGATCGGCAAATAGAGATATTAGATATAAATTGGCAAATAGAGATATCAGATATAAATTGGCAACTAGAGATAACTGATAAAGATCGGCAAATAGAGATAACAGATGTAAATTAGAAAGTAGAGATGACAGATATAGATCAGAAAATCAGATAACATATATAGATCGGCAAATAGGGATAACAGATATAAATCGGAATATAGAAATTATTGATATAAATAAGAAAATAGAGATGACTGATATAAATCGGATAATAGAGATGACTGTTATAGATCGGCGAATAGAGATTTTTTATATAAATCGGCAGTTAGAGATGATTGATATAAATCGGACAATAGATATAGATCGGCAAATAGAGATGACTGATATAAATTGAAAAATAGAGATGACAGATATTGATCGGAAAAATAGATATAGATCGGCAAATAATTATACCAGAGATGATTTGAAAAATAGAGATGACAGATTTTTTATCGGAAAAACAGATATAGATTGGCAAATAAATATAACAGATATAAATTGAAAAATCGAGATGACAGATATAGATGAGAAAAACAGATATAGATCGACAAATAGATATAACATATAAATTGAAAAATCGAGATGACAGATATAGATCGGAAAAATAGATATAGATCGGCAAATAGATATACATGAATTGAAAAATACAGAGATGACAGATAATGATCGGTAAAACAGATATAGATCGGCAAATAGATATACCATAGATGAAGAGATGACAGATAATGATCAGAAAAACAGATATAGATCGGCAAATAGATATGCCATAGATGAATTGAAAAATAAAGATGACAGATAATGATCAGAAAAACAGATATAGATCGGCAAATAGATATGCCATAGATGAATTGAAAAATAAAGATGACATATATTGATCGAAAAAGCAGATATAGATCGGCAAATAGATATACCAGATGAATTGAAAAATAGAGATGACAGATATTGATCGAAAAAGCAGATATAGATCGGCAAATAAATATACCTGATGAATTGAAAAATAGAGATGACAGATATTGATCGAAAAAATAGATATAGATCGGCAAATAATTATACAAGATGAATTGAAAAATAGAGATGACAGATATTGATCAGAAAAATAGATATAGATCGGCAAATAATTATACTAGAGATGAATTGAAAAATACAGAGATGACAGATAATGATCGGTAAAATAGATATAGATCGGCAAATAGATATACCATAGATGAATTGAAAAATAAAGAGATGACAGATAATGATCAGAAAAACAGATATAGATCGGCAAATAGATATGCCATAGATGAATTGAAAAATAAAGATGACAGATATTGATCGAAAAAGCAGATATAGATCGGCAAATAGATATACCAGATGAATTGGAAAATAGAGATGACAGATATTGATCAAAAAGGCAGATATAGATCGGCAAATAAATATACCAGATGAATTGAAAAATAGAGATGACAGATATTGATCGGAAAAATAGATATAGATCGGCAAATAATTATACCAGAGATGATTTGAAAAATAGAGATGACAGATTTTTTATCGGAAAAACAGATATAAATCGGCAAATAGATATGCCATAGATGAATTGAAAAATAAAGATGACAGATAATGATCGGAAAAACAGATATAGATCGGCAAATAGATATGCCATAGATGAATTGAAAAATAAAGATGACAGATAATGATCGAAAAAACAGATATAGATCGGCAAATAGATATGCCATAGATGAATTGAAAAATAAAGATGACAGATATTGATCGAAAAAGCAGATATAGATCGGCAAATAAATATACCAGATGAATTGAAAAATAGAGATGACAGATAATGATTGGAAAAACAGATATAGATCGGCCTTTTTCGGGACTTAATGATTTACTATATGACCTTTGTTTACAAAGGTGCAGGTAAGTTTGAAACCATTGGAAGGAAATGGAGCCTATAGAAAGAATGGTGTTTATTTCGAGGCCCCACGGTGGGCGCCAATTGTTCTTGTATGGATACCTGGAGGGAGAGCTCAGTCTCTGGGAATCGACGCCGAGTTGTTATTTTCGGTGCCGACCTTTGAGCTTTGTGGTAATCCGAGCTTTACTCCAAGAAGATGTCCAATCACATAGAGCTTTGAGCAAGAAACATGGGGAGTGTACCTGCAAAGGCACTCCGAAGCTTAAGTCAGTATTCTGTATTATTCGAACTTACTGAAGAAAATACTTTACCTTGCTTTATATGATGGACCTTTCGTCTGTTACGCTTTTGGCATTAAGGTCGGTCTTGAAAATGGTGGATAACGTATCCGAGTTGTGTGCCGTTTGATCGTCGGTTATGATAGAAGCATTTATCTAGCCGAGTTATAGCTCATAAATGGACGAGCTATAACGGATGACGCCGAGTTATAGCCTGTAAATAACGATCATATCAAGTCTGATTGTAACGTATATCGCCGAGTTATAACGTAAAGTGTCGAGTTATAGTGCATAATGCCGAGTTATTGTATATAATGTCGAATTATGACATCGAATTTGTAACGACCGTATCATTTTGCATATGTTATATATTTAAAAAAAAAAAGACAAAATGTAATGAAGAGCAATTTGGCCTAGTCGCAGCCAAGTTGCACATGCAAGAAGACTCAAATTTAAACTTAGGAAGAGTTTTTTTCCTGTTAATTGCTGACTTGCAGTTTTAACTAGTTTGTATCGATTCATATCGATTTTGTCCGATTTTAATCAAAATCGGTTCCGTCAGATTTTCTTTCTTAAACGATCAAAATATTATACCAGACTGATATAGAATTTTGTTGACTGAATTTTTTGTCGAATCAATCAGTCCGATTTTAACAACTATAATTAAGACAAGTTGACAATCGATTGATATTTTACGTATTTTTATATTATTAGAATTTTGGTTTATTATTTTAATTTTTTATTGTATTAAATGGTATATTAGATTTTTTTTATTCGGTAATATATATTAGAAAAAGAGATAGAGAATGATGAATGAATTTTGGAAATAATTTTTTGAATTTTAATTATAAAATAAGATATGGTATATTTTGATTATTTAATTTGGTAATATGTAAAATGTAATAGATAAAAATAATAGATTAAGATAATAGAAAAGAATAACAGAGGATATATAAAATAGAATGGAAAATAAAAAAAAGAGAGTAAGAGCAAGTTAAGAGAAAAAGGAGAGTGAGAGAGAATTCTATAATTTTATATAATAAAAAAAGTGTTTTAATTATAATAAGATAATGGCAAGTAAATTTTAATTATTAAATTAACAATATACCATGTATATAGTCGAAAATAGATGATGGAAAAGTATTTGTAAAGATAGCTATCTATTTATGTCTGTTCTATGTTTTTAAAATGAGAATACTAATAATTAAACTATTTCATTTTACATAATACTCATAATTTTATATATATAATATTTATAATTATATATTTATTATAATAAATATTATATAATATTTTTAATAATAATTAATAAAAATTAAATAAGATCATTTTAGTTTGTTTGAGTTAATTTTTTATTAATTTTTAAATATTATTATTTTTAGAAAACTAATAACAAGTAAAATTAATATAATTTTAATTATTGGAGAAGCAAAAATGAACAAGCCAATAAGAGCTTAATAATTCAAATAAAACCTATGATCCTTAGCTTGAAGCATTAAAAAAGAAAACTTGTGTACATACAGTCGAATAAAAAACTAAATGTCTCATCGCTATTATGAAACATCGAAAAATAATCAAAACTAAATGTCTCATCGTTATTACATTGATTTTACACTTTTACTTGATTAGACTCTTGGCTCGATGATTATTCCATTCTAATAATTAATATACATATTGTTTCATTTTGTTACTGGCCTTTTGAACCTCCAATAAATCATTGCATGGTTATTATACATATCCATGAATTGAACACTAAACACAATGACATTTAATTTTTGCAATCATCGAATTTCTTTTCCCTTTAGAGCTAAGAGAATGAAAAGGTTGTTGAAGATTTCGATGATAGTAATAAGTTTAGTAAGCATTATTCCTTTGTGCTCACCGAGTCAAAGTTTTCCAGAGGACTATCTTGAAGGTCATAATGTTGCACGTGCTAAAGTTGGAGTTAAGCCATTGAAGTGGGACAAAGAACTAGAATCACATGCTCATAAGTTTGTGAATGAACATATTGCAAATTGTAAAGGAATAATGTCTATGTCTCATTCTTCTAATAGTATGTACGGCCAAAACTCTGGATATAATCCGTATCATGCTTCAGCAGCATCTGCAGTGAAGGCATGGGTAGCACAGGAACGAAACTATGACCCCATATCTAACAAATGCATTGATGGTAACCCTGCCAGTTGTCATTGCTACGTTCAAGTTGTTTGGGGTGCATCAACTTATTTAGGTTGCGCAAGAGGTGACTGCCACAATAATGAAGGCACCCTTGTTACTTGTTATTATGATCCTAGCGCCAACTTTCCAGCTCAACGCCCCTACTCAATAATGCATTAATTATCGGATTAAACTCATCTATATATTCCTCCTCTATACTCTATAACCTATACTAGCTATTTTTAGGAAAATATTAAGTCATCATGGTTCATCGGTTCTTGTCATTATTCCATAAAAATAAAGAGAATCATTCATGTAAAAACATTTTAAATCATGCCAAAAGCTCAAAATCGAATTTTCAAATGAACTCTACTAAGGAGACAATAAAAAAATTTTGACAATATGTATAATGTATTTTAAATTTAATCCAATATAAAAAAAATTCAAACACTTATTTTAAAAAATTAAATTAACATTTTAATCCTAATTTACCAATAGAATTTATTTAAACACTCTCTGTTCCAACGTCTGCCACCCCATCCTCGTCAATCATCTCACCTCTCCGGCGTTAGAAGCTCCCTCATCGGTCATCAAATAATCATACACGTAGTTATTAAAATAAGGAAAAGTATATGGTACCAACATATTATCTGCCAACTCTTTTTTATAATTGTGTTTCATAGAAGTGTATTCGTGGATGTGTCTAATAATTAATATATTTTAAATACATATATAAAGAGACACATCTAGAAAATATATCTATAAAGACACTTCTATTAAACATAGCTATAAAAAAGACATTTTTATTAGACACATCCACGAACACACTTCCATAAAACACAATTATAAATAAGAGTTGGCAGAAGTTGGCAGATATGTTGTTGGTAACGTAGCGGAACCGTTAAAATAATCATTCGACTACCTAGTGAAATGACCATCCAACATTTGTTAATTGTATATACTTAAATTGAATCAAACAAAATAATCATCCAATTAAAAATTAAAATAACCATCTACATACCTAGTGAATTGAACATCCAGCATCTAAATTCGTTAGTTGATGTATATTTCTTGAAGACATAAGGGACACGAAATCCAAGAAAGCCAAGTTGGCCGCAAGATAGGCCATTTTTGAAGTGGGCTTGTATGTACAAAAATGGGAGTATCATGGACTAAACTAATTGCTTGCACAATTATTGTTGTGCTATCCTAGGTTGATCTTGGACCTATACCTATGTAGGGGAGGCGACATCGTTGAAGGCGGCGGCAGCCATTGCGGTCTTGGGATGCGTGACAGACGCAACGTGTGCGAAGGAGTGTCTCCATTTACGATCTTGTGAGGCATACGTATGAAAATAATACACTTGTGTGTCCCTTATACGTCGCGAATGACGACGTTGAGAGGGAGAAACCGCCGGCGTGGGGAGGGGTTGCACAACTGACACGATGCGAGACTACGGGAAGACGCAAACTGCACGACGATGCTGCTGGCATTCGTGGTGCGCGTGAGCTATGGACGACGGCAGCTGGTGTCTGTGGCGACGCGGCACCTGAGAGAGGAAGAGACTTGGCAAGAAGGTAGTCATATCAGATGAAAAAGAAGGAGGCCATTTTTAGAGTTTATGTAACTGTTGCAATGCAAATTTTTATTTATTTTAAATTTTAAATTGATAATTATTAAAAATTAATTATTTATTCATCATTTGATGTCAATTTCAATTTTATCTCTATTATACACATTATACACTAAATTCATTAGCTCTCCATACTTTTTCTTTTCGAATAACTAGCTTGTTCTCTCTCTGATGATTCGAACTTAAGTTTTTGTTGTTTATGAATTAATAATGTTTTGCTTAATAAAAACTTCACATGGGATTGATGAATTAAGAACATGCATGATGGACACTTTTTAATAGTAATTAGATTATTTGATTCAAAAAATAAAGAAAAAAAAAGAAAAATACAACGTGGATTTTAAAGAAAAAAATAATGGCAATTTAATTTGCATGTTACAAAGCGCCTAGCTAGTATCACTACAACAATTCCTTAAGATAGCGACGGTTAAGGTTGGGCTGCAATCAGGCCGGCATTTAGCGACGATTTTTCTCGAACCGCCGCTATATTTCAATCAGGTTTGCATTTTGCGGCGTCTTTTCGAAAACCGCCGCTATATGTATCCCTGATGAGTTATTGTTTTACATTTTGCGGCGGTTTTTTAAATCGCCGCAAAATGCGTATTACCACATATTGGGTATAATCTAGTTAAGTAAACACTACTATCTTAAGTTACATATGTTTAAATCATTGTTACATCAATTTATATATGGTCCAAAAGTACATAAAGAGTACAATGAAAAGTGCATTTAATAATATCCATAATAAATATAATAAATAAAAATAATAATAATTATAAATATTTTTTATAAATTATTAAAAATCAAACATTTTCTAAAAATAATAATTATAAATATTTTCTATAAATTATTAAAAATAATAATTAAAAATATTTTCTACAAATCATTAAAAATTCAAAATTTTATAATTTTACCAAAATTATCATTTTAAATTTTAAATTTTTTTAATGATTTGTTGAGCATTTATTAAAATAAAAAATTTAAAATTTTTATTAATAACAATCTTAACCTGTAATCTTAGATATAAGAATTCATAATAACAAAATTTAAAATTAATTAATATTTTACCAAAATTAAATACTAAATAGAATAAAAATATTTTTATATAAAACCAATTAATGATCTACATATTATCATGGTTAATAAATTCAATAATGCTAATTGACTAACAAATATAATGTTTTTGGCAAATATTTCACTAATTTTAAATATTAAAGACTAAATTCTAAATCTTAATAAATATTTTTAGAAAATGTTAGATTTTTAATAATTTATAAAAAATATTTATAATTATTATTTTTTTATTTGTTATTGAATGTACTCTTTATTGAATTTATTATGGATATAATTAAATGTACTCTTTATATACGCTTAGATCATATATAAATAGATGTAAATTAATTCGATCTACTATAGTCCAAAATTATTCGAAATAGACCGATTTGAATTACTAGGGACGTCTTGGCATGCATAATTTGAATCACCCTAATTTGAACTCCCCTAAGATTACATGCAAGCATAATTTGAATTGGACAAATTTGAATTACAAGCATCACTACTAATTCGAATAGGACTAATTCGAATTAGTGTTGGTTTGTCTCATTCGAATGGGACTGATTCGAATTACAAAAGGATGTGCTTTTGGGATATCCTGGTAATGTTTTTCAATTTGGTAGAATTGTGTAATTTGGTCGTCCATTTGGTTTAATTGTGAATTTTGCCCAATATATAAGGTGCCTTTTATAACTATGATCAGATATAAAGTATACAACAAAAAATTGTATTGCAATCAAATGTGTTCGTATGATATACATAATTATTAGCGCTATATATCGAAGAGTCATTTGGCTTGGTGGCAGCATGACATTGTTAAAGCTTTTCCTTCTTCCAGGTTCAAGGTTCGAGCCCTGCCTTCTTCATTTGTGGAAGGCTTTACATAGTTGATCCACACGTTGTAGGTCCATTAGTGGAAGCGCGGGTTTAATTGGACCACTGGACGGTCCGGCGCGGGTTTAATTGGACCACCGGACAGTCCGGTCCGATTCCAATAACTATGAACGAAAATACTGAAATTTGGCGGCGGTTTAGAACCACCGCAAAACAAGCTACTTTCGTTTATTTGCTATTTAGCGGCGGTTAGCAAAATCCATTCACATTTTGCGGCGGTTATTCCAGCGGTTGACTAAAACCGCCGCTATCCGTTTTGCCGCGCCCTATCTTCCGGCGTTTCATGAAACCGCCGCGAAATGTTTTGCGTGAACCGCCGCTAAACGGTTCCAGGAACCGCCGCTAAATGGCATTTTTGTTGTAGTGTATACTCGAAAACAAACGGCAAGTATTTTTAACTCAAAACAAAAGATTTTAACCAAGATATGGGTTTTTTCTTTTTGAACTTATGACGAGATAGGGCTACTTTTTTGAAAAACAATGTAAAAGAAAAATAAACGTGCTGTCTATTTAATCTGTGGATTAATCTATTTAATTCGTTATTATTTTTGAGTTAATTGGATTCAACTTATTTAGTCAAAATTTTTAACGGACTTAATTTTAAAGAAAAATATAGGTAACCTAATTTTAAATATAAAAATCATTCGTTTAAATAAATAATAATTGATCCAATAAATTTAGCCTGTTTTATCGACTCTGTGTTGTTGTGGTCTTATGGAGGGCCAATGACGACTGCTGACCAACAAAAACCCATAAAGATATTCTGGTCTTATGAATTTAGCCCGTTTTAACGTATTCGGACTAGAAATCAATCGGATCGAGACATAAAACCACTAATTCGTTATGGGTTATAGACTAAACCGTTTAAATTAATATTAATTAATATAATATATAAAAATATAATTTTATATCTTATGTATGATAAATTTTAGAAAATCATTACGAATAATTAAAAAAATGATATGATTGTAGCTGGGCAGTGGAGCTAACTTTTTTTCTTAATGGAATACATCTTTGTGTTTGAAGGAAAAAATTAACATCTTTTATTAATTAAATATAAAAATACTGTAGTATTGACATTTGACGTGCTTGAATAGTTGAATATTCATTAAAGAAGTCAGAAACAAAGCCAATGAATATAATGTTAATTATTAGAGAAGCGAGATAATTGAAGCATATTTTAATTATTCATATAAATCAAGGAGTCAGTGGTGAATTAATCAATCTCTAAAAGTTTATATTTTGTATAGATTAGCCCTTAAAAAAATTAATAAATTTTGTTAGAATAACAAAAATAGATAAATTAGTTAAAATTAAGATTTTTTATCTTAATCATAAGATTTAATTTAAAAATAATATATTAATATCTATTATTTTAAAAAAATTTATTAATATTTTTTTAAAGAACTCAAACTTAACTCATTAATAATTAAATTTATTTGTAAGCTCAAATTTAATTCACAAAAAATTTACAAATTGACCTAAATGCATGAACTGACTCACAAAACTTAAATCTATGTAAATAAATTATAATTACGGTAAAAACTCAGGTGCAGTTGACTTCACGTGAAGTCAATCTGAGAGTCGTTAAATAATTTGACTGATTTAACTAAATTTTCATCTAACAACTCTTAGATATCAACTTCACGTAAAATCGACTTCACCTGAATTTTCTAAAAGATTCTCTTAAAAGTTCACAAGTCACAACGATACGCATGGGAAGTTGGAATTAATCCACTAAAATGAGGCCTATAGCTTGCATCGCATCCTCGCAAGTACGTGAGAAAACGCATTGTAGACTGTAAGAAGGGATTTATAGATATGGCATTTTTTGAAAAATATGAAATTTTAGTATTATTTAAAAATTATTAATTTATATTTTTAGAATATTTAATTTAATTTGATGTATTTTAATTTTTTTATTTAGTTAATTAGACTTTATATTTATAGATTTAGGATTTTTTTATTTTAACCTAATAAAAAGTTATAAATACTTCATTAATAACTATTGTAGTCATAATATAAAAAAATTAGAAAAATGTCAAAATATTTTTTAGAATTCATGGTGTACATAAATTAAATTGAATAAATTCTTTTTTATTTACATCAAGAAATTAAATAAAAAAAAAAGAATGATTTTCTGTATATATTAATTTCAATCTATTTTTTTTATTTTAATTTATTTCCTTTATTCAATTTCAATCATTATCTTTTTGTTTATCCTTTGAATACTTTATCATCCTCCTTCGCTACAATTTCATATAAGTTTGCACATTCTATCACGCTGAGCTTGCTGGCCTTGCAGTTTTCTTTATGTTTATTTTGGTTTAAACTATGACTGTTTTTTCTGATTAGAATGTCTGATGAAATTAGTACAAATCAAATCATATATTAAAGTATGTATTCACTATCTTGATCTTGTATATATGTATTCATATGGTCGATCAAATTTATTGCTTCCAAGTTTTGATCCATTGGAAGGTAGCTACCCATTTACGATATATTGTATTTATTGAAAAGCTAATTAATGACAAAAAAAAATTAATATAATTTTAATTGCAATCACAAATTGAAGAGGCAAATGAAATTGTTAGAAATAAGAGACTAAATTGGGAGAAAGAATTTGTATATTATTGAGTATATTTAAGTTGTCTATTCAAATTGTCTTGAAAGATACAATATAAAAGGGTATTTATAAGTGTAAGAGAATTGTAATAATAAAGACGTAATATTCTATAATAAATATTCAAATATACTAAATAATTCTAATTGATTCTAATTGATCTTAATTATATTCAAATATACTAAATTTATTGAAAACAATGAAATAAAAAAATACATAAACTGATAGAACAGGTGCAGACGAAACTGCTGGAAGGAAACGCAGATGGAACTGCCGCTATCTGAAGGAAGCGCAGACGAAACTGCCACTGTCTGAAGGAAGTGTAGAGGGAACTGACTGTCGGAAGGAAGCGCAGATGGAACTGCCGCTTATCTGAAGGAAGTGCAGACGGAACTGTCGGAAAGAAAAATAGACGGAACTGCCACAAGGAAACACAGACGAAATGCAGACGGAACTGTCACGAGAAAACGCAGACGGAACTGCAGACGGAACTGCCACGAGAGAACACAAACGGAACTGCCACAAAAGAACGCAGGCGGAACTGTCACGAGAGAACGCAAACGGAACTGCCGAAAGAGAGCGAACACTATATGATTTCTTCATGAGAATAGGTAAGCAGCGGATGACAATGGTGTTTGATCATTCGACTCGAAAAAAACACAAGATAGAGAAAATAGGCTAGTCAGTGACGTGAAAAAGTATAAAAGGAGTGACAAAAGGGGAAGAAGAATGACATAGAAAAAAATGCAAAAACTATGGTGATAGATTTCACCGCAAGGAAACAACCTATCCTTTTTAAGGAGGATACCATGGCTCTGATACCATGTTAGAAATAAGAGACTAAACTGAGAGAAAGGATTTGTGTATTATTGAGTATATTCAAGTTGTCTATTCAAGTTCTCTTGAAAGATACAATATAAAAGGATATTTATAAGTGTTTAGAGAATTGTAATAATAAAAACATAATATCCTATAATAAATATTCAAATATACTAATTGATTCTAATTATATTCTAACAAAAATGCCTCACCACATTATTATGAAAGAATGTCGCCAAGAGTCATCAGTGATTTTTACTTGTATAATTGGCTCTTGTTTCCATCATTAGTAATTCCATTGGTCTAATATTTAACATTATATTATAATTACTTTCACTTGTTCGTTGCTACCTCCACATTTCTCTTAAAAGTCTTTAATACTTTTAATAAATTAAATACATTAAAAAAAATTTATTTATTATACTCTTAACATGTTATAAAAAGACATTTTATCCAAATATATATTTCAAGTACATCTAGTTACAACTATGTTATTATATATATACACGAATCCACGTTCAATACTTGCCTTCAATTTTTTGCAATCATCAAAGAATTAAAAAAAAATGAAAAGGTTGCAGAAGATTTCTGTGATAGTAATATATTTCATAAGTGTAGTTCCATTGTTTTTAATGGCTCAAAATAATCCAAACGACTATCTTAAAGTTCACAACGATGCACGTGCAAGTGTTAGAGTTCAACCGTTGAAGTGGGATTCGATGTTAGAAAAATATGCTCGTGACTATGTGAATAAACATGCTGTAAACTGTACTGCAAGAAAGCATTATCATCAAAAACATACCAGAATTGTTGAACGTTATCCAGAATTTATTACTGGAGCAGAAGCTGTGACTAATTGGGTGAAAACGAAACTAAATTATCATTATCCATCCAACTCTTGTGTTGATGGTAAGATATTTAGCTGCATTCGCTATGTTCAAATTGTTTGGAGTGCAACTACTCATTTAGGTTGTGCTAGAATCAACTGTCACCATAATAAAAAAGACGTTCTTATTAGTTGTTATTATTACCCTTCACACAACTTTCCAGCTGAACGTCCCTATGTATTACTTGAATTACCAATTTAAATTAAATAAACTCATCAGCTTTCTTGCATACAGTAGATTATTATAAATGATTGTTATCATTACTGAATAAATTTAAATGTGCATGTTACCATCCATGATACCAATATGTAATAATTTAATTTGGCTAGTCTGCCTGTATAATATTAAGTTGTTGGTCTTAAATTTTTGCCAAAGGCTGATTTATTTGCCTTGTGTGTGCGTGTTATATATGTGTCCATCTTTTCATGTAATAATTTTTTTCTTCTATTTAAAAAATATGCAATTAATATTAATTATCAATTAAAGGACTCATCGTGATGGTGTGTAAGTCCTCGATTAGTTTGACAATAATCAATTTAAAGTTGAAAAATATTGTTTCTGCCAAAAAGTTTTCACTACATAAAGTTAAAAGTTAAAACATCAATTTCACACAAACTAAAGTAATTGAAATCAAACTTGATCAGTTGATCCTCACGTGTGTGTAACTGTGTATGCTTGTATGTACTCTATTGAGACAAAAATCTCATAAAAATATTTCCAACTTTCAAACCTAAACCCATTTACTTGATTATAAATATAGTGTTTTGCTTAATAAAAATTTCATATGATGTTGCGGCATTAAGAAAATGATGGACCCTACTTTATAATAGTAATTACATTTTATTTGCAAAAATTTTCATCAATGAAAGAAAAATATACCGAATTTCGTAAATAAAAGAGTAAACCCAACTCAATTTTTGTATTTTCTGGAAAGACAAAAAAAAATGAACATTTTCAATCTCTAACACAATTATTTTAAAATAATACAATTTTTCTGTTAAAAAAATTACTAAATAATAATGAAAATTAGTATTGTAGAATTTTTATTGCAAAATACGTGACACCAACTCTATTGCTTTCTACAAATGCCAATTTTATGTAACCTTGACACCATGCATTTTGACTTCTTTAAATGCCATAAACACAGAATTTTTTCCGATCGGTGCTTACCGAGAATTTTTTATTTTTAATATTGGAGTGGTAGTGGTATTTTTTTTAAATGTGGATTGTTGGGGTGTTATACTTAAATGTGGGATCGTTTAACTAGAGAAGCAGAAATCGGACCGTCCGATTTGTTAGAGGTACAGAAATCGGACCGACCGATTTGTGAGAGATACACAAATCGGTCCCAGGGATTTCTGAGAGGTACACAAATCGGTCCCATGAATTTGTGTTAAAAAAATTAAAAAAATTTAAGTACAGAGATCGGTCCCATAGATTTGTGTACTTCCACAGTTTTGAAAAATACCAAAAATTACCATGTTAAAATATATCACCACTTTTACTTCCATAACAAAAAAAAATTAGCCCCTTACCGACTCTCGACTCGGAAGGAAAGATAAATCACTCAGTGCTTACAAAGACAACTAACAAACCACAAACTTCAACAACTTATAAAGAAACTAATAACCAAAACATAAGATAACAGATTTAAACATGAAAAAACAAAACAAAACAAAACAAAACATTAGACAAAGCATCTTCATATCTCTTTTTCTCAATAAATCAAACATCTTCGACCCTCCCACCTCACCAGAGAGACAAAAATAAAAGAAACATGAATCAACCAATAAACATAAAACTTGTTGCCAAATGTGTTTTGTTCTTCAACATGAAATTACTTTCTTCTCTTTTTCTTTACTGAGTCGACCCTACCACTGTCCAAGCATTGCTGTGGCTTCCTTCCACTACTGTTTTGACAGAATTAGCCACATATTTATAAGGATGTGTTTGGATAAGTTAATATTTGCACACACACATATACTTAATATACATAATTGATTGATGTAACATCAATACATTAATTAAAATTAAAACCGTTCAAAAGGTGATGTAATAACAATACATTAGTTAAAATTAAAATCGTTCAAATTTGATAAATATTAGTATATTAATCAAAATTAAAACTGTTCAAAAGTTGATATAACATCTTTAAAGAGGCAACATTGTTTTGATAATGTGGTGAGGCATTTAATTTGCCTCTTCAATTTGCCATTGTTTTAATAATGAAGGCACCCTTGTTACTTGTTATTATTATCCTAAAGGCAACATTCCATGTCAACGCCCCTACCCTTTGCATTAACGGGCAAAGAGGAGTGCTAGGGGCCAGGAATTTTTGTGTTTTGTAACTATTAATTGGTCATCAATAATCTTTTTAATGGTGTGAGATTACATCTAATGGTGGGAGATCACTCACTTTTCTTTTGATGGTTAAGTGCTGGTCATAAAACACAAAAGTTGCTAGTCCTCTAGACTTTCCCATCAAATTAATGAAGGCACCCTTGTTACTTGTTATTATTACTTGTCTTGCAGTTTTTTTATAGGACATTCTGGTTTAAACAACAGTTGTATTTTGTCAAAGACTTTTTATTTCGTCTATTGTTTTTTATGCGGCCATTTTTTATGTAATAGGAATATTGTTTCTTCGAACACATTATTCTCAAAATAAAAAAATTTGACAAATTGATTCATGATGTTTTATAATATTAAATAAATTAAGTCTTTAATAAAGAAAAATAAGTTAATTTCTAATATTTTTAATCAAATACAAAATATTCCTAAATCATATAAACACAGATGACCAAAGAGATTAAGAAAAGAAAAAGTTAAAATAATAATAGAAAAATATAAAAATAAAGAAAAACTTGTCATTATTATATACATGAAAAATCAAACCCTCCAAAAAGAAGAAATAAAAAATGAATTAAATAATTTGGTGCTAATTGTTGAGTCTCCTTTGTAGTCCATCGTATACACAATACAAAACTTATATACATTTATGCAGCAACTTATCATTGAACATACAGCAACAAATTTTTAAATAGAATTTAGTTCTATAACAAATTAATTTTTGTCTTGTGAGAGTGCATATCATAAGACAGCAACCAAAATTACAAAACTAACAGAAACGCGGCAATAGTTACAACAATTTCGAAAATTCCGCCACAAGAAGTCTTCCTAGCATCTGTAGTACAAAACAAAGCTTGCATTAATGAAAGAGAAATTATTGGGTTAGCAATTTTTAGTATTTTTGTTCATCATTTGACTAACACAAACTAAATTATTTTTAATAATAAATTTTATTAATTTATATATGCAAATTCTAAAAAATATGGATGTAAACAGTATTGATTCATGTGTGTAAAATTATAGTAAATATAGGTGCAAATTATATGTTTCTTACATGCAAAATATTTATAAATATAGATTAAATACTAGTTAAAAATGATAATATTTACCGACTATGTAGCATTATTCTTAATGTACTTCTAAATGAGAATTATTGCTAAAAGCAAGGTAACCAAGCAGTATAAATAAGATGAGACTCACCACTAAGAAGAGTTGTGACATTAGAATAAAATTGATAATCATTATACCACATGAAACAATTATGACCATAAATCTCCCATCTTCGTTTGTTTCCAATAACATTTCTGAAAATGGAAAATTGAGAATCAAGACACGCTCTGCAATCAACTCTGCTGATATCTCTTGTGCATTGAGCCATGCCATATCGACTCGAATTCAAGACCGATGTTTGGAACATATATGGCTGCTCTGGAGCTGAACCTGCTATTCCAATCATAAATTCAAGCCCTTCTGGAACCACATAAGACTCATCAAAATCTGTGTCATTTGTGATCGCCGCCGCCGTCGATTCCATTACTCCAAAGAAGCTCTCGTTCGAATACCGAAGGAAACACCATGTGAACCAGATTGCAACATCTCTGCTCTTAGAACAATCACGTGTTGCAACCTTGATAGATTCTAAGGTGCAATTTGAACAATTCTTTGCTGAAACATCACCTCTGCATAAAACTGCACCATAAACCTTGTTACTCTTTTTTCCTACACTTGCTTGGTAGAAACCATGGTGATCAACCACGTTAGAAGCTAGAGAATCCAACAAACTTTGCAGATTCCTCTCCGATTCTTCTCCCTTCACAGAATAATCGGCTTGTGAGCACTCTGAACCTCTTTGTAGATCTGTATCAGCAATGCTAAAATCATTTGGAAGAACTAAAACAACGAAGCTAATAACACAAAGAACAATAACATAGTACAATGTCTCCATTTTTTTCTTTTTTCTTTTTTTTTTAAGCGGTATCTTTAGTAGCAGACGATTAAGATCGGAAATTAATAACAAATGTGTGTCCTACTATGCAAAAAAAAAATTAAATTCAAACCTTTAATTAGGACTTTGTTTATTTGCAAGTATGCAAAGTCAACTCTTGGGTGACGACCAAATATATGTACACTAAAATGTTTTAGATTTGAATAGCAAAGTCAACGATTTTTTTTTTTTTATATTTTTTAGACCTTTGGTTTAGTCATTATTTTTTTTTTTTAATTTAAACCTAGGAAGCCCAAATAAGACTCAAAGTAGTTGAATTTGTGGAGGTTTTAATTTGGATTCCGGTTATATCATTATTACGATTTAGACTAAACAAATTTTAAATGAGTTAAATTCTAAAATCGTGTTGAGGTTGTCATTGTGTACCAAAATCGTCTCTAAGATTTTAATTGCACCAATTACGTTTTTGAAATTGACAAAAATACACCACATTAGTCCCTGACCCATTTTCTATTAACGACATGATGACATGACTTGATGATATGGGTTGTTAGTGACACATGTCACTCCATGGTTTGGCCATGTGTAATGGTATGATGATGTGTTGACCAGTACACATGGCAAGCTAATGTGGATGATTGTGTCACATGTTGCAATGCTATTTGGCCACGTGTCCGTTTGTGCCACGTGTCGCAACAGTATTCGTCCACGTATCATGTATTATGTCATCATTGTAGATGTACTAAATTAGTCCCTCACTTTGCATTAAGTGACTCATTTTAGTTCCTGAAATTGAATGTCGTGCATCAAATTAGTTCCTTTACTAATTTTTTCTCATTTTTTAAAAATTGTAAAATTTTTAATATTTTGGATACACTAATTTTAATTCTATTTTTTTATATATTGTTTAAATATAAATCCTTTTATAAAAATATTTAAGATTTTAGTTTTAATTATATATTTTTTTCTATGATAATTTAATATTGGTAAATTTTGTAATATATAAGTATGTTATTATAAAACAAGAATTATATGATTGATTAGACAGATTATTTTTTATCAAAAAACATGTGTTTTTAACAATAAATCAAGAATTAAAATACACTTTTTTTTCGGTTCTTATGAAATACACGTTTTTGTTGTGTGTAAACGGGCTAGACTGAAGGCACTTCAAGCACCTTCACTACCATCTCCGACCTCTTCAGTCCAGGCGAAAGAGGTCGGAGATGGTTGATAAACCCCAATTTTGTGGTTTATCTTGTGCTTAATTTAGTAGATTTTATCAACTTATCCCCCATTTATTCATATAATTTGCATATTTTTAAGATTCCTTCCTAATTTTGTGCTATGATTGAAAATATGCTTTCTAGGCCTTAAAAATGCTAATTTTATTCCTCTCTTGTTGCCATTCGATGTCGTGATATGTTTGTTAAGTGATTTCAGAGTTTATAAGGCAGGAATGGCTTAGAAGATGGAAAGGAAGCATGCAAAAGTAGAGGAAACACAAGGATTTGTAGATTTGAGAAGCCGATGCCGACGCGCAGACATGGATGACGTGTGCACGTGATCGCGCCATACTCCAATCCACACGTACGCGTGACTGACGCGTACGCGTGACGAGCGGCATGTACCTCACTAAAGTGAAATCGCTGGGGGAGATTTTTGAACTGATCTTTGGCCCAATTTCGAGCCCAGTATGCAGATAAGACTGGGAGTGAAGGAGGATGGGGGAGGGAGCCATTCATTCATACACACACTTTAGTTTAGATGTAGAATTCTAGAGAGAGATGCTCTCTCCTCTCTAGATTTAGGGTTCTTAGTTTTATTTTCTTTCTAGATCTAGATCTCATTCCTCTTTCATTTTAGCTTTCCTTTACTTTTATTTGTTCTAACACTTTATTTCTCTTGTCAATTCCTTTATTTTGTCAATTTAGTTTATGAATTCTTTTGTTATTTTCAATTCTCTTTTTAATGCAATTTTATATTTTCATGTCTCTTAATGTTTGATTTAGTTTCCATTGTTGATTTCTTGCTTTGGTTAGTTATAGCTTTCTTCAATTCTCGCAAATTGTGATGTTTACTTTTATTGCGCTCTAGGTGTTTGTTAAAATGTTTTCACTAGTTATAGAGTAGTTTTTCATACTCTTGGCCTAGGCTAAGGAAATTGGGTGAACTTGCGTCATTGGGTCTAATTAATTGGTGATTTGAGAACCCTTAGTGGTCAATTTGATACCTATTAACGCTAGCCTACTACTAAGTCAATTAGTAGTTAGGTTGGGACTTATAGGTTGATGTTGATCAAGCCTATTTGACTTACTTCAAGTATAGAAGTAGACTTGATAGGTTTGGTCCCTCATAATTCTCAATATATGGTTTTTAGACAAGGATGGTGATCTCAATTTCTATGCCGTAGCCAAGAGTTCTTTTCCTTTCCTTTATTAGTTAATTGTCATTTACTTTCTTATTATTTACTTTTCTTGTCAATCACCAAATCAAACCCCCTTCTTCCTTCATAGCCAATAATTGAGCACTTCATTGCAATTCCTTGTGAGACGACTCGAGGTTTAAATACTTCGGTTTATTTTTATTGGGGTTTGTACTTGTGACAATCATATTAAAAATTTGATTGAGGATTGTTTGTCGGTTGGGAGCTATACTTGCAACGAGATTATTTCTCTTATTGAGAAGAAATTTCTAAGCTAACGATTATACTCAGATCAATGGTAGTGGGGATACTTGTCTTCACGTCAACTCCAAGACGGCGGTTAGGGGTACCCGCAAGAGAAAAAATATTTTATAAAAATACTTGTATTTAAATAACATATGAAAAAATAGAATTGAAATTAATGCATTTAAAGATATTGAGAATTTTGAATTTATAGAAAAAAATTAAAAAAAAAAACTAATGAAGGGACAAGTTTAATACATGACATTCAATTTCAGGGACTAAAATGAGTCACTTAATGTAAAGTGAGGGACTAATTTGGTGCATTTACAACGATGACATAGAAGATGACACGTGGACGAATACTGTTGTGATACGTGGCACAACCATCCACATCAGCATGCCACATGTTATCCGTCAACACATCAACATACCATTACACGTGGCTAAACCATGGAGTGACACGTGTCACTAACAGTCTACGTCATCAAGCTATGTCATCACGTCTCTAATGAAAAATAGGTCAGGGACTAACGTGGTGTACTTTTGTCAATCTTAGTAACGTAATTGGTGTAATTAAAATCTCAAGGATAATTTGAGTGCACGACACTAATATCAAGAACTATTTTGAAATTTAATTCAACTTTAAATTAATGTTGTAAGTGTGAGGAGTTATGAAATTAGTTTCATAGTAAGAAAGAATAATAAATTTATAAAATGAAAAATTTATTAATTTAATATTTTTAAATTTTGACTTAGATGTAGACATGTGGCTAATTTTTTTGGATATGAAAAATATATGTGTGTTGTGCATAGTTGTGGAAACTGTGAGTAATAGACATGGATGTGGGACAATTTTTTCTGAAACAAGGAATGAAGAAATCGGACCATCCGATTTCTTTGTAAAAAATTTTTAAGTTTACTAATCGGACAGTCCGACTAGTGTGAAAAAGAAAATTTAAACTTTGGTGAAGGTAATCGGACCCTCCGACTTGTATTTAAAAAATAAAAAAAATTGGAGTACACAAATCGGACCATCCGATTTGTGTACTCCAAAATTTTTAAATTTTTTAAATAGAAATCGGACCCTCCGATTTGTGTACTCAAAAATCGGACGGTCCGATTTTTACTCCTAACACCACAGTCGCGTAAAGCACCTATACACTCCATAATTACGTACTACACCATTTCTCCTTCCACACTTAAATTAAAAAGTGGGTGTAGGACTACCGTGGAGAGAAAATATAAAATAAAAACACACTACATGTCTACACTTTTTAATTTAAGTGTGGAAGGAGAAATAGTGTAGTACGTAATTATGGAGTGTATAGGTGCTTTACGCGACTGTGGTGTTAGGAGTAAAAATCGGACCGTTCGATTTCTTCATTCCTTATTTCAAAAAAAATTGTCCCACATCCATGTCTAATACTCACAATTTCCACAACTATGCACAACACATATATTTTTCATATCCAAAAAAATTAGCCTCCTACACCTTCTCGAACCATCTATTCATTCACCTACAATTTAGTGGAAGGTTTTAACTTCAGATACCTTCCAAATTTGGAAGCAAACTATATCTTAAAATTTTATACATTCAGAATATTACAATTTTTTTTTTACACTGTTCTTTCGGCTTAGGATCTAAAATTCTAAATACATAAATTCTGCGTGAAAAAAATAATCTCATTATTTATTTATTACTTTAAAAAAAATACATTATATACGCTAACTACATGGAAATTTTGACATGAGAAAAATATTACCATTAAGATAAACTTAAACACGTGAATGCAAAAAGGAGTCTCCACTTGGCCATGAAATGATGTACCTTATGACTATTATGAACAGAAACATTATGATATGATGTAGTTATGATTTCTAACCCAATTGGATCATAGTGAGATGGCTAATTATAGTATACAGATTTTCATATATAGATATTCTCTTAGAAGGATATCATGATGACACGTGGAATAATATTGGTAGGTGGAGGAACAGTTTAGAAATATGGTTCAGAGAACTTGAGAGCTTATGGGAGGATTTAGAAGTAAGCCATGCTGTTGGCTTGACTTAGATGTAGTGAAAATAGATCTTTAAATGTTTGGCCCCATAATGGAGTATTGGATTGTGATATTGGATCTCAAAGTAGATCTTTTATTGTTTGACTTTATTATTAGTTTGTTGTTTGGTTTTTTGAGATATTATTTTAATTTGGGTAAAGTATACTTTTTGCCCCTAAAGTTTGATCAAAATTTCAAAAATACCCCTAAGTTTTATTTTGTTTCAATTTTGTCCCAAAAGTTTTCGATTTGCATCAAATATATCCTTACCGGCTAAATTTTCAAAAAAATTAAGACCAATCTAACGATAATGCATGAAAATTATGCTTGATTTGCTTATGTTGAGGGTTGTTCTTATAAAATTGTTGTTGAATTGGTCTTAAATTTTTTGAAAAATTAGCTGTTAGGGGTATATTTGATACAAATCGAAAACTTTTGGGACAAAATTGAAACAAAATAAAACTTAGGGATATTTTTAAAACTTTTGTCAAACTTCAGGGACAAAAAATATATTTTACCCTTTTAATTTTATACTCAAAAAATTATTTAAATTATAAATATTTTCTTATTCATAATTATTAATACATATGTTTTTAAATATATATAAATAAAAAATTTCAATTTTTTTATTTTTAAAATATTTTTTAAAAATATATATTTTACGTTGAGTACTTTTTATTTATTTTAAAATATTTTGACAGCAGAACTTTTTTAAGAGTGTGTTCCAAAATTCAGGGTGATTTAAAAATTTTATCCATATTTATTTGATATTATTTATAATAAGTTTGCCAACTTTGAAATTAATCAAATTAAACAAAACTACTTTTATTAAAACAATTCTATTAACCATAAAAGTTTTATTATTAAAAATAATAATGACAAATGTTAAAAAATAAATTTTTGGTATTTTTACTTAAATAAATTAAATTTCATATTTATATTTGCATGTATCTTTTTAAAATATTTATAATTTTTTTACATTAAATCCAAGAAAAAAATATTCATAACTAACTTTGGGCCATGCAAATTATAAAAATTTTGGAAAAGAATACAAAGTTAATTGAAAAACGGTGAAATAATAGATCTTTATATACTATTTAGTTTATGTTTTGGGTTTATATTTGAGTAAAGTATTTTTTTGTCTCTTCAACGTTTGGAGTAAGTTTTAAAGTTGTCCCTAACGTTTCAATCGTCCTATTTAAGTCTTTAACCTTTTAAAATTGACTCAATGTTGTTCTGCCGTTAGGGATCCGTTAACAGAATTGACGGCGGGACAAAATTGAGACGATTTTGAAACGTTAGGGACTTAAATAGGACGAAAACGTTGGGGACAAAAACGATATATAGAAATAAATTTTAATTTTATCCTTCAATAATATTAATTTTTTACTCTACATAATATTCAATTATTTTTTAATCACATCTAAGTAAATTACATTTAACGAGGAAAAATAGTTTTTGATGTACTCTTACCGTAGTGTGACTAGGCTCTTGGTATTAGGCCTTTCTTCTTGCATGGATGCGGGAACACACCTTTTGTTCTACAACCCACCGTAGCTTCTGCACTTTCCGTTTCCTTCTTTCTTCGTTGTTGAATGACGTGACCGAAGAAAAAGAGAGCCGAGAGAAAAGAGACAATGTGGCTTTTGGTGGAAGGCAAGAAAGGTTAAATGAATCGACATAGTTGTAAGAATCGGTCTGGATCGACCTGTTCGACTACAAAAGCCGGTGGACCGGACTCGCAACTGGTCTAGTGCAATCTTGAAACAGCTTAAGGAACAGAACCGGTCAAAGTTGGTTAGAATCGGTCAAAGCTAGTCAAAGCAGGTGAAAACTTCTTAGAATCGATAAAAATCGGTTCAACCGAATCGTTCGGAAGAACTCCAAAATTGATGAAAATGTCGTTTGAATCTAAGTCTTCTTTATTCTGCATGCTCTCGTTGGTACTAAGCTATGTTGTTCCTTCTTATTTTAAATACTAATTATTAATTACGTAGTAAAAACGTGCATTAATTTTTTTAGATATTATTTTAATTTTATAATCAATTATATTTTAAGTAATCTTATTTTTTGTTATTCATAATTATCAATATAAATATAAGTAAATATGTATTAATAAAAAATATCAAATATTTGTATCAATTATAGTATAATTTTTTTATAATTTTATGATATTTATTAATATTATTTGTCAATAAATATATATAATATATAACGACATTATAAATATAAACTAATTATATAGTTTTTAACATAAAAAATATTGACGTCAATATTAATGAAAAATTAAAAAAAATTTATTATGAAAAAAGATTAGAATTTTATATACTTACTTGATAAGTAGATTGTAAGTTGTTGAATTTTTGCAATGCTAAAATACTATGTCTATTATGAACAGTCAAGAAAAAAAATTCTCTTGTAAAATGAGAGGAGATTTTACACAATAATAAATAAAATATTTAATTAGAATATTTTTTGTACAACACAGTTTATATATGAATCTTATAAATTCTGTTAATTAATGAACACATTTATTAGAATTTCTAACATTTGAGAATATATATTTTGAATTCTGTTGATTAATGAACTGTCTCATCGAAGTCTTGACCCTCAATGTCAAACTCCATCGGCCAACGCTGTGCAACGTTCTACCCTAAATCCATACAAATCAAAGTGGGACTTGGCACAATGGGTCAGCACCTTCACCGCCTCGGACCACTTCGACCACGGGCTGATCCCGCACGCCACCGACAGGAGCAGCAGCAATAACACCACCGACGGCGGTCCTCCTCACTGCACCTAGGGATTCCTTCGATGTTATGACATTGTTGAAGCGAAGACCCAAGTGCATGCTTGTCATCCTTTTTCTTTTTTTTGCCCCAAACAAGGCCCATGTCGCCAACCTCCCTCCAACGGAATGCGGGATGTTCAAAACCCCATTCAACTACACCCCACCATGCCGGCTCTATCGCACCTTCCATATGCTCATGCCACCTCCTCTGCACCAGCTGCATACTGCAACAAGGGGCCAACACGTGTTGACATGTGAAACAAAGTGAAAATAAATCTGTATATCTGTATGAACTTTGATCTGTACACTAGCGCGATCATATTTTTAAAGGTTAAGTACTAAAATCGTCTCTAAGGTCTAGGGTGAAAATCAAAATCGTCCCCGACCTTTTTTTGTTATTAAAACCATCCCCAACGTTACAAAACGTTATAAAATCGTCCTTTTTTACTTTAATTTTATTTTCTTGACCAAATTACCCTTAAAATTAATAAAAATAAAATTAAAAAAAACCCAACACCCCCCCCCCAACAAAAACCCCATCCTGTGTCTCCGTGTCTCTCCCTCTCTTTCCTTTCATCTCCTTCTTCGGGAACCCTCCCTCCCAACCACAACCCCAATTCTTCCTCTCTCTCTTTCTGCCACCGTATCATCTCCGCCCCCACCTTCTTCTCCACCTTCTTCTCCCTTTCCATCACCAACCTCAACCCTTCCTCCATTAACGTTGGCCTCACCTTCCTCATCTCCTTCTCCACCTTCTTCTCCCTTTCCATCACCGACCTCAATCCTTACCCCTCGACGACAACCATGTCCTCTGACCCTTCTTCGGCGCCGACTCCTTCTCCGTCGCGCTCTTTCTCTGGCAGCGCCGGCATGCGTTCTTCCTTTCACAGCGCCACGCCTCCGTTCTGCCTCCTGCAATGTTGCGCCTCCGTTCTGCCTTCTTGTCGTATCGCTCCTCCTTCCAGATTCAGATATATTCTTCTTCCTGTTCTGCTTCTCTGATTCTCTGTTTTGCTTCCTGGAACTCACCACTTTCCATGGGGATCGATGCGGGTAGGAGGAGTGAGGTCAGTTGTGAGAGGTTGGGAAGGTGGAGAGCAGAGGGTGGTGGGATCGATAGAAGCGACTTTGAGTTTGTCGTCTTCAGCCTCGAATCCCTCTTCTTTTTGTTCTTCCTTTTTTTATTTTTTTCTGAAGAACATAAATTGATAAATATCATTTTTTTAAATTTTTTAATTTCTGTTGCTGTTGAATTTGGATCTGAAGTTGCAGTTGATGATTGCTGAATTGTTGTTAAATTTAAATTTTTTGTTGATTTATTTTGTGGATATTGTTGTTGATGTTTTGTTCATTTTGTTGTTGCTGTTGCTAAATGTGTGTTAATGTTGCTGAATTTATTGCTTAATTTGTTGTTGCTGTTGCTTAATTTAGTTTGTGGGTGGGTGATAGTGATTTAGAGAGAAGGAAAGTGTGATAGTCATGAAGGCAGTGGTGATGGCCATGAGAAAAAGAAGAGGGAGAGGAAGAGAGTTGCCTAAGGATGATGAAGATGATGCAAAACATGATGCATAGGTGTGATAGTGAGGGAGTTACGGGAGGAGAGGGGAGGGGAGGGGAGGGGAAAGGAGGGGGAGTTTGTTTTAATTTTTTAATATTATTTTTATTACTAATGAAGAGTAATATGGTAAAAAAATAAAATTGAAGTGGAAAAGGACGATTTTATAACGTTTTGTAACGTTGAGAATGATTTTAATAACAAAAAAAGGTCGGAGACGATTTTGATTTTCACCCCAGACCTTAGAGACGATTTCAGTACTTAACCCTATTTTTAATGACCCAATACGGATTGATGACCGAATTTTTAATTCAATCAACTAAGTCAAATTAGATTTACCAATTCGACTAACAAGATCAAACTAGATTTAATAACTATGCTAAAAACAACTTTTACTAATTTTTTTTATCTAAGAACTTAATTTCATTAAACAAAAAATATGAGGGTCATCTTTGGTTTTTTGAAAATGTAATTTTTTTTTTCTTTTTGATAAACAGAAAAAAACGATTGCACATTAAGATAGATTTTTTTAAATAAATATTAAAAAAGTTTTTGCTTTTACTTTTAAAAAAAAGTATTATTGACTTAAAAAATTAAATTAATAATTTTTTAATAAAAATACTTTTTTTTTAATATGTAAACATATTTAAAATTTTATAAAAACACTTTATTCTTGAAAAAAAAATATTTTTCACTAAAAAAAATCAATCGGAATAAATACTAGCTATCAGTTACATAATAACTTTAGCATCACAACAACACACAATGAATTCAAATTATAACGGTTTAAATTTTTCTTTTACCTTTGGTATACCGTTTACTTATTTAAAATTTTAATTACAGTGTTCCTATATAATATGATTTTCTTATCATATTTTATGTAATTTAAATTTATTTATTTCATACATTGTAACTGTTAAATAGATTCTAAAATTTTTATTTATGTTTTGAAATAAAATTTTATTCTAATCTTTTTAATTATTTTACCAAATTTATAATTATAAAAATAAAAATGTAAAACCTAATTTCTCAAGATTAAAAATAATAAAAATGTAGTTGGAAAATAGGATCCCATACTTTGGCTCTTCTTAGGTTTAATATTAAGTTTTTTTTTTCTTTTTGGTTTAATATTAATTTTCCTCTAATACTATTCTAGTAAACTAATAACCACTATAGAACGGTTTTCATATACTAATAACAATAAATATAATAAAAAACTTCAAAAACGAAAGCATTTTCCAAAAAAGAAAAAAAGCCCATTAATGCTGACCCAAAACTTACCAATGGCTCACCTGTTTGTGTGGCTCCCTTAAGCTAGGGGTGTGCATGGGTCGGGTGAAACCGGGTTTGATGTGACCCAGATCCGGCCCGAAATATATACCGGGCCTATTTGTTAGACCCGAATCCGAACTTAGACCCGATGAAATCTATACACTTTCGGGCCACGATTATACCGGGTAAAAAACCGGGTGAAAACCGGGCCGTTAACATTATATTACCTTGATACCTTCTTGTAAGTTAGCATGTAAAAATATCCAAATTTTCAAGACTCCAACCATTATTTGACATGGTAAAATTCACTTAGAAAAATATAATAAGAACTAACTCTTCTCTAAAATTAAAGTATAATCATAATCAATACTAATATTGCCTAATAACACCAAATATTTAAATCAATACAAATAATACAAGATTATGCATTAGTCTAAAATCTTATGCATTTTAAACATAAAACATTAACTTATAGTCTTATATATAATGACTAATAACACAAAATATTAAGGTTTACAATACTTAAATTTCACATAATAATAGCCATCATCCATCATTAATAACACAAAATATTAATTGTGTATGATGACCGGGCCACCGGGCCGATTTCGGGTGACCCGAGCTATGGCCCGGACTCAACCCAAAATAATGATCGGGTCTACTTTTGAGACCTATACCCGGCCCTAGACCCGATGAAATCACATAAAATTAGTTTCTAAAGTGTTCGGGACCGGACCAGGTCTTCGGACCGGACCGGGCCATGCACACCCCTACCTTAAGCTGAATATAATCTGTCAAGCTGCTCTCTCAAAAGAGACAAAAAAAAAACCACATGTCATAAAGCAATTTAATCAAAAGGAATATCTGTATATCTATATAGATTTAAGTTTGTACCGGAGAGTAATCCGAGTGAGATTTGTTTGTCTTTTTTCTTTTTCTTTTACGTATAATTAACTCATCAAGTAATCATAAAGGATAGGTATGGGTATGGCCAACACGTTCAGCAATTCTTTTTAATTCTTTTGCCGATGAAGAAAGTAACAAAAGTTACCCACTAATTCAATTTCAAAAAGTTTAGTGCAACATTTGTTTCTATTCAATATTATCAACCGTCTTTTCTTTTCTTTTATTTCTTTGTTTTTTTTTTCCCTTCAAAAGCATCCTTCCCAGTTTTTATTAAATACATAAGAAAATTATCTATGAACGGTGGTTTTCCTTTAGAGTTTTATCCTCTATATTTCTTACATATTACTAAAATGTTTCACCCCGCATATTTTACTTAATTTCAGTTTTATTATGAGAACAGGATCCCGTTCAATAATTAAATAAATAAATTTGTTTTCACTAACCTATATAAATATAAAAGATATTGCTATAACAAAAAATAAAGATTTTTTTATAATAAAAATATTTAAAAATAAAAACATCATATGCAATACACACTTTTTTAAAAATTTAATTGTAATTTTTACTCTTCGTCTAATTTTTACGCGGTACGAATTAATTCTTGGTGGATCCAATATCGAGAAAACATATTCTTTCCTTGGTGAAAATTGATCCTTGATGAGAATTGGGCTTTGAGTCATTTAAGGACTTGTTGGGCTTTCGTCAGTTGGCACGGCCCAAAATTTCTTCATAAAAAAAAATAAACAAAGGTACTTGAATTTTTTAAAATTTGAAATTTCAAAGAGTAAAATGTGATCTCTCACCATTTATTTTATAGGTGGAACTAAAAATAAATATGAGAGAGAAATAATTCAAGAATAGAAGATCACACTTTACTCTCTAAAGTACAAATTTAAAATTTAGAGGATCCAAATTCCTTAATCATATATCTATAGTCTATACCATTGCAAAGGAAAAATATGTTGATAATTTTTCTTTGTTGAAACAAAAAAAAAAAAACTGAGCTTGAATCTGACTGTATTTTGCTTTGTGCATTAGAATGCAAAATAATGTGACGAAAAAGATGAAAAATTAATAAGATCATGATAGATTGCTTTTGTGTTTTCTAGTTTGCATTGACGATTGAAGGCACATTATTAGCCACAAGAAGTTGTCCTTGTCACCATGCTCTCTAATATGTCTGGAAAAATTGCCTACTTTTTGAGATAACGATATTATCGCTGCCGCACTAATAATGTTTTTTTTTTCTTTTTTAATTTCCACTGTACAAGTCAATTCATCGTTAGGTTATTGTTTATTTTTGTGTTAAAGAAAAGAAATGTTTATTTATTTGGCAGTGCCTATCCCCACTAATTCTTATTGTTATCTTTAAAAACATGCTTCTTTCTATGAATAGTTCCCATGGTTAGGCAATATATTAACAAGCTGAGAAGGAACAAAACCATTACTTTCAGTGTCTGTAGGAAAAGAAATATATCTTATTATAACAACGTACATGGAAAAAAAAAACACAGATATTTACTAACACCAAACGAAAATAGTATTTATTATATCAATTCCGCTACGTTATCAACAGTATTTCTGCCAACTTCTGCCAACTCTTATTTATGATTGTGTTTAATAGAAGTGTCTTTTTGAATGTGTCTAATAAAAATATTTTTTTTATGACTATGTCTAATAGAAGTGTCTTTATATATGTATTTTCTAGATGTGTCTCTTTATACATATATTTAAAATATAATAATTAATTATTATTAACAATAAATTAGCAGATAGTATATTGATACCCTATACTTTTCCTTATTATATATAGTCCTTATAAGATAAGAAAGTATCATATAACAATAATGTACATATTTGTGGCAAAGTAACATTACGTTTTAGTAATTCTCACCTTGATTTTTCACATAGAATTTCCGTCTCATTATTCTTATTTGACCAGATTTATAAAGATATACACACGTGCATGTGTAATAAGTTAGCAATTTCATTCTGTCTTAATACCTCCTCAAATTTGTACTAATAAGATCAAAATGAGTTATGCAAAAATAAATAGTATGTAATTTAAGAGTGTATGCTTCTAACTCAGATTAAAACTGAAATCTTTTTTTTTTTTTTCTTCATGAGATTAAAACTGAAAGCTTAAACCTAACTTAGCTTTTTGACCTTTGGGAAAAAAAAAAGAAGACCTAACTTGACCTATTCTTCGGTTTTTGCCAACAATTGTCTCAATCTAGTTGGGCATATCAATGTGACGCATATATCATACACAAACACAAGTTGTCAACTTTTACAATGGATATAATATAATACGCCCAACTGAATATATTTAACATTTCCAGGCTCAGTTCTTTTTACATGAACTCTTGCCATTGTGAGTTTAAAATTGATGAAAAACAATTCCATCGTTTTCGACAGTCTAACCTTGAAAAAGCACCAAAAAGAAAATATAAACAACTATATATTATAAAGTTCTTGTAGCCACGTAAGTATTTATCAGTATCATGCAGCAGATAGTGGATAAAGATTATGTTCACCCGCTATAAAGATTACGAACTACCTATATATATTGAAAATTAGAAAGAAAAGAAAAAGTGTATAATTTTCTTTATATATTTTATCATATATATTATAATTTTTTTTATTTTACGATTTAAACCCAAAATTCCTATATAGTATATACTAACTCCATTACAATAATGGATACACATACATGCATGATGCATTATGTAAAATGTATTAAGTAGAATAGAAGACCAAGTACACGGACTTCATTTTCAGATTAAATAACGTATTATCTCTCTTTTACTATTATGAGATCCAGGTCATCAATTCTTTTAATATATAAATTTGTGACAATGACTCTCTCTAATTTTTATTATCCGGTAGAAAACACTTGCAAAGTTGCACTCCATTATATTATTCAATATATCTTTCTTCATGTAGAAGAAGACGATGTATTTCTTCCGGGTCTTTTCACTAAAACAAATAAAAAAAATATTATTTTTTTAAACACAATTTTTGAACTTTAATTTTTTAAATACAATTTTTTTTGCATTTGGACAAGTTTGCTGCATTCCCACCAAACTCTAAAAAACTTAGCAAGTTCGCCTTACCCGGCAAACTTCACTTCAAATATATCATATTGAGTTTGGAAAGTTAATAATGGTAACTATTATCATCGTCTCCAGAGTACTACACAGGAATAAAGTCGTATTTTATTTTTAGGAAACAGTTATTTTTTTTTTACTTTATAATTAAAAAATCCTTATTAAATATGGTTTATTCCAAAAAATCCTTATTAAATATGGTTTATTCCGATGTACCTGTATATTTTTGGAGACGATGATAATGATTACCATGTTAAATATGACTTGTTTTTCTAAATTTATAATTAAAAAAATTCTTAAAGAAGTCCTGCTTATTGTCTTTTTTATGTACTCGTATATACTGTTTGGAGATCTATATACTACTTTAGAGACGATGATATGATGATATGGATTAAAAACGTGGGTTTTGAAAATTTTGAATGGAGTTGCGAACTCTATAATTTTTAGAGTTCGCCGAACTCCGGCGAACTTGCCCTAAAAAATTGTATTTAAGAAATTAAAGTTGAGAAATGGGGTTTGAAAAAATAATAATTTTTTTTATTTTATTTCAGAAAAAAAAAAAAAAACCATTTCTTCTTATGTACGAACCTATTGTTCTTGACAATTTTTTTTACTCCCTGTTGTTTTGATTAGGTTGGATCCACCAAATCATCTTTAAAAAAAAATTATAATTACTCATGTGAATTTATAATATTTAGTAATTATACAAAAACTAAATAATTGTCCATGTTCATTAAACACGTATTAAATATGCTCCATCAAAAAAAATAAGTAAGGTATGATTGACCTAAAAATGCACTCTCGAAGTCTCGATTTTTTTCGTTTTGTTTAATTCTGATTTTTCCCACTACTATTGTCGTCCATGTAGATGTTATCCATTTTGTCTTGCATGGTAACAACTCTTTGCACTCTCAAAAGTTCATGTGTATATATGTCTCTCTATATAAAGGCATAATGCCATTCATATAGGACAGCATATACTCTCTTCACCATAATATTCACACCCCCATAATCACAATCATAGCCAAGAAAATGAAGACTCTGAGTCTTGCATACTTATTATTAGTCTTCCTCACCTTCTCTGCCTTCAAATTCAATCCTTCCAATGCAAAACAAACACACCCCATTTCAGATAATAACATGCTCAATACTATTGACCACTTGCTAGATAGAATCTATCAATGGAGAAATGAAGCACAAGAATCACAAACATTTGTTTCATGGCTTATGGTTCTTGCAGGAGTGCTATGCTTCATAGCTTCTTCCATATCTAGTGCTGGTGGAATAGGTGGTGGTGGCCTTTTCATACCAATACTAACCATTGTGGCTGGCTTGGACCTTAAGACAGCTTCAAGTCTCTCTGCTTTCATGGTCACAGGAGGGTCAATAGCAAATGTTATGTGCAATCTATGCAGAAAAAGTACTAAGCTTGGGAAAAAGTCATTGATTGACTATGACATAGCTCTTTTGTCCGAACCATGTATGTTGCTGGGAGTGAGTGTGGGAGTTATCTGCAACCTTGTTTTCCCAGAATGGTTGATCACTGCACTTTTCGCCGTCTTTCTTGCTTGGTGTACCTCAAAGACTTGCAATTGCGCGATGCGGTTTTGGAGGAATGAGTCAGAAGAGATGAGGAAAAAGTTTGGCCTTGCTGAGAAACTTGAGAAGGGGCAGCCAGGAAATGAGATAGGCACCACTGAAGAAAACAAAGAAAATGAAGGGTCAAAGAGCATTGAAGAGCCTCTTCTTGTTCCTGAAGTCAACAGCAACGAGAGACTCCCTTGGTTGAAATTGGGGGTCTTGTTTTTGGTCTGGTTCTCCTTCTTTTCTGTCTATCTTCTTCGCGGCAACAAATATGGACAGGTAAGGTTATCATTAGGCTGCTTGAATTTTATGTAACAGCACCTAATTGGATGACAGTATAAAAATATTTTAAAAAAAATCTATTATTATGTTTTTGAGATAGATTTACCAAACTTTTAGAGTAGTTGTTTTTCTTCTAACTTTGACTCCATTATGTTGTTAATCCCTGACTGCTTGCAATTGTTCAAACTGTTCAGAGCATCATTCCAATGGAGCCATGTGGATTAGAATACTGGATTCTGTCATCAGTTCAAGTACCACTTGCTGTGGTTTTCACAGCTTGGATTGTATTTGGGAAAGAGAGACTTCAAGACCAACAAGAGGTTAGTTAGTATCATAATCATCATACATAGTCTTAGAAAATTTACTTTCTTTATTGTCCTTAACCTCATTCAAACTCTGATCAGAGATAAACTTCCATTGAAATGACGTTGCAGTGTCCAGACCTGACGAAAAATAGTGCTTCGCACAAACTTGTTTTTCCATTGATGGCGTTTCTGGCCGGGCTGTTGGGCGGCGTCTTTGGCATTGGTGGTGGAATGCTGATAAGTCCGTTTCTTCTTCAAGTCGGAGTAGCTCCTGAGGTAAGCCTCGGCATCTCTTTGAATCGCTGTCTCTATAAACAATCCAAATATGTACCTAAAGTTAACAGTAAGTCAGCATCAGATAAAAAGGAATGGAAGGAGTATTTGCCAATTAATCAAATAAATATTCTTCTTGTGCAGGTAACAGCAGCAACATGTTCATTCATGGTTTTCTTCTCTTCAGTCATGTCAGCGTTGCAATATCTGCTGTTGGGGATGGAACATATAGAAATTGCCCTCATACTGGCTACAATAAGTTTTATTGCATCTCTTCTGGGGTTATTGGTGGTTCAGAAAGCAATTCAGAAGTATGGAAGGACCTCTTTGATTGTTTTCTCAGTTGGTATCGTGATGTCTTTAAGTGCTGTTCTAATGACAAGCTTTGGAGCCATTGAGGTTTGGAAAGACTACAATTCAGGGAAATACATGGGGTTCAAACTACCCTGTTGAGTATTGAGAACAATTTTGTTAGAACAATTTCGTTTTTGTGTGTGTTGTAGACTTTCATCTCACTAGATAACTTGTCATCAAATATCATATATATAAATAATATTATAGACTCCTGCTATTCAGCATAACCTTATGCAGATTATATGGCACTAGCCTAACATTTAGAAGTGGTGCTAACTATTATTAATGGCATACTTGACTACTGTGACATCAACTTTTAGTCATGTCCAGTAACTTGAAAACTTCCGGAAAATCATGAGTAAAAGTTGCCTGGATTGCAGCATTAACAAGAAAACAAGAATAGAAAAGAAAAAAATAAGATATGTGCAAATCGAAGTTGTCATCAATGAACTAGTATCCAAAATGACTAAATGCACACTACTCTTACATAACTTGCACAAGTTGGTTGAACCTAAAACCAAAAAAGATGACTTGTTACCATAGAAGCTCTTCAATCTCCACATTTCCTTCTTTTTGTCCCTAACTTTTCAGAAATGTGAAAGGAACATTACCCTCTATCCATTAAAGAAAAATACAAACAGATTTTCCGGATTATGCAACCGGGGGCCGGAGTACATGGTCCTGCGATGTGTCGACAGCAGCAGGTGGTAAAAACTGCCACATGGAAACTCCTGGGTAGCCCATGAAAGGCACCAGCTTGCTTCCAAGAACTTGCCCTGGTGCATGAGGGAAAACAGCTGGAAGTGTAGGAGGATGGTGCAGGAAACCAGGTGGTGTATTCAAGGCTTTGAGCTGCTTCTCAAGGCTATCTTTCTCTGCTTTTAGCCGTTGCTTCTCGTCACGGAGCTCATTTTTCTCGGCCTATGCAAATATAATCAAAATGGCATAAAAGATAAGAATGTGAGCAAGGTTAATGATTGTATGATATGTATAATTAAGACTTGCATAGCAAGTACTATACACACCTTCAATTCATTGATTTTCTCCTGCAGATTCTCAGTTGATTCTTTAAGCTTCTGAGCCTCCCCTCGCAGCTGCGACACCAGTTGAACCGCGTCACTCAGTATAGCAGCCTTGTCCGTTTTGGGAGGCCTTCCGGGGTCCAAAATGGAACCAAGTTCCAAAAATCTTTCAAAAAATGTTTACAATATGTCACTTTAGTGAAATTAGATAAAATTACAGTAACATTAAAAGACAAACATGAACACAAAGAGAACAAGTGAAATAGATATACCTGTCATTCAATCTATCCCTTCGCATTTTCTCTCTACACGCTTTTGAACCAGATGACCTCAAGCTGTAACAGAAGAAATGGACACAAAGTGTTAGATAACTATGTAGTGAAGACAATTCAGCTACAGAAGAGAAAGAACCTTAGCAACTTTGAAAAGCACAGTCCTCCTTTTAACTTGTTAAGCATATATAAACAATGCAGATTCCATGCACATGCATTGAAAGGAGCAATTATAACTAAACAAAGAGCAACTAATTGAATAGCTACGAACATAAGTAAGTAGCATACCGTTTTCTTGAGGCAGATTGATCGGGTCCATGAGAATTGGGAAGCGATTGATGAAGGTCGGCACTGGCATAAAAGAGTAGTGAGTATAGGAAAATGCATGAAAGGAAGAAAGAGGGAGAATAGTGTGAGATGAAACCTTAGGGAGGTTGGAGGAGGGGGCCAAGAGAAGTTGGAAGGGTCAGAAAGAGAGTGAATGTCATCGAGATATGCGTAGTCCAGAACCCAATTGGGGTTTTCCGATGAACCCATTCCCGGAAGATAGTGACTAGTGAGTGGTTCAGAATTCAGAGTAAGAAAGAAAGAAAGAAAGAAAATGGTGGCAAGGGAATGGAATATGAATATCTCATCACAGACTCCCAATGAGACACCAATGCCCACTTTTCATACGCCACTCATTTTTTATTCGTTCATTTCTTTTTTTTTTATCAATTTGTAATGTTTATTTGGGCCTCACTGTTGTCTGGTCCATTAAGGCCCATATACGCTTGCCGTACCTAGTTGTGCTATTTTATTTGCTACACTAATGCCTATTAGTACAACCAAATTAGTAATTTTTAAATTAAAAAAAAATCAAAACTAGTAATTTAATTTGTTAATGAAACAGAAATAATATTTAATAGTGTGAAATGTGAAAGAACTATATATTGTGTTTGAATGAAAATAAATTTGTTATTTTGAAAATCAAATCAAATAAAATTAAAGCAAAGGATTTGAAATGTATGTAAAGTTCAAATTGAAGAGTTTAAATTAAAGTGTCATTTAAATCCTATTATCTTTATTAATATACCTCTTATCTATTGGATGAAATATAAATTTTATATGAAATAAATTATATACTCAATTTATAATAAAAAAGTTTACGCTTTTTAATTTTAATATGAAGAACAAATTGGTGTAAGACAACGATATGGAGAACATGCGTACTTTATTAGTGTGTGGTGTCGGTAAGTGACTAATCGGACGGTGCGAGTTCACCCAAACTAATCGGACAGTTCGATTTCAAGGGACAAAACAGACGGTCCGAATTGTTCCTCCCCACCATGTGTCGCATGGACGTTGCTCCCCACAACGGTGCCCTTAACCCCAACATTCCCCTTTACTGCATGCATACCCACTTTCTGAAATCAGTTTCATCTCCATCCCAACTGGCAACCATTCTTTTTTCTTCTCTTTCATCTAATTCTTCTTCTTCTCCCCACAAGTCTTTGAAAAAAATTAAAATACCAAATAAATAAAAATCTAGAGATATTGATCGTCCTGAACTTCATATTATAAAATATCTCAGCCATTCTGATTATATAAGTTTATTTATTAAATTTTTTTAATATTTCATAATTATAATTATTATTATTAAAAGTTATTATTATAAAAAATTTATCTCAGCCACATCATCCCAAGTTACAACATGTTGTTGCAGGTTACTAAGAAAAAAGTGTCACGCATTAGAAGTCTTTTCCTCCACAATAGCAAATGCAATTGGGACGATATTGTTGTTACTATCTTGTAAAACTGCCACTAACAAACAACCCTTATACTTTCCATACAAGTGAGTCCTATCCACCTAGACAACTAGTTTACAATGTCTGAATGCTCTAATGCAGGGGTAATAACTCCAAAAGACTCGCTGCAATACTCGGATATTACTTACCAAGTCATCGCCTTGATATGCAGGCATAGTCTTGATAAACCGCTCTCAAAATGGATGATAGCTGATGGCTCCTTATAACATATGGCCTCAAACCATATCGGCAACGTTTCGTACGATGCTTCCCAACCTCCAAATATTTTTTCTACTACTTTTGCTTAACCAACCATGTTTTTCGATAACTGATGGTGTAGTTGAACTGCGATTGCACTTCTGCAATAACTGATTTTACCTTTAACGAGGGATCAGTCTCAACCAACGGCTTTATTGCTTCTGCAATTGTGTTCGAATCCAGCTTCGAATGATCCTGAGAAATGGTGGCTCTGGTACAAGTGTGACTACCATTATACCTCTTTATAACCCAACAGTACTTTCTGCTGATCATGCTAACCCTGATAAGCCAATTACACCCCTCCCCGTACTGTGTACATTTGGCATAAAATGTCAACGATTCCGACTCATACACCCGGTAGTCTACACTTCTTCGGATGGCATACTCTTTCATCGCCTTAATAACAGCTTCCCTTGAATTGAATTCCATCCCCACAGCAAATTCACCATCTGCAACGAAAGGAACTTCTACCACGACAGCAGCCATACAAAAATTTAATAACCGAAATTAAAAGTAAATCAACACTCAATACATCAATAATGATATAAATAAACTTTACATCAGGTTATTATCTCAATCTTAACAAAAAAAGAAAACATAAAAACATAAATAAATATTGATTAATAAATACTAATTAATATTTAACTACATCAATAACTAACAGAAAATATTATTATCCTAAACTTAACTACATAAACTCATAAACAAATGCTAATTGAATATATTTTCACATGTCACTTAACTATTTGGTCCATCAATCAATATAAATTATTACAGAATTCTAATCCGTCTTATAAATATAGGCAATTACGTACCGGCGCTCATATATTCCGGAAACTTCAAAGCATGCATAGCTTCCAAATCCAACACTCGTATGAAAGATGGCTCCTCAAATGGCACTTCGTTTGCCAGTGCATTTGCCACGTCTGTCACATTTAGAGCCATAGTGCTGTCAGCTTGATCTTCATCTCCATTTGGATCAGCAACTTCATAATTGCTTTCGAACTCTTCCTCACTGTCACTATTGTAATCTTGCCGTACAATATTTTGGTCGGCCTCAGATTGTTCGAATTCAATGTACAGCTCGATGAACGACATTTGGGCACGACTTTCAATATACATTGAAAACATCTCTTGCATACTCGCTTCGTCGGTTATATATTTGGTTTGAAATTGAACGAATCCACCAAATACTGGTATGGGATGTCTGTATAAAATACATGATATTTTCCTTAACATTTCAGAATCTATCTTTTCACAAATCACACTTTTGAGCTCTTCAAATGAGATTGTGAAGGGAATAACATCTAACAAATTTTCACAAATAAAATTTACTCATTCAGATGTTTGTAAACAAAATCTGACAAAAATAATAACCTTTTAAAAGAACTCTATCATCCATTTCTCTCACCAACCTCAACAAAAACAGAAACTTCACTATCAATTTTTTTTACCTCATAGCAAAGAAGAGAGAAACACGAGTGGAAGAAAGCGGAAGATCAAGACGGTATCTGCTAACTTGTTTATGAGTTACACACTTTTATATGCATATATCTGCATAAATCGGACCCAACCAGTTGTTCCAGCTCGTTCAAAAAAAAAATATAATAATCAATTCGGACCATCCGATTTGATTTTCGTATTATAAAAAAATTAATTATATATACAATACGGACGGTCCGATTTGATTCGTCCAAAATTCGAAACTTGCTCCTTGCAAATCGAACCATCCGATTTGTCCAAATTTTCCTTCAAAAAAAAAAATCGCATGGTCCGACTTGTTTACAGAACAACTCAAAAAAAACTGTCCCACATATTTGTCTAGTACCTCCATACTCCATAACGCAGCACAACACATATATGGCTTTCATAACCAAAAAAATGAGCCAGAAGTTTACTTGTTTTGATGTAAAATAAATGAGTTAAAAAAAAAAATAAATTCTTACACAAATCTTTTTTTTTTTCCAATTCAAGTTCTTCATTTTTTAGATTCATTCATCGTGATATTGGGATTAGGCATTAGCTTCTAAGTTGTCAATAATCAATCATCATAGAAAAATATCACGGTTGACCAAAAGGAACAGGATCCTAACATTGTTGGGAATTGACCACAAACTCCTAGCTCAAATATTACAGTGGCTTAGGCTTAATGCTAAAGGAATCCAAACACACACAACATAAATTAAACTCAAATAATTGCAAGTATGCATGGCATTTGTTTATGAAGAATAATTTTTTTAGCTAGCGAATGAACCAATACAAAGACAGCAATACATAGTCGTTGAGTTTTACCGATTCCAATCAAATATAACCATAAAATAAACCAGCAACAACTTAGTTAACTGTAAAAATGTACAAATTTATTAACAAAGTGGGAAATTACATGTTTGACTTTGACCTGGAATGTAGATGGCGCAGGAAGGACCAGAAATTAAAGCAGCACACAAGTTGAAAAAGTAGTATGATATTAGATGCAATAGCTTTCACTTTTCAATCAAATCTATGCTACTGAGTCACGAATGGACTGAACAAAAGTATCTATCCTTTTCTTTATCTCTTCCGGATTCGCACCAACCACCTTCTCCAATGGAGCACCGTCCTTCACCACCACGAATGTTGGCATTGCCTTCACATCCATCCTCTTTGCTACTTCCTGATCATCATGCATTCAGTTACCATCATTAAATCATTTCAATTAGGCACAGCCAAGTACACATCATAATATCTTGATCAACACATCATAACATGTCGGTTTAGATTTAAGAAAAAGATTGTTTAGGACATAATATTAGTATCCACTTAATTATATGCTTTGGAATTCGTGTGCCTTGGTGCAAGTTTTTTGTAATATCAATACCAATAAAACAAAATAAAGGAACATATCAAGTAGAGTTTGCTACCCATTTATCTTATCTAGGAATCTATAAAAAACTGCAATCTACAGCACCAATCCTTATCCACACAAGAATCAATCTCAATAGCTACATCAATTATTGGACTAACTAACTGTTACTGTCCATGTAGACTTTGTAGAATACATGTCACATATAATCACAGTATTAGGTAACAGCTGGCAAAAATAATACAAAAAATCAGGATAAGAAATATGTCTATGTCTATCTCTATCTCTCAAACTTTTCAATAGTTCTACTAGCCTTGAACTGCTTGCTTTCTTAATTTTTCTTAATTATCTTATCATGTTCTTAATACGATTGTCCGTTTCAGAGTTAAAAACATAGCAACAGGAAAGAAAAATTCCCACTAAGAAAAGGAAGGCACAAGTTTATTAATGAAAATGAGAGTATAAATGTTGTTTTAGCGTCTCTATCCATATTTTTGTGATAATAAGATTTTATAACAGTGTGGAACTTGTGCAGAGATTACAAGCAAGTATGAATTCAACAGTTCATGCTGAATGTTACACAGATCAAAGCAAAGCACAAAATAAGATTGGAAAGATTAAAAAAAGAGTAGCAAAAGGATTATTACCATGACTTCATCAACATCAACAGTGAGAAAGAGAACATCTGGATAAGTTGAAGCCAATTCTTCAAAGAAAGGATTCATAGCCACTGATGGCATGCACCATGAAGCAGTGAAGTGCACAACAATCTACATACAATAATAACAATCCACCACAACCAAATTACTTAGAACTTAGAACTCAATTAAACTCCCTTTTAATTAACATAAATAAATAAGAAAATGGGGGAAATTAAATGAGTGACTTACAGGGGAGTTCTGGGTAGAGGCCTGATTGACATAGAATTCCCATGATTGCAAAGAATCAATCACCACAACTCTCGGCTTCTGCTCCTCTGCAGTTTCCATTCCCTGCTACTACCTTCAAATTTTTTTTTTCAGTATATTATATTATGCTTCTTCCTAGGTACAGCTCATGAGACTTTTTAACTTAAAAAATAAAAGATAGACTCGGATAAGAGCAGAGCATGAGCATCATTTAATAATTTAAGTGATATCTTCGAGTGAATTAAGAAGGCCCACCACTAGTTTTACACAGCTTGACGAACAAGCCAAGAATCTTCTTCATGTTATCATGCAAAATAAAAAGTAAAATATTATTTTCACATTTTATAATAAGTGAACTGTATTATGATTATATTATGATGATGACTATAGTAATTATGTAAATATTATTAAAATTAAAATTATATATTTTTATATTTTTTAATATTTAATAATAATGAATATTATTTTAATTATATTTTTTAAAATATTAAAATTATAATAATTATCTATTAGAATGACCTTTTATAATAAGATATGAATGTGGATCGCATAGTTATCTATCTAGCCTAAAGAGGTAAAAGAAAAAGATTTGGATAATGTAACTATCTATCTGTCTGCTAGAGATTATGAATTATTAATTATTAATTAATTAATAATTGAATGTGCCCACAGGTTGCGGATTCAATAGGCGGGCGCCTACTGGGACACATGTGCGTCTCGAACATTCTCGAATGAGGAGTTAAATCCAAAATGGTCTTTTTTTTTTTTTTGTTTCCCACGGTATCCCCCAACCCGGCAGGTCAAGGACTAATCCGTCGCGGTACTAAGCTCCATTTAAGGGTTTGCCGCTGGCCAATGGGTTGCTGCAACCCAAAATGGTCTTTGAGATTGGTATGCTGCACTAAAATTGTTCCTGAGATTTTAATTGCACTAATTACGTCCTTGAGATTGAAAAAAATGCACCATATTAGTCCTAACCTATTTTTCATTAACGACGTGATGACATGGCATGATGACGTGGACTGTAAGTGACACGTGTCACTTCATGATTTGGCCACGTATAATAGTATGATAATGTGGTGACCAGTGACACGTGGCATGCTGACGTGAATAGTTGTGCCACGTGTCGCAACAGTATTGGTCCACGTGTCATCTATTATGTCATCGTTGTATATGCACCAAATTAGTTCATCACTTTGCATTAAGTGACTCATTTTAGTCCCTAAAATTGAATGTCGTGCACCAAACTAATCTATTCACCAATTTTTTCTCATTTTTTTTAAATTCAAAATTTTAATATTTTAGATACACTAATTTCAATTCTATTTTTTTATATATCGTTTAAATATAAGTGTTTTTATAAAAAATTTTAAGATTTTAGTTTTAATTATATAATTTTTTTAATAATTTAACATTGGTAAATTTTGTAATATATAAGTATGTTATTATAAAAAAATAATTATATGATTGATTAGACATAATTTTTTTCATAAAAAAATGTGTTTTTAACAATAAATTAATAATTAAAATAAACATTTTTTCTTATGAAATACACGTTTTTGTTATGTGTAAATGAGTTATATTGAAAGCATTTCAAGTACTCTCATTACCATCTTTGACCTCTACAGTCTAGACGAAAGACCTTCACATTAACTCCAAGACAGCGGTTATTAGAGATATCCGCAAGAAAAAAATTATTTTATAAAAGTACTGAAAGAGGTCGGAAATGGTAGTGAAGGTGCTTGAAAAGCCTTCACGTCAATTCTAAGTCGGCGGTTAGGGTATTTGCAAGAGAAAAAATATTTTATAAAAACATTTTTATTTGAAGAACGTGTGAAAAATAGAATTGAAATTAATGCATTCAAAAATATTAAAAATTTTGAATTTATAAAAAAAATGAGAAAAAAATGGTGAAGAGACTAGTTTAGTGCACGACATTCAATTCCAGGGACTAAAATGAGTCACTTAATGCAAAGTGAGGGACTAATTTGGTGCATATACAACGATGACATAATAGATGACACGTGGACCAATACTGTTGCGACACGTGGTACAAACGGACACGTGGCCAAATAACATTGTGACACGTAGCACAACCATCCACGTCAGCATGCCATGTGTCATTGGTCACCGCATCATCATACCATTACACGTGGCCAAATCATGAAGTGACACGTGTCACTTACAGTCCACGTCATCATGCCATGTCATCACGTTGTTAATAGAAAATAGGTCAGGGACTAATATAGTGCATTTTTTTCAATCTCAGGGACGTAATTGGTGCAATTGGAATCTCAGAAACAATTTTAATGCATGACGCCAATCTTAAAAACCATTTTGGGGTTTAACTCCTCGAATGAACATTAGCTGCAACAAACAAGAAATCATGAATTTATTATATACAACTACTATGGTTCCTATATATACTAAAATTAATTATTAATTTCTTTTAAACAAAAAAGTTTAACATAATAAGTAGAATAAGAATAACAATAAATAAATAAAAAAAATTAAAAAATTATAAAAAAATTTATCAATCATTTTCTATGTTCCTCCTTTTTATAATATACTTCTAATTCTAACTTTGTATTCCTAATTTTATACTCGTAGAAACATCTTCAACCACTTCAATTTTACTAAAACTCTGTCAATCTAATTGTAAGATCGCTAAGCGGAAGTCCACCAGTTGTATATTTTCTTTTATCCAATTCTTCCTAAAATTCTGTTAATCCGAGAGCATCCTTTCTCCCCTCCACCTGAACAATCTCGTTGAAGTCTCCCATAAAGACTGACATAAATCTGCAATATAACTCAATTTCTCCCACACAGCAAATTTCTCTTCTCTTGTATGAATTCCATACATCACAAAAAGCATAATTGAAATTATTTTTAGTAAGACCCCTTCAACATACAACCAAAGCTCCCTTTTATAATAACGACTCATTTTAAATATTATTTCATCCCAAATTAACAGTAAACCACTTGAGGCACTCTCCGACTCAACATATTCTCATCTCGCAGCATCACTCTCCTGAATTTTTATTACATCAAACTTCGTCATTACCTGCCACTTAATCTCAAACAAGCCCAACATATTCAACTTAAATTTTTTCTTGAGGTTTTTGACCATGCTCAATTTTTCATCACCCATTAACCCTGTAACATTCCCGCTAATAAATTATTTCCAGCGTCTTACTTTATCTTTCTATTTTGCCAATCTTATTTTCTGAGCAATTTCTTCATTCTGTGCTTGGAGAATAACCATAATATCATCTTTTTCATTGTATAAAATTGCACCTGATTCCAACGCGAGGTCCCAAGTTTTTCTATTTTCAAGCATATGCTCCTCCAAAATATTATTTCTGTTTTCCTTACTTCCTTCATTCTTGTCCGAACCACCATCATCAACCACCCTCTTCCCAACTACTTCTTCATCGTGTTTCGATAGCTCCCCCTATCTCTTTGTTAATGTTGTTCCCTTTGTGCCGAAATCCATGCCACTATTATTCACAATGTCATCCCTATCACGCGTTCCTTCATCAACGTCTTCTGCACCATCATCATCAACATACACACCCAACCCACCAGTCCCTCCATTCAATGTCACCGCCGGGAGAGTAGCGGCTTCGTTCTCCGCCACCAACTCTTCCTCGATCTCACGACCCAACATAGGTGGCGTCAAGGTTGCGCATTTTCCTTGCCACGTTGAACCTCCTTTGTCGTGGTCAGTCTTTAGCTTTCCTCCTTCAACATCCATTCGGTCTCCCTCAATCTTCTCCGCGCCGATTTTCAGTGCAAGTTTTACAGATGCAGCTTCCTGCATACTTGTCGTAGACTCTTCTCTAGCGTGCTCATCCCTATCGTGAAAAACGTGCTCTATTTCCATCAAGCATGACTCAAATTCTAGACCCAACCTAACATCATCAAACCGTTTGATTGAGGAAGTCGAGTCCAAAGATCCTTCTCTATCTTTTTTGGACATCTTTGAATTGTTGTGCCTAGCACTAATCCTACGAAGAATATTCTTTTTCTTATTCCTTTTGTCCCTCATTTCTAATCCATTAAAGATACCTTCATAAATCCATGTTACTGTATCTTCAGAATCAGCTTCATAATTAATATGATCACATCCTATACAATCTGCTCTCCCTTCAATTCCTTCATAAATTGATTGATATGTTACCTTTTTACCTGATTTTGTTTCGAATGATCATTAATCCATTCATTCAAAATAATTTCAGGAATTACCAACCTGCCCTTATCTTCTCCGTCTTTCCTCAGCTCTTTCATCACCACATCGGCTGCCTGGTCATTGAAAACTGCCAATTTTGTAGCCTGTGTACTCCTTAAGCTCGTACCTGCACACTTCTTTTCCACAACTGTTCTTCATTGTTCACAAACATAGTCACTTTTTTCATTAGCTTCTTTATAACAATTTAATCCAAAAGCCTCCCGTCCCACTTCTTTCACTAGCACATCGAATCCACTGATACCTATTGTGATATGGACCCATTCATTAATCATATCCATGATACAAGTATCTATTTTCACTCGTCCAACACTAAAAGACATGCACGATTCTGTCACTTTGTCACAATCGACTACTTTCCCCGGCCTCCTAACATATTAAAGGTATCTGCTGACCACACATGTAACGGAACCCCGTAATATTCTAACCACACTCTTCGAGTTTCACATTGCTCCATCTCATCCCATCTCCATATACTATGGAAGAATTGCAAGAGACTATACATTTTGAACGTATATGCTTCTTCCGCATTCAATACAGAATCAAAAGTCAAAAGAACTTTATATGCTCTCAGTTCCAGTACTTAGACAACTTGAGGCAAGTTTTTTCCAATCATCTTTTTCAAGGAACTTAAATCAATTGCCTTCGTCGTACTGCCGACCAGACTTCTCTGTAGTCATTCCAGATTCTCTTTCACCACCGATACTTCTACTTTCTTTGTTTATCCATTTCCATGCGAGTCTGGCTCTTTTTGGTGCCTTGTTAGTTTCTCTACTTGCCTTTGGTTATTTCCTTCCTGAGGCTGAGAATTTGTCTTGTTCCGACTATCACCTCTTTCCTGAGCTGTCCTTCGAACCTTTGTCTCAGTTGTTCGTCTATACTTCGCTTCTCCCACGTACACAATCTTCCCTCTCAACCTCATACGATTCATTTCTGTTATAGTCTTCGGAACTCCACCTTTCGTTGTATAACGGATGAACGCAAAAACATACATATTACCACTCTTTTGTTTTCGTGATACATAAATGTTGTTAATGCGTCTAGTCCAATTAAACAAATGGAATAATTCATTCTTCGAAATGTTTTCAAGGAAATTATCAACAAAAATGGAAAAAGACTCATTTTCCAACCGTTGATATAAAATAATTTTTATATATACAAATACATTTTTGTTAACCACTTATATATTGTGATTGTTGTTATTTTTCAATTAAATATGTTTTAATGATGTTCAAGATACATTTTTTTCCCTATTAATTATGGTTAAAGTGATCAAAGCAATGCGGAGATAACGCATCTTGTCCCATTGAAGGTGCATAATGTCCAGATTGATGATTGGGAGGAAAATCGACTAATAATATATGTCAACGTATCTGGATTGTGGCTTCTATAAATTCATATTCGTGATTCGTGAGCAATTCCCCTAATTAACATCATCTTATGATAAAAGTAGCGAGAACAATATTCTGGACTTTCGAAGATTATTGTTGAGAGAGTAATATTTATGGGAGAAGAAAACCAACAAATATTTAAAAGAAAAAAGATAAATGTTTCTTAGCAAATTAGAAAATACAAAATACTGACTTGGGCGAAAATTCTTAACGTACAATTGGGCTAAGTTTTCAAAGATCCCTTACCCTTATAATAAGCTTTAACGTTGATTATAATAAGCCCACAATTTATTACTCAATACTTGGGTATGGGCCAGCCTCGTATACCTTATATGTAGATTAAAAGAAATAAGAAAGTCACTCACCAAAAAAAGAAAGTCTTCCTATTTATCTGTGTATAAGTTTTTGGATTTCTAGCCCAATTCAACACTTCAAAAAAAAAAAAACATCTTGTAAACAAAATTACCCATGACCAAAAAAAAAAACGAAATCAATTTAAAAAAGAAAAACAAAATTACGAAATAAGCTGGTCAAACTCCCAACCAAGTTCACTTCAAATTATACCATGACAATTTTGGTTCAAAGATTTTCCTTGTAGATTTTGGCTAGGAATTTGGTCAAAGTAATCAAACATTTCGGTAGATTCAAAGACTAGTCAGATCAGAAACCATCAATTTTCTTACTCTGCTATAAAGAGTATACTTTTCTAAAGGTAATGCACATAGCAGTATAGTAAGTTCACATACATCACAACTTCTGAAATATTAGTTCACCGAAGAAGCTAAATATTTCTACTTTAAAAAAATCAAATCACAATATCATCCTTTAAAGCTTACAAACATACCAACAAGCGTGTTGGTGTAATAGCAGAGCCAGAGACACACTAGAAGTGAAAAATATTTTAATGATAAAATGGGGGCGAAAGATTAATCACCATTGAATTTGTAACGTTGAATCTTTCATCGAATTTAAACGGACAACTCGAATTTGGATACGATGATACCGTCGCTATCAGCATACAACCACTCTCCATCACGGATGAATGCACCTCCAACATAGATAGGGACATGTTTATCCCCAGTTCCTTTCTTGTTAGACTTGAGTGGATGAGAGGACAAAGCTCTCACACCAATGTCACATGCATTGATCTCATCCACATCCCTTATGCAACCATTGACCACAATCCCAGCCCAACCGTTGCTCTGAGCAAGTTGACCAAGGTTCCCTCCAACAAGGGCACACCTCATGCTCCCTCCACCATCAATCACAAGAACCCTCCCTTCTCCCTTTGTCTCAAGCATTGCCCTCACAATCACATTGTCTTCAAACACCTTTAGGGTCACAATTGGCCCTGAGAATCCCCTCGCTTGACCGTACACCTGGAACACTGGATGCAGCACCCTCAAGTCACCACTTGTTATGTGTGTTGCATTTGTGTCACAGATTTCAGCCGTTGCCAAAGCAGCCATCTTAACACTAACAATTCAACACACCTTAATTTGTTAGGTCAACCCATTTTGACTGCTCTAAGTGGATCAATTAACATGCATAAAATGCAAAATTTCTAGTTGGAAACAGGAACAACTTGGAAGATGAGTTCAAACAGAATATTAAACTACTCATTCACCTAAGCTCATGACAACAATAAAAAAGTCTGGTAGTCCACAAATTATAAAAAAAATAAGATAAAATAATAAAGACTAAAATTATAATTAAATTTATGTATTTTATTAGACTGAATTTGTGAGTCACGAAATTTCTTTATTATTGTTATGGGCTAAAGTGGAAGAAGAGTTTAATATAGAAATAGAAATAGAGAATTATTATGAGCTATTGATGAAATTGTGAAAGCATATGTAGAAAGTAGTAAATGAAATTAAAGCAGAAGATGCTTACCTTGTTGCTTCTTCAAGGTTTGAACAGAAGAGGTGGAAGAGGAAGAAGAGGAAGGTTGAATATAAATGAAAAGAACATGGTCACTTTTTGGGTCAGTGTGCATAAACTTCCAAAGATGACGTCAGCCATCCTTGATTGCTGTGCCATGCCACATCCATTTCATCTCAACCGCTATACATTACTTGTTAGTTGGGATATGATTACTTTCCTGGAAAATTCGTATCACTGTTGCGACATTATTTGCGCAATTGTTTTATGTGTATTTATTAATTATTATTCTATAAAAGGAGCGTGCGTATTGAAAGTTAGAGACTGAATTTAATATATAATAAAGAAAAAAGAATTTAAAATTTGAGTGTTAGAGCAATAAGATTATGGTGCAGTTGTAATTTGTAAACATAACACCACCTTACAAAATTTTGTGGCGTTCAGCAAAAATTTGGTTTATTTGCTGCCAGGAATTCATGCGGCTGTAAGAAATCACCTTGTCACATAGAAATGGGACCACCACCTAAACATTTGTGAAGGGTGAGAATAGCAACAAATGAACTAATATGGGATGTCAATAGTCAAACACACCCCTTTAAATTACATGATTCTCGCTTAGTCACTTTCTTAAACCTATTTTGAGATTTAAGTTTCACTTTGCTATCTAAGATTTTTAAATTGTACTGATTTAATTTTTGAGATTCTAATTGTTATAATTTAGTCGTTTAAATTTTAAAAAGTGTACCACGATATTTTTTTATAAAATTTTTATTATTAGAACTCAACATGATATGATTTAGACCTAGTTTAAATAAACAGTTTAATTAAGTTACTTTTAAAAAAATAATTTAAACAATAAATGACTATATTAAACATAGCTTATAAATAAGTTATTTTGTATTTGAATTTTTAATTTTAAAAGTATTTATTTTATAAAAATGTGATAAAAAATAGCAGTATTATGAGAGAAGTTTTTTTTTTAACTTCTCTATAAGCTACTAAATAGCTTCTTAGAAAGCCGCACTTTGATTTTAAAAATTATGTAAAATATTAATACTATTACTTTTCATAAGTTAAAAACTAAAAAAAATTACTTTTAAAACTTTTCAAAGCAACCCTTAATCCTTGTCAGGTTGGATATGTTAATGGCTAGTAGACCTAAATGACTTAAATAAGAGAATGTTGTTTCCAATCTTTTTTTCTTCTAATAGTCTCTCTCTCATCTTTTTAAATTTTTTTTTTCATCATGAAACATTATTTCCATCAATACCTTTATCTGCATCATTCGAAGTTTGTATATACCATTAGTACAATATGTTAATTAATTTAGTGACATTCGTACACACAATTTCTAGCAGTCAAAGAATTATTAAATCCGTTTTTAACTTCCACGCACATGTATAATGTATACGGGAGTGGATCCTCTCCCGTAAAAAAAATTGAATTGTGTCAATTGTTTAATCTCATCTTTTATTATTCTCTCTCATATTTATTTTTAGTTTTACTTATAAAATTAATGGTAAGATCACATTTTATTCCCTTAAATGTAAAAAAAAATTGAAAAAATCTATTTCCAACGTATACACAGTTTATAATAAACAAAATGTGGCCACAAGAACTCAATATCCGTCAATTTGTACTTCATTTGATCCATGGAAGAGAGAATTTTTTTTTGGTCTGAAGTTCAGTAAAAATGAAGACGAAGTGATCAAAAATCAAAAGAGTGCAATGTTTTAGTGCGGTGAAATTCTAATACGAATGTTAGCGCTAAAACATGGATGACTTAATATGACAAGAATTAAGCCACGTCACTAATAAGGTTGGGATAAGCAATAGCAACTAGCGAACCTCAAGGACTAAAGTAGGGCTTAACTCTGTTTTGAATAAGCAGAAGTGCAATGGCGCCGAAGCCCAAACGCCCCCCTCCCTTGGACCACCCGGCTTCCGCTTCTTCCACTTCAAGTTCCGACGACGATCATCAACAACACTCTTCATCTGAACAACAACTTCATCTCCAACACTGGTTCTGATCCATTGAAGAATGCCGCAGCTGAAGCAAAAGATGAGATGGAGGTACCAAGAGTGGATTCGGATGACATTCAGTGCTATGTTAGAGGAGAGCCGGAAAGAATTGAAAATGGCTGAATTTGAGTTACACGTGAAGCGTGCACAATAATTCCATTCATGAAATAGTACATGCTGAGATGTATGCTTCTTTTTTCTATTGAAGCATCACAATTACCAAATACAACTTTCTTTCTAATGATTTTTGCATCAAAGCCTAGAAACCCGTAAGGGTCATGTTAACTTGACAATTTCACTCTGCTACATGTATAGAGAAAACGAATAAAAAAAAGTTGGAGTAATAATCGTACATTTTTTATGTATCAATTTGAATGTTACGTTGTATATATGATTAATTTACGTGTGTCCTGGGATGGGCCGGGGTTGTTCTAGCCTCTTGGATTCTTCCCTTCTTGTGGCAGTGGCAGAAACGTAATAAGGAACAACGAATAATCCATGGATGAAGCATAGAACGCCTCCAATGGATAGCAGCCGATGGTTCAATATATTGCAAGATTGCTTTGATCTTGAGTTGGCTAATGTGCCTATTATCAGCATCGAGAATGCAACTGCTAATATCATCCTGCAACCAACACAACACAGAAAATTAGAAAATTGGAACACAACAAATCCATGTACTAAACTAAACTCCACTTTTGGAACATACCATGAGAAAATTAGAAAAGCCACGGCTAATTGTCTGTTGGCAGTGGCTTTTGTGTATTGATCTCTGCTCCACACACAAATGCAGCCACCAAGCAAGTTAGCAATTACATGAGCCAGGGCCAACAGAACTGTGGCTGCTAATCCTAACTTGAAGGCTTGATAGCTTGGAACTCTACATTCAAATACCCCCACCTTCATGTGCTCTTCCTGTTTTCATTTCAAAAGGGTTTAAACAAAGCCTGTTCATCTCATGTATGTTCTTTCAAACACGTACTAGTATACTGTACTGTACCTTATTCTGCGCTATTTCTGCTTGAATTCCAAGTATGCCAGCTATAATATCCATGACCATCACAAGTATGCAGATGAGGAAGCCATAGTTCTTTGTCATGGTTCCCGGATACAAAGGTTATTGTCAGTTCAAGAGAAGAGAATGTGACAGCTCCTGGTTTAATAGTGAACCTCTATTCTATATATCATCTTTATATGAATGGAATATCATATCATATATGACAGCAAAAACCAGTTATGATGTTCAGGTGAAAGCTGATTTGTCCCTTACATATTATTACTTTATTCTTCTTTTGTCTTCCCTTTCCAATATTCCTTCCATGAGGGGCACGGTAAGCACAGTATCAGAAGCAAAAGAAGGGACATTTATATGTGCTTTGGAAGTAAGGCTACCAACAAGTATTCCTAAAGAACCTCTACTTTTACTTGGAACCAAAGTCTCTCTCTCTCTCTCTCTCTCTCTCAGAGACAGGAAAGGAACACATTTGTAAATTTATATATTTAATTCAAGAGAAACATGATATAGATCCGTTGTATATGTTAAATGGCAGCTCCTCTTTTTCTTTCTTGATTACTTATAAGTGGTACAATACCTTATACATGTCACTTGTATCAGGAATGTAAGTACCTGGGGTCATTATCAAGAAGAGGATACAATTACATAAGGCATACAGAATAAGAGATCCTATTCTTTACTCAAAAGATGAATAAAAAAATTAGCACTTGTAACATTGGATTTTCGTAAAAAGAGCATTTTTGGATTTTCCTTACCTTAATAGTGATTCATGATGAAATGGAATTTCTATGATGTTCATATAGGGAGGATGATTATCCTTTCATAATGAATATGAGACATAGACATAAGTACATAACACACTTTTAAGTAGTTACATGTTTAAAATGAGGCATATTAAAAAGAAGATTTTGAGATTATTGCTTCCCTTCTAACTAAAAGAGCCAATCAATCTTTTTCATGGTGTTCCCCCCCAGCATGGTGCATGTATTAAATGGTGTTTTCTCCTTTTGTTTGGATGAATTACAGCTCCTAATAATTCAAGAGTGCGGATATCACCAAGGAATGTGGTTAATACATAATTTTTTTACTTTTCATGACTCAAAAGAGTTGAGTGAGTTACTAATGCTAATCAGTATTATTCAATTAATTAATTAAAGAAGGAAAAGGTCTCTGTACCAAAAACAAAAGAAAATGTCTGAAGTATGCAAACTTTTTTTCTTTTATAGACCTCTGGCTTTTATGATAAGTTTGTTATCTTCTGAGAATTGTGAAAGTGAAACATAAAGTTGTTTATTCATTATTTTATTATTTGATGTCCTAGTTTTCTTTTTCTACTAACAATTCAATCTCAATCTCAAAGAATATTTTATTTGATTGTTCAAAGATCAGAAGCCAATATATAGTCTTAATTGCTATAAAATTTCTTGCAGGTTGTTGAATAAGGCATTGTAGACTGATATTCTTAATTCATTATTAGGCTTTAAATTTAGGAATGTGTGTCATGTGACATGTTAAATTTTAGAAAAGAACTTGCATATGAAGGAACTATGTAATTGGATTCCTTGATTGTTTACTTTCCTGTCAAATAATTTTGAAGGTTGAATCTTTATGAGAGAATAAGGAAAATAGAAACACAGAATGCATGAGGTTTTCTGGTCTTTCAGGAAGAGACTTCAGTGCAAACCACACCAAAAGTAAGTTCATGATCCAAGGGGAAGTAGTTCTCAACAGAGAACAAAACAAGGTTTGATCCAAGGAAGCAAAAAACAGCAAGAAAAACAACTAAGTTTCAATCCAAAACCAAAAGGGTTCATTGATTCCTAAGTTTCTGATTTTCATGCCCTGATTAACCATTCAAACCTACTTGCATATTCGGTGAGAGACTAAAAACAAGATAGCAGTTGCCACTGCTGTTCAACTAATTGCTGCTGATGATTTATTTTAACCAACTCTAAATGATTTTCATCTATTCATTGCAAGAAAGAAAAAGAAGCAAAGTTTTTACTGGTATTACTTAATGTGGTGAAAATGTTATTATGGCTTCAGAATATAGTTCATCCACAATCCAAATGTATACTATTATGCAGTTATTGAACTTGAAGAAGATTCATGAAGGCAGATTATAGAAACAATATGTGGAACAACCTCAGCTAACTCCGAAAACACGTCACGACAGATAGATTGTATCTTAAAAGTGCAGAACGTGCCAAGAACACTTGCTTCCTTTGAAGAGTACAGAAAAATGGTGAAAGATTAAATCTGAAAAACTACAGAAGAAGCATCCGCATTGCGGTTGAAGATCTACAAACAACAAACAATCAAAGTTGGAAGACTTCACTCTGGCTTTAAATCTGGTCAATCAAAGTAATTTTATTTTATATTATTAATTATCTCTAAAATAAATATATAAATTAAATATAATAAATATATAATTTTATATATTATATATAATATTATAGATATTAAATTAAATAAGATAATTTTAAATTATTATATTTTTAGCATTTTTATTTTTTTTCTCTCCCTAAATTATCTATTTTATATAGAAAGTTTGTTTCTTCTAAAAGTTTAAGACAGAGATTGTTTTATACCCGAAAATTTAAGAATTTCATGTATATAATTTGTAAAACTTTTAAATTATTTCATTGCATTTTTTTTAATTTGAGTTCTTTTAGATTATTATATACATAAAATAAAAAACAAGATTTAAATTTTTTAATATTTATTTAGAGTGTGTAAATAATTTGACCGATCCAAGTTGGTATCTTCAATATTCATTGCATATTATTATTATTATTATTATTATTATTATTATTATTATTATTATTATTATTATTATTATTATTATAGCTTTTAATATTAAGATATTACAAGTTGGGGCCTTGTTTACGCGTATAAGGTGAACGGCTCTAGAAAGGTGCGAAAGGGCATGTATCTGTGTCTCTCTAAATTGTGTATTAATGGAATACTAATGAGGCAATTAAGGTGAGAATCTAGAATTAATAGTGGTAATCTTCTTAACTAAATAAATCTTCTGAGCTAGACTCGCGGCAAGACGCACGCAAATATAATCCTAATCCCTAAATCCCTTTCTTTAACTTTTCTTTTCATTTTTTTTTCCCTTCTCTTCTCCGTCTTTCCCTTCCAACGTTACGGCTCGGTATGTATCTTCTTCTCTTTTTTGCCTTTCTTACAAATAATTCATTCTTCAGATTCAATTTTTTTTCCCTATTACGATGCACTCTTCCTTACACTGCATTGTTTCATTGTATTGGATCCACAATGTGACTCTTCAATTATTACTTCTCTTGCAATTATTCTTAGCTGCTCAAGAATGCTTAGCCAATTCTTCAATTAACAATTTATTTTGATGTTACTGTTTGAAGTATCCTTTAGAAATGGGAGAGCTTGTGATCCATACGAATCACAAGCTGAACTTTTTGTCATTTCTTCTATCACCTTAGATCCTCATTTCTCATTACTTATTGCAGATGATGCTGATGTTTCATTTTAAAAGGAACGTTCTTGATTTTTTTTTTAGGGAGTTTTGCCCTTTTGATCAAAGATTTGGTAGCTACTGATTAGAAAATGCAGTGATTTTTCCAATGGATAGTCATTTCCTTTTTCTTTAATTGTGTTGTTTGGAAATTACTTGATCTTTTCTTCCCACTGTATTTTCTGATGCATTGTGTTCATCCAAAGGTGCTATAAATTATAGAAATTAGTTTCAGCATTATCATTATGCATTTGAGTCATTTATGCTGATATTTGTGTAACTTTTAGGTTTTGCAATTAGCAACTCTCTCTGCTTTCAGTTTCAGCATCCGCTTCCTCTACGCCGATTACAAAATGAGTGAGTACTTTATGGCTTGATGTTCTGTTATCATGTTGATGTTGATGATGCAAATGGCATTTAGTCTTTTTGTTGTTGAAAGATTAGATTCTGACTTCTGAGAAACACATTTTGTGGAATTCAATGTTTCTGCATAGGTTCTGATTGGGATATCTGACTATCTTTTTAGTTACTCTCTTGTGTGTTTTCCCACTGTTTTTCCTCGAGAGGTTTTAATTTACATGGTAGGGATCTAGTGCGTTGAGCATTGTCGAGTCTAAGTGGTTGGTGTTATACTTTGTATTGCTTGCCCTTCCTAGCTTAAGCCGTTTTGTTTGTCGGGGAAGAAAATGATATTTATGCACCCATAAAAATTGAACTGTTAGCGGAAAACTTAGCCCCTCTACCTTTTATGGGAAGTAAAAAATATTTGCATGATAGTGTAGATAGAGGGAGAGGGTGGATGGATTGCATGATTGAATTCTCAAAAACTCATAATACTTCTTTACACAATAATTTTAATTGAATCACAACCTGACTGGCATTTGTCTATCCTGTACAGACTCAGGCAGGCCAAAGAAGATTCCTCTAGAAGGCTTGGTACTTGAATCTATTATGTCTCCTCGTAGATCTGCATCTTTCCGGAGGCCAAAGGATGAACTAGGCAGTTGGTCGACGCTTGTCAAGAGGCATCGCTTCCTCTTGGTTGCCCTCGGTCTACTTGTTATCCTCTGCACCGTTTATCTTTACTTTGCTATTACTTTAGGGGCAGGAGATTCCTGTTCTGGATTGAGTGGAGATGCGAAAGTTACTTGCCAAATGGAACATGTTAAGGATTTCATGGCCAGGCGTAAACTCAAGCTTCTGTGATATTGCGGACACAGTTATAAGGCATTCTTTTTTGATATTGCAACACAATTACAAGGCATTCTTTTTCCTGTGACAGCAGGTATAGATGAACCGAAGATTTGTATACATATTGTTATTTGTTAACCTCTGTTTGTGAAGCAAGATGTACAATACGTGTAGAAAGCAATTTTTTTGGATGCAATTATGTTAATGTTGGTTGCTTATTATTAGTACATAAAATATACATTTTTAAGCAGTGTACTGTAGTAGCCAAATGAAGTTGAGCCTACCCAATGTTCATGACTGGCTGATTCTAAACCTGATTTCTCATTCTATCTGATAAGGTCGGTTCATATTTCAGTAAGAGCCTTTATCATGTATCTAGTATTGTTGAGGTGGAAAACTTTGTATGATTCTTTCAATGCTGATACTAATCGATTGCTACTTTTACTTTTTTACTTGTGCTGATATCTATTTCCTGTGCCCAAACCGTGGTAATACTCTGATGCTAAACAATAGAACCTGCCAAGATTATTTGCAGGAATATTATTGCACAACCAAAATAAGATTTTGATCCTGCAGGGAGGTTGAAACTTGAAAGCCCTACACTTCCCTTAATACAACCTTAGGCAAGCGATTCAGGGGGGTAAAAGGGCCTATTGTAGTATTGTTATGATAGTTATCAAGGGTAGGGTAAGAACTAAGAATAGATGGGTGTTTTGACTATTGCAAATTTGCTTCAGCATTACCAAGGATTGTGTTCAACTTATTAAACATGCTGATAAATAATCTCCGCCTTTATGTGAATTAAAACAGATATAATACTGGGTAATCCCTTTTTCCCCCCTTTAAAATCATGACTATAATCTCATGAAAGACGAGTATGTACTGGATAAGACCATTAGGGTGGCTAAAAGTTGGCCACAATTAGGGAGGATAAGACAACTGGCCTGGAATTAATGTATAAGCAAATGAAAAGAAATCATTTGATGTGAATATTTTACATAGTCATTTGTATTATTGATTAAATATTATCATAATGTGTTCTACACTTGTTGTCACTTTTAAAAAAAAAAAAAATCAAATATGAATAATAAAGCTGATCACATCATCACATCATAAAATCATGTAAACTCTGAAATTTATACAAGAGTTCATTCCAAAATTAAACATAGCAATGAATGATAGCTACAAAGAAGAGTCTTAGATTGGTAAAGGAGGAATCCCTGTTATATGGTGCCACGGAGGTTCTTGTGTTCCATTAAACTACAAAGAGGAACCAATTCCATCCAATCCAAAGCCAAACACATGTACCTATCACCCCGCAGCAGCCGTTGATATTCCTGTCCAATTTATTTTCCTATTGCATTTGCATCTGCTCAAAGTTACAGCTCAATACAATACTTATTAAAAAAATAATAAAATATAGTCCTGTGTGTTCATTATCGATCTCCCACCAACCCTAATTAGTCACAGACAAATCCAAATTATTTGACCCGGTACAATTCACTCTAGTTCAATTGACTTTATATAAAAATTGGCTATTTAGTTTTTGATAACGTTTATGTTATCTATGTTCAATAGAATGATAAGCTACTATTATAAATTATGTACAATTTTTTTTTAAATTTATTGTAAATGTTTCTTTAGTTTTGTTTATACTCTTTTTTTTATATATTAATATATATTGATTTACATATATTGACAAGTCTAATATATCATTGAAAACATAAAAAAAAACCTTAAACCTTTTATTTACTTTTACATTGGTCCCATTTGTAATCTCTTTTTAAAAATAACCCTTGCATTATGAAATAAATTTGTAAATAAAACACATTATATGAAAATGATTTTGGAAGAATGATTCAAGTGAGCCCAAGGCAGTATCGGGCCGGAAAAAAGTGTAGTAGAAACTAGAAAGGCAGCGAACCCAACAAAGTGAGAATTGAAATTGAGAGCGAGAGCGACAGAGAGTGTCCTCTGCTGAGTCCTGACCTGAGTTGCGGTGTTCCTTCTTTCTTTCTTTCTTTCTTTCTTTCGTTCTTTCTTTCTTTCATTTCCATCTGAGAGAGAGAGAGACACACACACACCCAACTGCGAAGGAACGAGAGACAAACCCAATAATGTCGAAGAAGAAAGTTAGCGGCAACACCATGACTCTCAAGGACTTCCATGGCGGTTCTATTCCCTCTGATCTTCCTCTCCCTTCCGCCCCCTCCCTGTAACTACTCCTTACCCTCGCTTTTCTTTTTTCAAATTTATATTCTTTTCTCAAATGGGTGTTCTTTTCTGCTTCCCTACCAATCATTCGTCTCACGATTCGAGATCTATGCTTTCTCCTACTTTTTATCTTTCAAAAATTTAGTTTTTGCTTTTTTTTTAATATATTTATTTATGGCAGAAACATGAGACCTTCAGATCGTTCAGGGTATGAGCGAACTTCATCTTGGGGAAACCGTTCTCGACCGCACACGCTACCACCCACGAAGCCTTTCGATGAAAAGACCCCATTTTTCACTCATTCTGCTCATAGTATTGGTAGGAATTTCGATGAGGATGAGCGCAAGCCCTTGGATGCTGTCTCAGCTCCACGAAGAACCGTCACTGCACACAACAGTTCAACAACGACCACAACAAGTGCTTGGTCTTCTCCTAATGCTGTTTCCAAGTTGGTTCATGCCAGTGCCCTTGACAAGGTCATGAGTTCTGCTGCCACGTGGCAATCCAATGGCCCTCGTGTTCATGTGAATGGTGATGATGGTGAGAAGGAGCATTATAGTGATGCAGTGCTGGCAAGGCATGCTGATAGGGTTTTATCCATTGATGATGATCAGGTGAGTGGTGGTGGAAGGAATGAGTTTGTGGGTTCCAAATACTCTGATGTAAGGCCAAGAAGTGTGGCTTCAGTTCATCATGATGCCGATGGGGTTCAGGTGCCGCGAAGCTTTACCAAACTCGGTGCCTCTGAGTTGCAGCACCCTATGCCTTCTGAAGTATCTGAGCGACCTAAGTTGAAGTTGTTGCCGAGAGCAAAGGCATCTGAGAGCTCGGAACCTTCTTATCCGGATCATGGGCAGGTGTTTATTCATGTTCAACTTACTTGGTTTTTATTGGCTTCTTGATAGGGATATTGGTTTGTTAATGATTCTACCTTTTGTTGAAATTGGTAATCAGGTGCATGGCCAAGGCAATTCCACGAAACCTGTCTTTGATGGAACTGGGAATGGTAAGGAGGCAGGACAACGCCCGAAGCTGAATCTGAAGCCTCGCTCACAGCTCCTTGAGCATCACCTGGAAGGAAACACTGAAAGAGAGAGGTTAGTTGCATAAGTTAGTGTGAATGAGTTAGGAAATTAACTGTTTGGATTATCTATGTGCACATTGTGTTGTCTCCGAAACATAGCAAAAACTTGCTTATAAACAATTATTTTTAGTCTTTACAGGCTTTTGATTGAATGAGCATTGCTGTCATTTGATTTTAAAATTTGAAAATGATTTGGGTTTTAATATTTGGCAAAGTTTTCATGATCTCTCCTGAATTAAATAATTCAGGATCTATTTGCTTAAACATATAAGTCTTCAGTTTATTTTGGTTGGTATACCTAAGGCTCATATCTGGGTGCATTTGGAACCCTAAGATGCCTCTTGTGCTTTATAAATCAACATAGAATACATGTTGAATGCAATCATGGAGCACTTGTTTGAGTATGAAAGATTTGATGGGATTCATTAACTGAAAATAAATAATGAGGTGATGAAATAACTCAATAGTGTAGCCATTATATTGATTAGTTTCATTTGGTAGGCACAGATCTTGTTAGTGCAATGAATCACAGTCATGTACTCATGTTATATGCCCAATTTTGATAATATAAAAGCTTTGGTTTTGTTCATTCCCTATATAAAAGCCTTTGCTCAATGATAAGGCCGCTTTGGCCTATGCTGATCTATTAATGGAAGTAACCTCTCTGCTAATGGGATTACGGGTGTGCACACTAATGGTTTTATCCTGAAAACTTATTTACTTAAAGGGAAAAGAGAATGGTTATATGACTTATATCCAAAAGAAAAGATGTGGTGGGTACTATACTGACCTTCACATGTGAGAATACAAACCGTGATATATTGGGACAATCAATCTTAAAGTTTAGTGAAGTCAAACAAGTATAAGCAGAAATCTTCATATTGACTTTACCCGTTTAACATACATGATTTGTTTTGGCTGTGTGAAAGCAGCAAAAGAAGACATCTGTAGAAAGATTTGGCACTACTCACTAAATTCTTTGTTTACCCTTAGAAATTACAATCTTAGTGAACTCTTGGGAAATCAATCTAGTTCTCGTTCTAGTGCTTCTGCTGTAAGCCAATAAGCTATTGTGTGGCTTAATATATGTTTAATATTGTGGGAAGAGAAAGCACTGATGTTTTATACTTCTTCTTATGCTTACGTACACATAGCTCAACTCTTACAAATACAAAATACCGACCACTGTTACAAAACTACCTATGATAAGAGACTTTAGGTAGTTAATTTTTTTTTTGTGTGTAATTAATTTTGGGTTGTTCATCCAATGTTATGTGGTATACGTGATAGTTTGGGAGTACAATGTGAATTTTACTTGAAGGGGTCTTACTTCCATTCTTGTTTAACTTAAAAGCTCATACAAAGGAATTACCATGTTGAACTTTGTGAAATAGTACTATTTCACCTTTTCAATACTTTTAATGCTCAATTGAAACAATATGGAATACTTTCAGTTAGTTTATTTGCTTATTTATTGGGCTTCTTCTCTAATAATGGAACATCTTATGGAAATTTTTAGGAATGCTTTATTTGGTGGTGCCCGTCCAAGAGAACTGGTAAGTTGTTTCATTTATTTATTTCCTGCATTCCAGTTAGAATTAAAATGTATCATGTGCTGCCAATCATTACAAAAGATTTTTCTCCACTTCATCCATGCTTTTAGCTTGATAATGTATCTGATTGTTTCCTCAGGTTCTGAAGGAGCGAGGGGTTGATGACGTTGTGATCAACAATTTGGATGTGGGGGTTGAGCATTCAAATAGGTATTGACTTTGGCTCCTTTCTCTATGTACAATTCAGCTATCTTCATGGTAGTTAAACTTGATTACTTGAATTCAACTATTGCTAATATATTGTGTTGTCCAAAGGACTGAACATCCTACTCCAAGGACCAAGAAACTTCCTGATCGCTATGCGGAAAAAAATGAGGGTGCTCCAGCTCCTTATGATCGATGGACTGGCAAAAAACCTGAGAGGAAAGAACAAAGGGTAGAGGCTGAGAGAGTTAATTCACAGGCGCAGAGGAGGAATTGGCGCAGTGATAACCGGCGAAATGTGCAAGAGGTAGACAAGCAGCAGGTTGCGGAGAGACCACCTTCACCAAAGACATGGCGTAAGCCAGCAGAGGAGCCAAAATCATCTGCGGAAACTGGCAGTATGAGCCACGGTAAAGCAGCTTCGGCGGTTGATCTTGCACAAGCATTCTCAAGATCAGTATCAGATCCAAGAGTAAATGATAGGTTCTCTGGCCAAAGGGGTTCAAACAATGGCCGGACACAAGTTCCCTTTTCACGGCTTGTTGGTCCTACTCCTACCCCGAGACCTCAGATCAATGGTTATTAAGTGCCTTGGTTGTTTGGTGGAAATTTGGAAGACACAAGCATTGTTTTCTCCTCATTCACAAACATGAGGGAAAGAATGGAACCGCTTGCTTCAAACTTGCAATGGCACTAGTTAGTAGTTACAGTAACCTTTGTTTTACTTTCATTTTCTATCATTTGCTTCCCAAGAAACTATCGTCTCTCCTTTGCCTATAAGAAATTGAGGAGGAGGAAGAGTAAGTAAGCAATGAAACCATGATTATATCAGGAAAATTGTTGGTTTGAGTTTCACCAGCTTGCTCTTTTCTTGGGATTTGGGTGATGATATGGATGTCATGATTAGGGACTTAAAATTTCAAACAAAATTTCTCATTGCTAGTTTTTCTGCAGTTGAGTACTAATTAAGTAATATATATTCCTATGATCAACCTTATTTTATGGCAGCTGATGGAGTAGGTGGGTCTGCACTTTTTGAAATATGCTTGTCATGAAATAAAAAAGAATGAGGATAAGTACGAACCATCTTTTATTGTCATAAGAAAATATGGCATATCATTCATTAATATACCGAGAATATTAATTAGAGTACATGTATGGTGTTACTCAAAAGTTGAGTGGAGTGGTGAGGGTGTTAACATCATCATCATAATATTGATGGTGACAATAATGATATTAGAGACAGGTGTGATTTCAATAGCCATGACCCACGTGAGGTTATTATTGTCATTTATGACGTTAAAAAAGGTCATTAAGCTATAAATATTCGTCCACTATGGAAAGAATTATCTCTATTTGATGGAGGGTGTAATTCACATTTTAATTCACATTCTCTTATAAGTATTTCTATAATAAAATATTCATAGTAAATTAAGATTTTAGACATACTTTAATCTAATGCCAAACAATGCCAAACAAATAAACACAGTATTCAAATGATTACACATAATTGACCATTATTAGTGTTCTACCAAAATTGCCTTACAAGTCAATACCAATTCGTCAATGTGATTTGATATTGAACCTGGTTTCACGAAAAAAAAAAAAATCAAAATTTTTAACATTCTTTTGGTAGTGGGATCCATTGTCAACTGAAATAATCCAGCAAGCCAAACTGCTAAAAGTAAAAAAAAAAAAAAAAAATCGGTGGCATGAGTAACGGCAAAAAGTGAGGTGCAATGCTATTTCAGTCAAAGTAAATACATTGGTCAGATTCAATTATGATTTTCTATGATAATTAATTATTATTAATAACCACGAGTAATGAGCATAGTCACACTCAACCAATATGTCTCTTTCTTTATTTAATTTGTGGCTAGAAAATCAATGAAAGGATAAACTAATTACTGTTAGATATTTATATATGGTACTTAGACATAATGAATATGACTCGTTCAATTCATACAAGAAAAGGTCTAATTCTGACTCTAGCTAGTTTGAAATTAAAATTGAAATTCAAGTCTTTTAATATGAAGATTTGTTGTGTTAAGGAATTTGGCAAATGTAGAGAGAAAGTGTATACATGTTTTTTCTAGTATCCACCAACATCATTCTTCTCTTTCTACAGTAACTGATGATCCTTTTTACATACATGTTCCCACCAAGTTTCCTTTCTGATTATATTATATTATATTATAGCCTTTCAAGCCCCCACAAATTTATTTCAATTCTCATCACCACTTGCATGCTTAGCTTCTTTGAAATTACTAATCACTTTAGCCTGTGGAACAAACATGGAGTTGGAAGCTTGCTGTGATGTTGAAGTTGATATCAATGGAGAGGAAACTTTCATGATAAACAAGGTGATTTGAAGCTCTTCTTTTTCTCTCTATTATTACTACTATTTTAGTATTTTTGCATGCCTAGTAGACACTCTTATAGCATTACATTGCATCATGTCATCTAATTATGGATTCCACAAAGTGCAGAATACCAATAATTTCCCTTTTATCAAGCATGAAACTCCATGATCATCAGCACACTCATTCACTTGTACCATTTCTTCTAGTGAACTATTTAACTAATTAATTCCATGATGGGTTAGTTAGAAGATAGTGTCCTCTAATCATGTTGATGTATGTAAGAAGTATCTTATTCTCTTCTTTAATGTAATGTGTTACTTTAATTAATAGTTATTTGCTGCTTTCACACTCAGGATATCTTTACTTTCTTCATAAATTACTGCAGAATATTCTTACAACTTTTTGCCGTAAATTTAGCAACTTATTTGGCAATCTGGTGGGAGAAAAAGTGAGACTCAAACTTATATTCAATGACTTCCCGGGAGGTTCACATGGTTTTGAGCTCGTGGCGCGGCTCTGCTATTGTTATAGCACTAGCAGTAGCATGAGCATGGAGCTATTATCTCCAACAAATGTAGCACTTCTATGTTCTGCTGCTGATTTCTTGGAGATTGAATCTATGGAAGCACCAAGCTTGAAGCCTCATGTTGAGAAATTTCTTCAAGGGATTCGGTTCTGGACTTGGTGTGAGCTTCTTGAAGCATTGAAACAATGCCAAGGCCTATTCTGTTCCAAGAGTTATTCATATTCAGCAATTGTTGAAAGGATGATTGTGGATCAATTGATAGAGAGGGTTGCTTTTCCAAGAATTATTGCAAGTCCATTTGCATGTTCTTCTGATAGATCCAGCTTCCAATTTTCCTGTGATAGTAGCAGCATCAATAATAGTAACTGCTCTTCTGTTGATTCATCATCATGGTGGTTTGAAGATCTTGTGTTCTTGAAGATTGGTTTGGTGGACAAGGTCATAAGGGCAATGATATCTCATGATTTTGATCATGCCATTGTTTCAAAGTTTCTATTCTACTATCACAAATCAAATTCTCTTGGTGATGCTGCAGAAGCAGAGAAGATTGAGACAACAAAGGTTGTGATCAATCTTCTTTCCATGCTCCAAGTTCGGTCGATTCCATGCAAGGATTTATTCGATCTTAATCGAATTGCAACTAGCTTGAAGATAAGCAGATGCTGCAGAAATGAGATAGAAAAACTCATAGGTGCTCTGCTGGATCAAGCAACAATTGATTATCTGATTCTTCCATCTCCAAATGGAATGAATCATGCATATGATGTTGATTTTGTCCTAAGGGTGATGCATACATTCTTCTTTGGAGGTAGTGCCGAGTTAACTTCCAATAATCGGCTTAAGAGAGTTGTGAAAATGTTGCATTTGTTCCTACTAGAAGTTGCTCCTGATCTCCATCTCAAACCTTGTGAATTTGAAGCATTGATTAGAGTGGTTCCAGATGCTGCAAGGGAATCTCATGATCAATTATACATTGCCATGGATATTTATCTAAAGGTACTTTAGTTTTTGCTTGAATTGTGTTCATTAAGATGTTGTTCCTGGTTGAATTCACTTTGATGATTAATTAAAGGCTTTTGCTGATACAATCCATAGGTTCATGCAGGAATAAGTGATCATGAAAAGATGAGAATATGTTCCACATTGAAGCATGAAAAGTTGTCAGCTGAAGCTGTGAGACATCTTAGTAGAAATCTGGCATTTCCTTTAGAAACAAAACCAAGATTAAATGTAAATAGACAAAGCCGAATGAAAAGCCTGCTGCAGGAAAATGATCACTTGAAAAGCTTCTTTGACTCCATGTTTCTCAAAAGCTTCAAGAACATTATCATTGATGTGAAAGAGGATGCTGAAAAGAGAACAATATTGTATGATGGTGATGAAGGAATACATAATAGTGGGACCCAATTGGCAAGTCTAAAGAAGACAGAAAATCATACTTTGAGTTTGAGCAATGCTGCTGTTTATTACTTGCCAAAATTCTGTTCATAAGATTAGCTTAATTTCTTATATGACACTCAAGTATATATTTTCAATTCATTATTCATGTATAATAGATTTGATATACGATATTATTTATTAAGAGTTGTTAGCTTGCTTGTTGTGTTTAAATGAGTATGCATAGTTCCAAATTAAAGGTGACAGCATCAAGTGATTGTTTGCTACTTTTTCTTCTTGTATACAATAAATGACACAAAGGCAAAGAAGCTTTTTACTTGGATGCAAAGCAATGCATTCATCATAAGTCTTGTGAAGTAGCCTTAGCTTGTTATGACTTATGCACAATGCATGCAGCGTGGAGTAATGAAATAATGAAGGATTAAAAAGAAATGTTGATGGACATTTTGTAAAAAAATATTCACATGATGGGCTATTTTTTTTATTGAAACGGGGTAAAGCCCATGGACATTTGTTCATTTCATAGGACTAACCTTACAATTGGGTGGGCCGCCAAACTTTTGGGCAGCTTGTTGTTTTTCATGTTACTTGAAGGATAATATCATTTGTGACACGAAATAGAAACAAAAACATCGAGACAAGAAATAGAAGAATCCAGAACTGCGCCAATCAGCCATAACTCACACGGCATTTCGCTTCCTCCCCATCTCAAAGGTCTCGAGTTCGAGTCCTATCAACTGCAACTGAGGAGAAAAAATTAGTAAATATGTGAGAAATGTGTGGGTGTGTATTGTGTACTTAGGATTAGGAGTTGTTCAATTCATTAGGGTACCTAGGATTGGGGTTATCCAATCCACCAACCAAAAAAAAATCCAGACCCCCAAAAAAAAATTAGAAGAATCGGTGATGTTAGCTGTAAGTCAGTTGTTGAATTTGTTCATGAAATACGACCTTGAATGGATTTGGCAGGCAGCGATGGTAGTTGATGATGATGAAGATTGCAAACGCTCAAGAGGAGTTATTGTGATTAGCTGGATGAATTGAATTTGTATCTAACTCTTCTTTCTTTCTTTCTGCTTATCTCTAAAAGATGCCAATGAAGAAAATGAATATCCGATGGTTGCTATAGTTCAAAATATTGGCTGCCATTGTTGAAACAACATGTTTCTCAACAATTATCATTAGAATTATGGTATCGTGAAGAGTGTTACATTTTTTAATATAGAGCGAAGATTTTTTTTTAACAATAAAATAATTAAAGATATCATATATAATGTGCATTCTTTTTAAAAGTTTACTTTTATTTTTCATTTAATTTTATTTTTACTAAATAAATTTCATCATTATTATTATTATTATTATTATTATTATTATTATTTTGGAGCATTGTATCGGTGTCTGTATGTAGCGACTGTAATGTCATCTATCGCAGTAAAATTTTATGCACTCTCCTCCTTCAATGTTTTGTAAATTATATATATATATATAACACTAAAGTTCAGATATATTTATGCAATATAATATAATATAGAAAAATTATCCCATATACTGTGTACGACAATGGAATATGATGTTACTTAGTACGGGTAAGTTGTGAGTTGCAATTTGTCTTAAAGTAAGGCTTAAAATTACTAAAATTACCTCTAAAATAGCATTGAAAAGTCAAATTTGGGTAGTTGAATTAGAATTTGGAAGCCAGCCATTACAATAATAATATAATGTGACTAAGAAACGTTGTCGTTTTTAAGTATGTTGGGCAGTTTCTCCCTAATTATAAGATGAAATTTTGAAATATATTATTGTCATCATGAATTTTTTTTTTTTTTACTTGATGAATATTTATCATCTATTTACAAATCAATTTTTTTTATATTTATTTATTTAGACATAAATATATCTTTTTTAATTTAACTGCATGTCTTTCACCCAAAAATATTAATTAACAATATTTTAATAAATATTAATGTCTTTCTTAATTTAATATTTTATTAATTTTTAATAAATATTTTTTATTAATAATATTAACAATGTAAAATTTATTATTAATAATATGACCATAATTTAACCTATTATGTGTTAAACAATTCATTGTTATTATTATATGTATCATTCAACGAATGAATTAATATAATAATATTTTTGAAAAATAAATATTTTATAATGTAATATAAATTATTCTTAAGTGTAAAATTATTAAAAAAGGATATTAATAATGCAAATCTCTACGTATATATAAATAATTTTGTTGAACAAAAATTAATATATCTTATTTATTAAATTATATATATAAAAAGATATGAACATTAACTTGATTCATAACAGTAACTATTTATAGTTATAATTATCATATATTATCAATAGAATATTTTTACGAGAAATCCAATATTAGAATTTCCTTTGATGTGTAAGTATATATTATGGTAATTAATTAACAAAATATTTACTATTGATTTTTGAGCACCTAAGTTCTTAGAGTTTAGTAAAATAGATATTGAGTATAATTTAAATTTTTCTTAGTCAATAAAAAATTCATTAACTATCAACAATAAATTTTAGTCTTAGAATTATAATAATTAACTTAAATTGATTGAGTGATTAACTCATATCATCTACTTAAATAAGTATTGATGATTCGAATTTTGTAAAATTCGTTTAACTAAAAAATTCATCGATCAAGGCATTAATGGCAAATTTAGGCCTCGCTATGATAGTATTTTTGTATAATCGGGGGACAACATGTTTTTAGTTCTAATAATTATAGTCTCTCAAGTATTATGACCCAAAAAAAAGTCTTTCAAGTATTATATCTAATCTATTTTGTTTGAATAAATTAAATATATAAAAGAAATCATTATAAATTATTTTATTACTTTTGATACATGTTATCAATATGTGGTAATTGTTTTGTGATTTTTTTTTCTGATAATCTTAAATGAATTAAATAAAAAGAAGAATTAAAATCTCCTACTTATACTTTTTTTTTATTTTATTTATAGGTATAAATTGAAATTTTGTATCTTAAATAATTTGATTTTATTTTTAAGAACACTTGAAGCATTCAAATTCTTTCACTTTTATATATATATATATATATATATATATAGAGAGAGAGAGAGAGATTTTTCTATAAAACAATTTTAAGTTTTTTCTAATTTTACTTTTCTCGTATCAATTAAGCAAACACAATAATAAAATCTCATCTTACTTTATTAAATATTTTTTCTCTATCTAAAATCTTTGAATAAATTACAAATATGTGATGTTAGAAACTAAAATTTATTAGATATAGATATTATATCTTTAATTTTTATTTTTTTTTCAAAATTACATATTTTAATACTTAAGGGACCAAAATAAATTTAAAATAGTATACACAAGGATTATTAATTTTATACAAGTTATACGAATTTACTGAACTTACTCGAATTGACTTGAATTTATTTCAAATTTAAGTTATTAGGTTTACTTATTTTATTTATTTAAATTCATAAATTTGTAACTAAGTATTTAAGAATTAACTTGAGAGTTTAACAACTTTATTTTCTATAATCTTTATTTACACACACGCGTGTATACACATATATATAAATTATAATACATAAAAGAAAATTAACAAATCAACAAATTCTAGAAAGAATATTCCTTAATTATTAATCTTAAATACACACTTTAATTAAGATAGATCCGTTATTCGAAAAAAGAAAAAAAATATGCTAAAAATGAAAATAAAAAACATGTATTAAACACTTGATATATATTGGAAATAGTTTTAATAAGCTTATGAAAAGGTTTTAATAATAAATAAAAGTTATAAGAAAGGAGTGAGATTTGTAAGATAAAATGGATGACTCAATTAATTTAATTCTAAAAGGTAAAATAATCAATTTAAGCTATTTGATGTAATGTTTGAAAAATGACTCAGTTGAAAATAAAAAATAAAAAAAATACATTTAACATAGGAATGCAATTTTTTTGTAATGAGAACCGAAATGATTTTTTCTTTCTTTCGATTTTATTTAATTTGATTCAGTTTGTGATATTTCAGGTATATAGAAATGAAATATTTAAGTAAATTATTTACCTTTTTCATACATAAAGTTACAAAATAATGAAAATATGACTAAAGTTTTAAATATATATATATTTCGTTATTTTGTCAATGAAATATGAAAATTATATATAAAATAATAAATTTTAAAATTTTACACAAATTAGATAAATTTAGATAAAATTAAAAATAAACCAAAATTAAGAATTTTAACATTATTTTGTATATTTTTTAATAAGCTTTCAATCTCATAAAATTCATTATAACACATGCATCTAAAAGGTTAATTAAAAAAAATTAAAAATTAAAAAAAGTACAGGGGACCAAGGTAGTGAACTCGTAGTTTTTACCTCGACTCGTTAAGTTAACTCAAAATCGTAATTCGTTGAACCCTAAGACGGAACGTAAATATGACTCGTAAATTATAAAAATTAAAAAAATTTAATAGCAAAAACTAATTTTACAGAAAATAAAATAAATCTCAAATAAATTAAATTACCCATAGAATTATAACTAATATATATATACCATAACAAGTCAAAAGTCACAATTCAACACAAATTCACAAATCAAAACACAAATTCACAACTCACAAGTTCATACGACACTAAAATAAATTCAAGTAGCAAATAAACTAACCAAACTACTAGAATAAACAACTAATTAACTAAAATCTAAACAAGTTATTTAATAATCATTTTATTCTTCATCAGTCATAAAATCTTCACTAGTTTCACAAACTTCTGCATTACCATCTTCATCATTATCAGGAGCAGGAGGAAGAGGTCCTTGGAGAAGTTCTTCAAACTCATCATCATCAAGATAAGGAATTGTCAAAGGATCCTTACAGGCACCAACAACTCTATTACCACTTGCTTCATCATTTAAATTAGGATATGGAATTAGAGCATCTAAATCTTCTTCTTCTCCATCTTCGTCAGCAACAATCCACTCTTGATCAGAGTCCAACTCATCAAGACTATAGTCATAATCAAGACTTCTTCTAGTTTGTTTTTTCTTTGCTAATCTTGAGTTTGTAATCACAAACACAACATCATTCATGGTTTTAGCTTTTAAACGGTTTCTCCTTTTTGTGTGAACCTTTCAAAAGTAGATAAAAAATATTAGTCAAACAACAAGATAGAATTGAAGAATTAACAACCAAATTTATAAAAGTAAAATGCAACTTATATTTAATTACTAACCATCTCAAAAACGCTCCAATTACGTTCACATCCAGATGAACTACATGTCAAATTCAAGACACGAATTGCAAATTGTTGGAGCTCTGGATGCTGATCTCCATAAGAATCCCACCATTGAACTGGAGTTTTAGTATAAATTGCATTTTGAGCTACTTTACTACCAAAAAACTCCTTTTGAGTCTTAAAATCTTCAAGTTGAACATCCATCTTAGTAATTAAATCTGGATTTCCTGTCATCCTTTCCATACAAGCATAAAACTGCTTCTTAAGCTCATAAGCAATTTTAAAACCAGAGCTATAATGAATTTGAGGATTCAAATAATAGCTTGCAGCATGCAATGGCCTATGAAGTTGGTTGCCCCATCTTGCATCAATAATATCCCAAATAGGTATATAACTAAAACATAAAAAAAATTAATAAATTATTTACAAAATAAACAATATTTTTAGAATTGCATTAATTAAAAAAATAAAATAATTAAAAAATAAAATAATTAGACACTTTACTTTGTCTCAATTCCTTGAAATGCATCTCGTATTTTCTCCTTTGCACTTGTCATTTCTTCATAAATAAATCCCATTGCCGGCTTTTCTTCTGAATCCACCATACGAAACACATGAAGAAGAGGGTAGGCAGCCTTCAAGTAAATTACCACTTCTTTCCAAAACACCTTATCTAACACCACACTTGCAATTATCTTTCTATCTTTTGTCTTTGCAAATTTACTAGAAATCCATTGATTAGAAAGAAACATTCTTATTAAGGAACTTTTGTTGTCATTGAGACATCCCAAAGTAAGCTAAGAAGTTACAAAATGGGTCATACCCGGCCTCACCAAATCTTTCCCCTTAGTGTGGATGTGTAGTAGTGCAATAAGAGCAGTTCTAGCATATATGTAAGTAGTAATCTTTCTACCTTTGTAAATTGTGTCCTTGTGAAGTGTTACTTTTTTTTTTCAAGTCTTCTAACATTAAATCAATGCAATGTGCTGCACAAGGCGTCCAAAACAACTTTTTCCTCTTTTTCATTAGCATTTCTCCTGCAGCTTTGTAGTTAGCCGCATTGTCGGTGACAACTTGGATGACATTTTCTTCACCAACCTCTTCAACCACATCATCAATCATTTTAAAGATTTTATCAGCTGTCTTAGTAATATGAGAGGCATCAATAGATTTTAGAAAAATAGTCCCTTTAGGACTATTAACCAAAAAATTTAGGATGGTCCGTCTTCTCTTATCTGTCCAACCATTAGTCATTATTGTGCAACCAACCTGCTTCCAATATGCTCTATGTCCCTCTAGTGATTGTTGAACAAGCTCCACGTGTTTCTTCAAAAGAGGCACCCTTAATTCATGGTAGGATGGTGGCTTGAATCCTTGTCCATATCTTATAGCTTTCTCAAACATTCTACTATATTCTTCGCTCCTTGAAACATTAAAGGGGATGCCATTCTTGTAGAAAAAAGTACTAATCTCTAAACATACTTCCTCTCTCAAATTCTTCTTAAATATATTGTTGATTGTTGTTTGAGTACTAATGCGTGTTTTCTTGAATATGTTGCCATCTAGTTCTTTTCCCTTTCTTTTTTCACCGATAGTGTCAACTTCTTTAGTAGTTTCCCCTGGGCTTGCCCTACCCATGCTTGTTTTCTTCATCAAATTCACTTGCAACCCACTCACAACATCCCACATTTGCTTCTTAACTTCATCACTAACAGCTGTACAACCCCAACATCTTTTTGAGTTTCTGCTAAATGGTGTTTCAATCTATAAACTCCTCCTGAAAAAATTTTATGACAGTATTTACATTGTATCTTCTTTCCATCTTCTCCAACAGATATCCCGTGCTCCCATCCTACATCAGTTCTACTTCCAAGAGCATTCTTAGAAACTTTTTTTTTACTAGTAATTCCAGCTGTACTTCCTGATTGAGAAGCTGGAATGTTAGTCGGATTTTCACTTGCATTAGCTTGAGTCGATGCCATTCCTGTTCAGAAAAAAATAAAAACAGTAAATATTCAATGAATCAATTCAATATCATAGCAAAAATTTAACAATTTAACAAAAATTCAAGAATTATATTCAATGCCACAAGTTCACAACAACAATTCAGAGATATAGATAGTTATAAAATTATTGGGATAATATAGGTGACAAATAATGAATTGATTAAGATATAGATAGTTATAACATGCATGAAATAAATATTATTGCAACAAAACCATAAAGCTCAAATAATGAATGTACACATACAATTTAATTTTATGCGTTATATAGATACATAGATAGATAGCCTTTTTCAATAAATATTATTGCATACAAATCCTACACCAATATAGTGTAGTAGTGCTTATTGCTACACAACTATTAGTACTGTCATAGTTGCTTATGGTGAAGAATTGAAGATCGAACACGTTACAATTCAGCAACTTGGTATAAGCAAATCATTGAAATGCATCAGTTGGAATGGAAGTACAATAATAACACAAGCAAGGCTTCTGAGTTGTGAAAAGTAATAAAGCCAGCCATCTTATTCTTCTCAGAGTTTATTCAAGTGAGAACACCACCACATACATGCCTTAGATCTTGAGGTAAATCAACATAAGTCCAAAGGTTTAATTAATCGTGATAGAATTTTATAACTCAGCACTTATTTAATTATTGTTATAGTTTATTTTATCTGATAGAGAACAAAGATTATATAAGCATCACTTGGATATCTAATTCAACCAATCATAAAATATGTATGTGCTAATGGGTGATGAATTAAAATCCTGAATCAAATCAAATTTAAATATTTATCTATGTGGTTAATTATTATACAACAGGCACATGATCTAATGTCCCTTATTTATACAAACATATATACACCAAAATAAGAGAGATAAGAAATTCAAAAGTACAGGACAGTAAACAAGATTAATTAATGGTTAACAAATCTTATCAAAAATAGGTTAATAGATTGAGTTGGTTGAGAGTTGAGATATGCAAAGTTCTCTGTCTTGTCCTCCATAATACACTGAACTAATGCTATGAAAGTTATGGTCTCTAACTGAATTTGTGACTTCTGACATTTCACTTACCTGGTATTACTTTAAAGAGTAATGTCTTTAATTATGCAGAATTCTGTGGTGTGAAATTGGTAGCTATAAATTCCTTGAATTGAAAATGGACATTCTTATTATTGGTTGGTTGGTAGGTGCTGTTTCCTATAATATAATATATGTCCATATAATTTTACAATCATGTAGCATGTAGGTCAGATTTCTAGTGGCAGTTACTTTCTTTTTAATTTTTTTAGAAAACACAAAAATTGGCCTAATTAGTCTAATTAGTTAGGTACATTGCTTGTACTTTTAACACAAATTAGGATGAAATTTTGTCATATATTAACATAGAACCACAGAAGTAGCGTTCAATTATCTTACTAGAGTGAGGAAGTGATATGCTTTTTCTATATATCATATTTGTTATATCTACCTTTTAGGAATGTTTATAAGGTTTGCTAAAGAAGATTAATGGCTGGTTTCAGATAAAGGATAATATATTGATGCACATGCCACCAATTGCAGCTTCTTTTTCTGTGAATAGAGAAGTCTATGTTGTTTACAGATTCTACTACAGCTTTTTCTGAATTTCTAATAAATTCACTCAAGTCTCAAGGTAATTAAACTCATATATATAGCAGAGGAACACTTAGCTAGTTAGCTTAATTAAAGTGTCAAGAATCAAGATAATTATTATTCATAATTTGAGAACTACTATCTCAATACATTTTGTGTTAAACATTATTGGGCATAATAAATTAAGACACAATGCTCAGAGATTAAACTCAATCTTTAAGTTCATGACGGTTATCATGAATTGGTTAAAGCTCTTGAACAAATGTTTGACACTACCATACCCTGTAATCAACTCCATCCCTATGCCTCTATATCATTTATCTTTTTTTCCTAATTAAAATAAGATTGAAGAGGATGAAGATTAAAGATGTCTTAACTCTTAACTTACCTGATGAACTAGCAGCAAGAGCCAGAGACAGAGAGGCAGAGCCAGAAAGTCTCGCAAGTTGCAATCACAAAGTGATGCTCACGGCCTCATGCAGTCCAACCACCACCAGTCTGAGTCAATAACACAAGCGGCAAACCTTACGGCGAGTCGGCGATGCTCCAAATTGGGGTTTCCAGTTGCACGAAATTCAAATTTCAGAAGGAAAGAGAGATAGAGTCAGAGATTGAGACTTCAGAGTTCAGAGAGGTGAAAATTTGAAATTTTGGCCATGGAGAATTGGAGATAAACTGTAAAAGTGAGGGAGATTAAGAGATTAGAGACTGTTACGTTACTCTGCTAGGGCTCCTCTTCCATGGTCTTCAATTTAGATTGGGTCATTGAGTTAGGTTGGGTTGGGCTGCAATCAGGGGCTCAGGGCCAAGAAAAAGAACTTCTTCAACCTGAAACGCAACCACGCAGCAGAAGCGACGATTTCGGCGACTCTGCGATCTTCAACAGCGATTTCACAGGGAGCAGCCTGGTTCTAGACGAGAAGCAGAAGCGCAACGGGAAGATGAAGTAGAAGCGTATAATCGTGCGTTTCCACGAGTTTACACGCGATTCTGACTACCTTGACAGGGACAATTAGATTCTCAAAAATGTTAACTTTGAATTAATTAATTTTTATAGAAAAAGAAAGTACTAATTAGGTCCTTCAATATAACAAATGGTGGATATATATGTCATTTTGTCAATGAATAGTACAAAATAAAATATATAATTGTTCATGTATTTCGTTATTTACCGTATATGTTTCGCTACTGTCACATGAGTATGAAAACGATATAATTTTGGACAGTGAAATATTTATTATCTTTTGAGTTTTTATATATTTTTTTATCAACTCATGTTTATTTATTACAAATTTTATTAAAATAAGTGAAATTTTACTCCAAAATTATTATCTATATAACTATATCTTTCATAGATAGATACATTAAAATAATTAACAGTATATATAAATATCACTATTAAATTTTAATTGATAAATTAATAAAAAAATATAATATGTCTATTATTTATTATTCTATAAAACTAAATTAATATTTAAAAAAATTAATTAATCTAAAATCAAAATATTTAAAAATTAATTGTCCCTTCACTCAATTAAAAACAAAATCCCACTATGAACTGAGTTCAGCTGAATACCGGAAAAAAAATAGCTTTTATTTGTTGTGAGAAAAAAACATGGCTTGACAGTTGACAAATATCATTGTATACAATGCAACAATTTAAAGTGGGTAGATTAGATATTTTCATCCATTCCAAACTGAAAAAGAGAAGGAACCGTTGCAGATTTTTCGTAGAGTTTCTATGATTAACGTACACAGTATTTTTATTCAATGAATCTTAACCACATATATTATTTAATATTTAAATCTAAATGATTATAAAAGTTGAAATATCATATTCCAAGCAAGTATAATAACATAGGTCAACATCTTCCTATAATATATTATAGGAAGACTTTCACATGTTCCATTTACTTTATTGGAACATTGATATACCATGTATTAAACGGTAATAGATAAAGTATTTATCGTGCACACGTGATACAATGTCTAAAATATCCCTGAAATAATGCATAAAAAGACTAATATAGCACTGACAAAGTGTCGGCTTTGTTGTTATATGATGATTGATGAGGGATGTTTCAAGGCAAGCCAAGCTTTCTATGAATTGCAGCTCATGGGCTAATTTTTCTAAGGAACCGTAAGTTAGTTCGTTGGAGGTTTTTGGGATTATTTGTTGTAACATAATTAGGATTTATAGCTGTATTTTATTATTTTGGGATTTTTTTAGACATTGAAATTTATATTTTCTAATATAATTAAACAATTTATGTTATAAACGGTTATTTTATTTTTTCTTTTAAGATTTTAAGAGATTTTAATTTTTACTCTCTAATACAATAAAACAATTTTAATTAATTTTATAAAAGATAATTTAATCTTTCTAAAAATTCATGATTATAGTCTATATTTTATACCTTAAATTTGATATTTAAAAATATTTTTGTCTTTTTAAATTAATGTTAAAAAAGTATTTTAATCTTTTAAAATAAATTCTGCAAAAATTTTAGTAATTTTCAAGTCATATTCAGATTTTATTTTCTAATACAAATAATCATACTTAAACCTCAAGTGTTATAGTCTTTTAAAATTAATCATAAAAAATTATTTTTGTTAGAATTTTAAAGAGGCTACTTTAATCATTACACTACAAGAAAAATGTTGATTACCGTTAGATTTATCGTCGGACATTACCGTTAGATTTACTAGCAGTTGCAACACTAAATTTGTTATCTATAAAATATTACTGTCGGATTTATATTTTCCAACCGCAACAAATGGCGCAAAAAAAAACTTTGGTGGGCACGCATTTTACCATCGAATTTAGGGGAGAAAAAATCCGACTGTAAGGTAATTAAATGAAATGCGCTATTTTGGTCACAGACTATGCGTTCGATGATAAATTCACCAGTAGAATTGACCCTAAATTTATGAGCTTGTTTCTACTATGAAGGAGCTTGTTTCCTCTCTGCGAATTGCTACCTCCATTGTTTGCCACCGTTGGTGTTTGTTTTCATCAACTACGATGCTAGTCTTTCTCTTTTATCCAGGTATGTCTTCTTTTCTTCCTTCTTTTATTTTTTTTATATTGTTGGCATTTACTAAACTCTAACCCTACACTCCTCTAACCCCAATATCCATGGTCGCTGTCACCGTTGGTTATTTACTTAAATATTCAAAAAAATAAACTTGAATAAAGTTTAACTAGATTAATACAATTTGATTATGTATCATTAACTGAATGGTTGGAGGTAGAAAGTGTGTATGTGGTGTTTAAATTTGGGGTGAAAGGTGAGAATATGGTATTTTGAGAAGATTGGATATGAGAGTTGAGTGAAACTGAAACTTTAATAAACTTTAATCATAATTTTTTATGTTGGAAGTTGTTTGCTTTGAATTAAAAGTTTTCAATAAATTATTATGGTAAATTGTAAAATTTAAATATTGTTAGTTTAATCATCATTGAATTTAAATCTTTAAAATTATATATTAAAATTTAATTTTTTTTAAAAAAATAAAATTTAAGTTTATCGTCAATTAAATCTGCTAGCAGTTATTAATTTAATTATTAATAAATAATATATTACCATCAAATTTCACCGATTACAAGTTTATACTTTATATCCACTACAAAATTCGTTAGTAATTAGCGACAGATAAAAAAATCTGCTACTAAATAATTACCGACGATATTTATACGGTCAGATTTATTCATTGTTAAATTCGACAGTTTCGACGACTTTCTTATAGTGTTAAAATAAACTAATTTTTTTTCGTTTTTAAAATTAACCTGAAATTTTTAGTTTATAATTTCTTATATAATAAAATAATATGAATTAATTCTAAAATGATAGTATTTTGAAAATTAACCTTAAAATATTGTTTTTTTTATTTAAAATCTTTTAATAAGTTTATTTTGCTCAACCTTAGTTTTTTTATAAAAAAATATCAAAATTACCATGTGTAATATAATTATACAACGTTTTATTCTAAAAGGGTAGTTACTCTTTTTTAAGTAGTATTTTAGTAATTTTAAAAATGTTGCTTAAAGAATATTTTAATCTTTTTTAAATAAATGCTAAAAATTATTTTAATTATTTAAAATGAACTTTGCAAATATTTAATATTTTTAAAGTAGAATACAAGTCTTTCGAAATACAATTAAACAATACTAAGACAAAAGGTTTTTAGTCTTTTTAATATTAATAAGAGTAAAGTAGGGTGCACGTGGGCCGGGTGAAGCTGGGTTTGATGTGACCCAGACTCGACTCGAAATATACACCGGGTCTATTTATTAGACCCGAACCCGACTTTAGACCCGATGAAACCAATACACTTTCGGGCCACAATTATACCGGGTGAAAACTGGGTAAAAACCGGGCTGTTAACATTACATTACGTTGATACCTTCTTGTAAGCTAGCATGAAAAAATATCCAAATTTTCAAGACTCCAACCATTATTTAACATGGTAAAATTCACTTAGAAAAATATAACAAGAACCAACCCTTCTTTAAAATTAAAGCATAACCACAATCAATACTAAAGCAAAACCACAATCAATACTAATATTGTCTAATAATACCAAATATTTAAATCAATACAAATAACACAATATTATGCATTAGTCTAAAGTCTTATGCATTCTAAACATAAAACATTAACTTATAGTCTTATAATGACTAATAACAAAAAATATTCAAGTTTACAATACTTAAATTCCACATAAGAATAGTCATGATCCATCACTAATAACACAAAATATTAATTGTGTATGATGACCGGGCCACCGGGCTGACTTCGGGTGACCCGAGCTATGGCCCGGACCCGACCCGAAATAATGACCGGGTCTATTTTTGAGACCCTTACCCGGTCCTAAACCCGATGAAATCACACCAAATTAGCCCCTAAAGTGTTCGGGATTGGGCCGGGCCTTCGGACCGGGCCGGGTCTGTGCACCCCTAGAGTAAAGTATTGATTTTGTTCCTAATGTTTAAGATAAGTCTCAAAGTTATTCTTAATGTTTCAATTGTCCTATTTAAGTTCCTAATGTTTCAAAATTGACTCAATGTTGTCCTGCCGTTAGGAATCCGTTAACAGAATTGACGGCAGGACAAAATGGAGACGATTTTGAAATGTTAGGGACTTAAATAGGACGAAAACGTTAGAGACAAAAACGATATATAAAAATAAATTTTAATTTAATTTTATCTTTTAATAATATTAATTTTTTACTGTACATAGTATTCAATTATTTTTTAATTACATCTAAATAAATTACACTTAATCACATTACTTTTATTTTAAATAAATTTATTTTTTTATAATTTTAAAGAATTTTGATACATTAGAGACAAAAGGTATAATTTATATTTTATTATATATATATTATTTTTTTTTCTGCAAGTTTATATACTAGTCATTCTATAAATATTTTATGATAACTAAAAATCTTTAAGAGTAAAATTATAAAAAAATTAATTTATTTAAAATGAAAGTAATATGATTAAGTGTAATTTATTTAGATGTGATTAAAAAATAATTGAATACTATGTATAGTAAAAAATTGATATTATTGAAGGATAAAATTAAAATTTATTTCTATGTATCATTTTTGTCTCCAACATTTTCGTCCTATTTAAGTCCCTAACATTTCAAAATCGTCTCAATTTTTTCCCTCTGTCAATTCTGTTAATGGATCCCTGACGGCAGGACAACATTGAGTCAGTTTTGAAACGTTAGGGACTTAAATAGGACGATTGAAACGTTAGGGACAACTTTGGGACTTATCCCAAACGTTGGGGACAAAAACGATACTTTACTTTATTAATAATAAAATACTGTTTTTTTAGAATATTATAAAAAAATTTAATGTTTTTAATAAATTTATTTAAGAGAATATTTGAGTATTTTTATAATTAATTTAAAGGATATATTAATATTAAAGAATATATAATATATGTTTACCACAATAAATTATTTTTGCAGATGATATTGTCCACATGTTAATTTATCATTAAACAATATACGTATTAATACGTATTTATTTGTTAACATATCATAGTAATCGGTATTTATTTTTTAACGTATCGTGACAATCATTTTAAAAAATTTTGTTGTAAAAAATTCACATTCAAATGAACCCAGAACCACACGTACCTCCGACCTGGCTTGTCCATTGATCGGCTCCCATAATAAATATAAGCTAGCTAGCATCCACGCTAACCATCAAACCACAGGAGGACAAGGCTGGTATTATAAATCTGGATTGTTGGGTGAAGGGAGCAACACGTCTAGTCTCTATAGTGTTCTACATAGAAAGACTCTCCATATGAGAAACTACCCTGTCAATCTGAACCTTATGTTTATTTTATTATTAAATCAAACGCTTAATAGACAAGGTATAGCAGTGTTTCAATAAAGTGCAATGGAACATGTGAAAACTTTCCTATATTATATCCTCTTATTAATTCTGCGGTAGAAATTGAATCGTGCGTGCCTAATAATAATATCTGTCCGTCTTCCTGACATTATTATTTGTTTCGATATGAGAACGGGGTCATGACCAATGGACCATAGTTAATACGCACATTTTTCCACTGCTAAAAAAATTCAGATATCTGCTACATTGAATCGTACTGGATCTGACGTCATACATATTCAACGCAAATACGCAATGTTTTTGTTTTGTTATTTTCCCTCTCCAATAAAATGCAAATCCGTTTCTGTCCAGAAAAGAAAAATTGTTAACAAATATCTATCAATTGTTTTGATATTCTCTAAAAATTAGACGTTAACTATTCTATCCGTTTTAAATTAACTATAATCATTAAGATAATTACTAAATTTTATTAACATCATAAATTTAAAGGAAAAAGGGCAAAATGCCTTTTATTTGTGATTACAAATTTTCATTATATGATTAAAATCTCAATTAATATTTTCTTTCTAATTAACGTTTAAAGGATATAATAGGTATAAATTAATTATGGGCTATCAAAATTGAGAAATGGAAATTAATTTAAAATAAAAATAATGTTCCATCTGTTGAAAATTAAAGTTAACAAACGTATTTATAAAGATACCCAAAAATAAACGTATTTATAAATAATTCCTTGACACTATATCCACATACGTAAATGATATGACGTTCTTTAATTTCTTCCACAAATAACATGAGCACTAGCAACAAGATAATGTTAGTTAGGGAGGATCCTTGCTATCATATGTTTTAAGAGTATAAGACCATCTTCAGTAGAGAACTCATCTCAGTCCTTATTTATGGTCCACCTGTCATAAAAAGTAACTCCACATCAGCTTTTGCGTCATAAACGGTAAATAGGAATTCAAAGTATCTTTCTCTTCTCCATTAGGAGGAACTAATTTTAGTTTATATTGTGGTTCTACTTAATTAATTAATTAAAATACTTAAAATTAATGTAATTAATTTTTTTAATAATATTATTTAAATTTATAAATTTAAAAATAATTCACTATTAAAAGATATTAATATTAAATAAATTCATATATAATAATAATACACAATATATAATTCGGGATTACACTAATTTATAGTTTTGTGTTTACAATTGCTAATTTTAATAATATCGTTAGCATTTTAAATTTTAAAAATAAAAATAAGTAACTCAACTAAGAATTATTTTGTAAGGTGTAAAAATTAAATTTATTTTTTAATGTAAGTAAATTTAATTAATTATGATATAAATAATTAATATAAATTATTAATTAAATAAAAATTTAATTATTTAATATAATTTTTATTATAATTATTACTAATTTAATTATTATTTCATTATTTAATATAATTATTTAATTATTTCAGATTTTATATTATTATTTTTTAAAATAACTTGCCAAATGGCAAGTTATTATTGGTTAACTTGAGTTCCTGTTTAGAGGGACTCCCTCACCTTGAGACCCGTGCGGGAACTCATTCCTTCTCTCCTCCAATGGTTAGAATTCTTATGTGTCAGAAAAAAGTGAAAGAGGAACTCATCATTATAGGTGTTCTAATACCATATTCTTTTAAAAAAATATATAATTTTTATATTTTTAATATATTAAATACATTAAAATGTAAAAAATAAGAGTGGTATACTTTTTCACATGTTGAATATATATAGGATATTGTTTAGGAGCTAATACTTTTCAGTTTTTTAAATTATTTTATTTATTTTACATTATATATCTTAAATTATAAAGTTTAATTTTTTTTTAAAAATTATCTTAATATTGATTAACTAAAAATTAATTCTATGCTTTCTCTTACCAACAATGATAGACAAAAAGCTATAATCATGATGATACAAAAATTTGTCGAAAAATCTGACTGTAATTACTGACAAAAAAAATTGTCGGAGAGTTTGTCGCTTCGGGAAATAGATGGAGAATTTACAGAGGAAAAATTCGTTGGTAACTGGTAAAAATCTGTTGGTAATTTTTCGACAAAAAAAAAATCCGTCGATAAATAATTTTTGAGGAAGCTTTTACAGAAGGACAAAATCTGTTGGTAATTTCATCGGTAACCAAATCTGTCTGTATTAATCCATTTTCTAGTTGTAATATTATTCAATTATAAAAGTTTCAATTTTTGTCTATCAATTCATGATTACAATATGTTAGTGGAGGTATGTAGGGTCGCAATGATGGAATGAAGGAAAGAGGAAAGTGGTTATTTAAATACCTGCATGAATCATGTTATTATTCAAATTAAAGCAGATCCCTACCATCATAACCAATTGTGTGCCATGGCACTCCATTATTCAAAATGGTGTTTCCCAACATCTTTCAAAAAGCCTCATTATGTTGCAACAACAAAGGCACATCTTTCTCATGCTAACCAATGGAACATTCTTCAGCAAAACCCAAGAACTGTTTTTCAGGATGATATAAGCGTTAATCATGCAGAGAAACTGATGGAACTGAAGCATGCACTACTTAGGAACAGTAGTAGTAGTAGTGAAAATAATAATTCACTGCAAGGAATGCAAATGATTGATGCAATGCAGCGTCTAAATGTTGATTATCACTTTCAAGAGGAAATTAATTCATTCTTACAGAGGCAATATGTCGTCATATCCAGCACTTTTGGTCATGGGGGTGCCTTTGCCCACCATCATCTTCATCACCTTGCTCTCTGCTTTCGTCTCTTCAGACAACAAGGTCACTTTGTACCTCCAGGTATGCTAATTATTCATCTTTTTTTTTTTCAAATATTTTCTTAAGATTTATCTTATTTATTAATAATACAATTATTTTTTACGTAAAATTAATAGTTAAAAATAGTTAAAAATTAACGTATGATAATTTAGTTAAAAATATCAAATTATATATTTAATAAGAGAAAGTTTAATAATCAGTATTTTTATAGTATTTTTATTGAAATTTGGTCGTCCAACACTTAATCATTAAAAGAAAAAGAGTAAAAGACAAATACGTTCCTAACTTTTTAAAACGCAGACATTTTCGTCCCTCAAAATTAGAAAATACATTTCAATCTCTCACCATGTAAATTCCGTGACAATTATGTCCTTGCGTGAAATTGGTGCTCGAAACAGTAACAAAAATTGCTGAGGTGGATGAGTAGAGAATGATGAGAAGGGTTTAGGGTTGCTGAAGTGGATGGAGAGTAAATTGTTAGAGGACAATTTGGTCCTTAATCGCCATAACACTCAAAAACGACGCCATACCAAAATCCAAAAACACCCAATTTTAATCTCCAAAAATTGAAAATACCCATTTTCCTCAAACGTTCTCCTTGTCTTGCAATCCAATTTCAATCTTCAAACCAATAAATAAACCCACAAATAAATAAGAAACATAGAACCCAAATCCTTCTCCCAAAAACAGCATCATGCACATAAGCTTATATATTACTCAGACTTCAATTATAGATTGTGAGATCACAGGTTTAAAAATATCTTATACAAACCTTAAGTTATGTATTGCCACATGAGTGAAAGTGTTTAAGCTATTTACTATTTGAAAATATTTGACTTTTTTTTTTAATATTTAGCCAATACAATAAAATAGAATAAGAACAAAGAGAGAATTATTGAACCAAACCACGATCTCACGACCCAGAAGCTGAAAGGGCGTTGGGTACCGAGGGTTCAGATCCTCCACCAGAAAAACTGGGTACCAGTGATCCTTCCATGTGAACTTCGTGGACGAGCTCTTTTCATCGGCACCTTCATCAATTTCGTTGCTTTCTTCGGTTTCAACCTTTGTTGGTGGCACAGCAACACGTGGAACTGTTAGAGAGAGGGTTGTTCTAGTTCTCCATGTGATGGAAATGGAGTTTGGTTCGGTTAAAAATGGGAGCTTTGTGAAGGAGAAAAGAGGAAAACTTATGGGGGTTTGGTTCTCGGTGAAGAGAGTGTTAGTGTGGTTGAAAAGGTTGAAGAAGAGTATCGCAGTGCCATCAATGGTGAAAAAAAAAAACGTTTTCTTTTTGGGGCTTGAGGTGTTGTTAAGGTTTGAAGAGGGTTGTTAAGCTCAATCCACCACACGGCGTCGCTAATTTGTCCTCCACGTAAGGATATAATTGTCACAAAATTTACATGATGAGGGATTGAAATGTATTTTCCAATCTTAAGGGACAAAAATGTCTGCGTTTTAAAATGTTAGAAACCTATTTGTCTTTTACTCAAAGAAAAATGAGTAATTTTACACCATTAAATATCATTGCACACTATTAAAAATATTAATGATGACTAATTAATGACTACATATTACAAATTTTATTGATCTCCTAACACTCTTCGTTTAATAATTCTCGATTATTAACTCCACATAAAAATAAAAATATCTGTATATAAATTTTTATCATATTTATCAGTTTCAAATAATTTGTTATATATGATTTATTTATAAAAAATTATTCACATTAAGTTGTTTAATTTTCATACAACTTCATATACGTGTGCACGATAATTTGAGAATAGTTAAATTTAATTAAATATATTAAATTATTTAATAGTTCTTAATTATTCTTTTTCTATAAAGATAACTTCGTATGATCACTCCTCTTATTTGTACTTTATTTGATCATGATCAATGGAAATTAAACATCCGCAGAGGTGTTTGAAAAGTTCAGAGACAAGGAAGGAAAATTCAGGCAAGAACTATTAGTAGGAGGAGGAGGAGACATCGTGAAGGGAATGATGGAATTGTATGAAGCCTCACAAATAAGCATAAAAGGAGAAGACATGGTAGATGAAGCTGGTGAATTCAGTTGCAAGTTCTTGAAGGAAAGATTGGCTTACCTTGACAATGATGATGATGAAGCCAAGTTTGTGAGGAGCACTATTGAAAACCCTTTCCACAAAAGCTTGCCAATGTTCACTGCCAGAGATTTCTTAAGAAACTTTCATGGTGGCATGAATAGTAATAATAATAATGATGATGAATGGTTTGGTTCCTTAAAAGCACTTGCAAAGATGGATTTCACTTTGTTGCAACGCTTACACCAGCAGGAAATCATTCAAATCTCTAAGTAAGTGTGTTTTTTATTATTTTGGATAGTACATTATTTTTTTATAATTATTAAAAATAAGGTGAAAATTCAAGCGAAGTCGACTTCACGTGAAATTGATATTGAAATCTGTTAAATGATTTGACTAATTTGACTGAATTTTCATTTAACGAAAATCAGATATTAACTTTTTTCACCTAAAAATAAATATATAAACTTAAATATTCATAATAAAATAAAAATATAATATTCTTTTTCATGTACAGATGGTGGACAAAACTTGGTTTAGCCAACGAGTTACAGTATGCAAGAAATCAACCATTGAAATGGTACATTTGGTCGTTGGCATGCCTCTCAGATCCTAATTTCTCAGAAGAGAGGATTGATCTAACTAAATCAATCTCTTTCATATACATAATAGATGACATTTTCGATGTGTATGGGACTTTAGATGAACTCACTCTTTTCACTGATGCTGTTTCTAGGTACATATGTTTCACTAATTACATATATTATATGAAACCAAAAATTATGGTTTGTTTAATTTGTTTAATATATAATAATGCAGATGGGATGTTACAGTTGCTGATGAGTTACCAGATTACATGAGAATATGCTTTAGGGTCCTCTATGATCTTACTAATGAAATCAGCTTCAAGATCTATCAAAAACATGGATGGGACGCCAACAATTTTCTTAGAAACGCAGTAAAATTAATTTCTTTTTTTACTTTATATCCTTTATTATATTATTTTCACTTCTATTAATATATAATAGTTATATCTGAACACATTTTTCAGATAAATTTTTTTTTAAGATTAATAAGAATTAAATTTTAAACTTTTAAATTATAAAAGTTCTAATATCATATTATAAAATAAATTCTTTTAAAGTTAATAAAAAAAAACATACATGAAAATTGTTATATCGGTTTTTATATTCTCTTGAAATTGACAGTACATGTTGACAAACCAGGTGTTCCATGCATCCATCACCAATATTTTAAATGTGTAGAAGAAAATAAAAAGTGACATATAAATAAAACAAAGTAGTGTACGTTTAAAAGAAATTAGAAATAACAAAAAATATGTTATTATTATTTATTATTACAGAATGTGGACTTAAGGGATTATATATATATATATATATATCCAATAATTTTTGGTGCAGTGGAAGAGATTGTGCAAAGCCTTCTTAGTTGAAGCAAAATGGTTTGCTTCAGGGAAGAGTCCAAGTTCCGAAGAGTACTTGAAAAATGGAATAATAAGCTCTGGGGTGCATATTGTGCTGGTTCACATTTTCTTTATGTTGGGTGAAGGATTGAACAGTGAAAATGTTAAAATCATAGACGGAATCCCAGATATAATTTCTTCTTCGGCAACTATTCTTCGGCTTTGGGATGATTTGGGAAATGCTGAGGTACAGATATTTTTGGTAATAATGCCATATATAATAATTAATTTGGCAAGCAATCATATACACAGCTACTACTTTATAGCCACAAAAATTCTTCATCTAAGAAAAATTGACTAATATTAGTTGAAAAAATTTGGTCTCTAATTAATTAAAAGATAAAGCACTAAATTAGTCCCTACATTTTTTGGCGTAATCCTATTTTAGTCTTTAAAGTTTAAAGTGTTCTATTTGAATATAAAAAATTTTCATTTAGTTTCAATGTAGCCCCATCATGAGGTCAAAGTTCAATAATTAACAAAATGTCCTACATGACAGCAATACAAGAATAAAGTCGATAATCTGAAGAATAAGTACAAGTTCAAGAGGAACAAAATAAACCGTGGATGCATCAATATATTTATTTATTATTTTTTTTACAATTTAAATAAAATATTTTCTATAGAACTAAAGAGAATGATAAATAAATTTATTGATGTATCCACGGTTGATTTTGTACCTTTGGAGCTTGTACTTATTCTCCAGATTATCGATCTTGTTCTTGTATTACTGTCATGTAGAACATTTCGTTAATTATTTAATTTTGACCTCACGGCCGGTAAGACTATATTAAAGCTAAATAAAACTTTTTTGAATTCATATAGAACACTTTAAACTTTAAGAACCAAAACAGGATTATATCCAATCATAGGGACTAATTTAATACTTTACCTTTAATTAAATTTAAAAAGAAAAAGAAAGAAGAAAAAAATGTCAGATATCCATATTTATGAGTAGTATTAGGCTTAATTAAGTTGAGTGTTTTGATATTTGATTTGTGAAGGATGAGAATCAAGAGGGGAATGATGGGTCATACGTGGATTGTTTATTGATGGAAGACAAAGGGTTGGCAAGGAAAGAAGCAAGAGAGGAAGTTATGAATATGATCAATGATGCATGGAAGAGGCTCAACCAAGAGTGCTTCTTTGAGAGCACATTCCCTAAGCCGTTCACTAAGGCCTCTCTCAATCTTGCAAGGATGGTTCCTTTGATGTATACTTATGATAACCACCACTCCCTTCCCATGCTTGAGCCTCAAGTCAAGTCTTTGCTTTATGACAATTCTCTTTTTCTTTAATCCATATAATTCAACCAAAATATTTTATTTTGTATTAAGTTTATTATTTTACATTCTTTAATTACTACTAGAATAATTTGATATTCTTAGATGTATTAAGTATGTAATTATAAATTTTTGAGAAAATTTCACTCCCCTTCCCTGCGAGATGCTAAAATGACATTTCCCTCCCCTCTATTTTATAAATGTACATTCCCCTCCTTTCTAACTTTTAAAAAATATCCTCTTTAATCCATTTTAAATTTTTTGTATTAACTAATATTAACTTTATCCATTTTTTAAGAAAAAATAAATTATTTTTTGAAAAAATACCCATTAACAAATTTTTTTTTATCATTAAATTTTGCTTACCAAAATACTCTTTAATAAATTATTTTTTATTGATTAAATTATATTTTTATTAAAATACTTTTTAAAAAAATTAATAATTAAATTATTTTTTTATAAGATACTTACCTTTCAATAATTTTTTAATTATTAAATTGTGATTTTACCAAAATTTTTGTTAACAATTATTTTATATTTTACTATTAATTTTTTGATATCAATATATATTATTTTAACATTAAATAAAAAAATCTTACCACTGTTAATATATATAACAATTAATATATATTGATATTGAAAAATAATCTTACTAAAATTTTTTATTTAATGTTAAAATAATATATATAAATATCAAAGAATTAATAGTAAAATATAAAAAAATTATTAACAAAAATTTTGGTAAAATTATAATTTAATAATTAAAAAATTATTAAAGAGTATTTTAGAAAAAAAATATGATTATTAAATTTTTAAAAAAATACAATTTAATCAATAAAAGAATAAATTATTAAATAATATTTTGGTAAGTAAAATTTAATGATAAAAAATAAATTTTTTGTTAATGGGTACTTTTTAAAAATAATTTATTTTTTCTTAAAAAATGGATAAAGTTAACATTAGTTAACACAAAAAATTTAAAATGGATTAAATATGAGGTTTTTTAAAGGTTCGAAGGAAGGGAAATGTACATTTATAAAATAGAGGAGAGGAGAGTGTCATTTTAGCATCTCATAGGAAAGGCGAGTGGAATTTTCTTTAAATTTTTTGTGCATACAATTATGAATGTTAAATTAAAACAAATAAAATAATTTTAGATTATTATCTTCTTAAAATTATTGATAATACAATATTTTCAATAATAATGATGATTAATGAGAGCTGACTTAGGTTATTTTCATAACTCAAGAGTTGTATAAAAACCCTAATTGCTTGAATTCAATAATAAAACGTATATAATCGAGAGAGATAAAAAATGTTAAGTTGATATTATGCATCTTAGCTTGCTAGTTGCTACCTTTGTTATTATACACATGATTCAGAAACCCAACATATTTACGTACTTACCCCTAATAATAATAATAGGCTAAGAAGGTTTTTCTTTTTATTGTTATTGTTTTTAATTAATACTAAGAAAAGAACAAAGTAATTGCATTGAGACTTAAACTTAAGTGATACATGTGGTCCCTTGGCATGGAATATGTAATTTTCTGTGAATGGAAATTCATAAGATCATATACTGTTGATCCATATGCCATCATATAGGTAGGATGCAAATTTTATTTATTTTCTTGTATGTGGTCCTTTTTTATTCAACTTTGGGGTAAGCTTGGTATTGTAAATATTTTTTAAAAGTTGCCTATTTTATTTTATTTTTTAAAAACATTTTTCTAGAATTTTAGCTGTTATATTCGGTCAAATAAAAATTATTTTTAACAATTACACTTTATAATAATAAATAATAATAGATAAAATTACTTCTAAAATTTAAAATAACTATAATAGATATAAATATATAAAAAATATTTAACGTATATATTGGTAGATTATATTTTTAAAATTTTGAACGTACAAACTATAGCTATAGCTTTTAAAATTGGTAAGGATAGCAGATAAATAAAACATAAAGTATTCAATCATGTTTTCTGAATATATAGTTTGTTAGGTGTCGGCTTCAAAATAATGAAAATAAATCCAAACATGAAAACACCTTTTAAAATAACTATATATTACTATATATACACGCACAAATCTTAAAGAATAAACTACCATTTCTATCTACGAAAGTTAAAAATGCTGACAAATCTATTCATAAAAAAAAAATTACTATTTGTACCTATAAAACATGAATTTTATATAACAAAATTATCCAAACACTAAAGAATCACATAAAAATCCCAAATTATCCTTATTACATCATCCACCCCTTCTTCTCTCCTTCCGTCTCACCTCGCCTGAGCCAAACTTTGAGTTTAAGGTTAAGGGTATCACCACCTCATTTCCTTCATCACTACTACCACCACCATCACCATTATACCTCTATCATCATCTTTTTCACATAAAGCAACAACAACAACAACAACAACAACAACAACAACAATAGAAAAAGCAAAGAGAAAAAATGAAGAAGACAGTGACATATCCACATAAAAAGCAAATGCTATGAAATTGAGAAGGGAGAAATTTGTAGGTGTGGTGTGGTTTCAAACGGCAGATGAGTCACTTTCGTGGCCCAATTCATCCATGCCCTTCACCACTTTGAGTTTCCTGTTTTTTATTTTCTTCTCGCTCCTTTCCATAACTCAATCTTCAACCTCCTTAGGCAAGACCCAAACTTTAATTTCAGCAAGAACAAAAGCATTAACTATAGTGTTGCTGTTATTGCTTATATTAGTAGTAGTAGTAGCGGCAGTTTCGACTGAAAACCCTAATTTTCTGAGATCATCGATTCCAATGTTGGAGTTGGGAATTGGGGTTAGGGTTTGGGGTACACTAGGAGGAGGGACAAACGGATTATGAGTCAACTTAAAGAGATTTTGCAGGTAAGAGAGAGTGTGGGGGCAAGGAATCTGAAGATGGTTCTTGTTGTTGATGATGGTGAAGCCCTTTTTCTGGGTTGAGAATTCAAAGAAGAAGAAGAAGAGAGAGAAAAACAAAACACAGAAGGAAAGGGAGAGAAAGAGAAAGAGGAAAGAGTTGGCAGCGTTGACGGAATATGGCAGCAGCGACGAGCTCAGAAAATGGAAGGAGAGAGAGGAGATGGGTTAGTGGTAGTGGTGACAGTGGTGGAAAAAAGATGATGCGGATGATGATAAGGGTATTTTGGGATTTTTATGTGATTTTTTAGTGTTTGGATAATTTTATTATATGAAACTCATGTTTTATGGGTACAAATGGTAATTTTCTTTTTTTTTTTTATAAGTAGATGTGTCAGCGTTTTCAACTTTCGTGAGTATAAATGGTACTCAACCTTAAAAAAAATGTGAGATATAAACAATTTGCGAGTTGTGAGGATTGAATGTTAGAAGATTAAAAAATTTTATTTTAATTATTTAATTAAAAATATTGAATTATTAATTAAAAATAATAATTAATAATAATAAATTTTGATAATTTTTTAATATTTTTCAATTAATCGTGTTGTTTTATTCAGAGAAGTTTATTAGATTCACATTCGAAGATATATTGGAGGAAAATGTGGCTGTGTCACGCGTGATGCATGATGATGATGATGGATAGTGATTTCACTCAAAATTTGAAACATATAATTGGGAAAAAGTTCGTTGCTTTATATAGATATATATACCTGTCACTTCTATGTTCAATTTCAGAAAAGAATTGAGATTACGTGGATCTATCGCTTGAAATTATGTAACTATGGTGGTCATACACACAATAAATGATTTGGCTTATTTTTTAATTTATATCTCCTTTTTAGAACAATCTTGAAGTGTACAAAAACGTGTTATAAATAAGGGAAGATTCTATGATATTTATTGCAAAAAAACATTGTCCACATACATATAGATGTTATGTGGTATTCTTTTTCGCTAACACGTGGCATGCTGATATTTATTTTTGTGGTTCAAGACTGTAATGAAATTGTTGATATGACTAGTGTGATCATTTGTCTTACAATTAATAAATTTTAGTTACGGGAGTATTTTCCTTTTTTATTTATCTCTTTTTGATTAAGTAAATTGTGGTCAAGCTGCTGTTGCTTTTTAAATGTGGTAAACGGACCTATTAATAAAAATGATTTTTTATATGAAAAAGCAAATGATTTTTTACAAAATATTATCATTTAGACAATGAGCATTGACTCTCAATACTGTGATACAATCAAATTTTTGTTGGAGGAAGAAAATCAAGTAGTTAGAAGCACTAAAAAAGTGAGAATGAAGGAAGAAAATAAGAAGGATCATGCTATGGAAGAGGTTGTAGTGAAGCCAAATAATTTGAAAAAGTAAAATATAGATAAAGATGTGAACCAAGAAAACAATCAAGCCAACCTAAATACCAATATAGCTCCCAGAAGATCTTATTGAGACATAGTGGTAGATGATGAATTTAGAAAGCTTAATCCCTATGAAATCGTAGAGATAGTGTCAGAGGAGTATCTCCTAAAAGACCCCTCTATTGAACCAAGTTTAGATGTTTCAGATTCTTCCAATCTTAATCCGATTATAGAAGTCTCTCTAGAAGAATATGAAGAGTGCATATCTTAGAAACTTTTTTTAATTATCAAATCATTGGGTAAGGTACTCAACCTCCAAGCCTTGGATAGGTGAGTGCAAAGAAGATGGGTTAAAAATGGCTCTATAAAAGTTATGGATCTGGCGGAGAATTTCTTCTTAGTTAGATTCACAAGCCAAGATGATTACGTCCATGTCCTATTCGAAGGTCCTTGAATGATTGCGGATCACTATCTCCTAGTTCAGATGTGGAGGCTGCTTTTCATTCCGCAAGAACTAGAAGTCCAGAAAGTTGCTGTTTGGATAAGGATTCAAAACTTACCAGCTGAGTTGTATAACAAATACTTTTTTTCTGAAAAGTTTGAAAATGTTAGGTATTATGCTTAAAGTGGATGATCTTACGTCAATTCATTCTCTGGGATGCTTTGCAAGATTATGTATAGAAATTCTATATTCAATATGAAGGGATACATCACATTTGTTTTAACTGTGGTCGTTATGGCCATAGGAAAGAAAATTGTTCTAAATCTATGGAAGAAGCTTCCAATAAGGTGCCACCAGCGGCGGAGGAAGGTGGGAGGCATGACAGTGAGAAAAAACCCAACGGTTAGGAGCAATCTTCGGGATCAGAGCCAAGTTAGCACTTTTAAGAAAGGAAGGAAATCACTAAAGAGAAAAATCAGGAAACGTCTTCAATGAGCACTAACGATCTCCACAATCAAAAGCAAAAATCATCTAATTTAATATAAGATCATCAAGGAGTTAATGCAGATAAGGAAACTAATCCTTTTGGCCCATGGATGATTGCCAAAAAAAGTCTAAGAAGGAACATAGTCAAACCTGATGGCCTAACCAAAGAAAATAAGGAAGGTCTTTAAGCTTCAAGATTCCACGCTCTTGTCGAGGAGAAACCGGAGGAAAAAAAGGAATTCCAAGATCTTGTGAAAATCAACATTCCAAATGATGCTCAACAATTTGAAGTTAATGAGAAAAAATGTTCACAACAGAAATCCAAATATGGAAATAACAGTAACAAGCAAAAAGGTTTCCAGAAAAGTAAATCAACTATCTTAAGCATCAAAGGAAAGAGTGCTATCATCAGTAAGAAGAATAACCCATAAGCAAAACAAGTTAAATCTATAAGCCAGATACAGAGCATTTTTCAAATCTCTACTCCTAATGAAAGCAACAATTAGTCAAGCTCATCACCAAGATTATGGGAGGGGGGGGGGGAGCAATCAAAACAACAAAGATTATGCTAGTAAACCCCCTAACCAAAGAGAATCTAGTAGTGCAACAATCATAGATGCAGCCATGGTGATAGCACAGGTCAACAGAAAGGAGGACTATCCCCAAAGCTCTAGCATGGAGGACCTAACTCTTGAAGACAAGCCAATGCATGCTTAAGTCACTGGCTTTTTCAGGATGTTTTTCTCTTTCCTTTATTACTTTATTGTTTTATCATGAATATTATGATTTGGAATTGCAGAGAACCTCTTCTAAATGATTTTATATTCTTATTAAAGATTTTTCCTATCGTTATAAGATGAATTTATGTGTTTTACTTGAAACCCATGTCTCAGGTCACAAAGTTGAGTGCAACATTCGTAAACTAGATTTTGACTCTTGGTGTATTAGTGAGGTGGAAGGCTTTGTAGGCGGTATTTGGTGTCTCTAGAACAAGTCTATATGGTCTGTTGAGCCTCTGAGTATTCAAAAACAATGTCCATATGAGGGTCAAAGACAACAACAATGATAGCTGATTTTTCACAACTATTTATGATAATTCGCAGGCTATCAATATGAGCAACCTCTGGAACGATCTCAAGAATCTTGCTCATGGTTTGGAGAGGTCTTAGTGTATAGGAGGGGATTTCAACTCTATTACCTCTTTAGATGATTCAGTGGGAAGCTCTAATCTATCTCAAGATACTATCATGTTTAGGGATTGCATCCAAAACTGCAGGGTCAGCGACATGGGTTTCTTTGGTCCTCCTTTCACATGGCAGAGGAACAATATAAAGCGACGGCTAGACAGATTTCTTTGCAATCTGAGTTATAATAATATGTTCCCAACTGTCGGGGTGAAACACCTCTCTAAACTCAAGTCAGACCACCTTCCTATTCTTCTCGACGTTAATGCTACCAATGAGGAAAGTAGGGACAGACCGTTTAGACTCCTTGCACCGTGGCTTCTTCATGAAGATTATAATAATCTTGTTAAAAGTTGCTCGTGTAAAGAAGGGGATCTTATTAGAAATATTTCAATCTTTACGGATAAGGCAAACGTTTGGAATAAAGAGGTTTTCGACAACATCTTTAGAAGAAAACAAAGAATCATGCTTAGACTGGATGGTATTAATCATAATCTCTCTTTCAACCATAATCCTTTTTTGGAAAATCTCTAAAAGAAATTATGGAAAGAGTATGAGATTATTGCTATTCAGGAAGAGAGTTATTGGCAGCAGCTATCTAAGTGCAAGGCCATCAATTTTGGTGAAAAAAATCTAAGTATTTTCATCAAAGAGCAAACGGTAGAAGAAGGAGAAACAAGATCTGTTGCCTTAAGAATAATGAAGACAAATGGACAGATAATGTGAAAGATCTAAAAAATTTGGGTGTTTCTTTTTACAAATCCCTTTATTCTCCTATCTTATTTCTCCTCTTTTGTCAATTTACCCTATTTCTAGCAGGTTTCCAAAGATAAAGGAGACTGACTTATCGCTTATAAGCAGAGAAGTTACTGCTGAAGAAGTTAAACATGCAGTTTTTAGTATGGGTAGTTGGAGAGCACCTGAAATGGATGGTCTTCCCGCAAATTTTTTTCAGCACTCATGGGATATTATTACGGTATCTCTTGTTAAGTGGGTTAAAATGATTTTCAACAAGTCGGAGGATATTGTTAGAGTGAATTAAAACTCTCATTTCTCTTATCCCCAAAATCTCTGCCCCAGATACGTTTGCTCACTTTAGACCGATCAGTCTTTGCAATGTCTGCTATAAGCTTATTACTAAAATTATTGCAGATAGAATTAAACCTGTTCTTAATGATATTATCTCTAACACTTAAGCTAGCTTTATTCCAGGAAGAGTTTGCACGGATTACATTTTGATAGGGCAAGAGGTCATTCATACTATGAGGACTAGAAACAACAGGAAAGGCCTTATGGTGATTAAGATTGATCTCGAAAAAGCCTATGACAAACTTAATTGGAATTTTATCATTGATACTTTGAAGGACATAGTTCTTCCGGAGTATATTATGAATATCATCCGGCTCTGTATTTCAACTTCTTCAATGAACCTTTTGTGGAATGCCTCTCCTTTAGAAAGTTTCAAACCTTCAAGAGGCATTCGTCAGGGGGATCCTCTTTCCCCTTACCTCTGTGTTGTGCATTGATAGACTTTCTCATTTTATTTCCTCGTTGGTTGAAAAGAAAAAATGGAAACCTATTCAATTGTCTAGAAATGGACCTAATCTATCTCATCTCTGTTTTGCAGACGATCTAGTGTTGTTTGCTCAAGCTAGTAAGGATCAAGTAAAGATTGTCAAGGAAGCGCTTAACACTTTTGTGAAGCCTCAAGTCAGAAAGTCAACCTTAGCAAGTCCTGCGTTTTCTTTTCTAAAAATGTGAATCACACTATTAGGGAGGAACTCAGCAGAGACCTTGGCATCCCTTTAACAAGCAATCTTGAGAGGTATCTCAGAGTCCCTCTTATGCATGAGAAGTGTGAAAAATAACATTTTCAACATATTATTGACAAGATGCAAGCAAATCTTACTAGTTGGAATATGAAAACTCTCTCTCTCGTTGGTAGATGTACTCTTGTTCAGTTTGTCTTATCTGCCATACTAAGTTATTGTAACACTCCAACTTTTGACACGTCATGACCAATATCAATCGTTTAGGTGTTACTTGTCGTACGGATCTACTTGGCTCTAAACTCGGATTTCATAAGCAAATATTAATATAAGCCTTGACTGGTTTAGCATAATTAACTTATTTACCATAAAAGAAAATCATCTAGTTGCTCACAAGGTTAATACTCAAAGCCATATCACAGATAAATACTTGGTAACAGAAAATAACATATATACATATATGCAAATATACACAGGAGTTAAGCTTAGAGATACATGTCATCTATCAAAAGCTGAGAACAATACCAAGTTATATATATAAATACAAAAGAGAAAGTTAGTCCCAACCCACGCACGAGTTTTCTAAACTGGAACCAACTACTAAGAGGTCCTACCCCTCTAAAAGTACTAGAAAAGTGAGGGAAAAGTAATACTACTGATCGTCAAAAGGAGTAAAAAGTCAGCTAGGTCAATCTTCGCAATGGTCTTCGGCTAGAGTGAACATGTACGGCATGCCGGGATTGAAACGTGGGCGATGCACCGAAACTCGAAACTTAACGGACTCCTCTGTCGATCCCATCTGGGGAGGGAGAGAAAGAAAGAGAAGAAGGGTGAGAACCTAGAGTTCTTAGCAAGATAAACAGGGAACCTAGGGTCTTTGTCTTTAAGTTGTCGTGAAACAGAAAAAGAACAAACATAGAGATATAGGGCACAAATATACATTCAACAAGTAGATAGTATAAGCAATTAGGAAATGGCAATAAACAATTCACAGAAAGTTCATATGCGCAAACAAGATGATGCATACCTGTTCCTAGCGCAAGCCATGAGCTCATGCATCAGTTGTCTACCCGTAACCCGACGTTACTCGAGAAGAACCCCAAATATGGTCTCTTTTACCGTATCAGTTAGGCACAATTATCATCATAGACGAACCCATGTCAATTAGGATATCTTGGCATCACGGTAAGAGACAGGCTATCAATTAGGCGAACATTCCCGCATTAGCAATCTCAGGCTATCAGTCAGGTGAGCACTTTCGCATTAGCAATTTGGCACAAGGCCCATTCAATATACAATTCTCAACTTTTGTTTCATTCATTGTTCCTCATTTTCTTTTCTTTTCTTTATGCCTCCACATCACCATTTATTTACGCGTACCTCTGCATCACCGTTTTATCATACGTACCTCCACATCACTATTTAACTTTAAACCTTCCTAGGGACAACTTACATTCTTATTCATTTTTCGAACTTGTTTAGTCTAATACCTTCTTGGCGATCAATTTTCTATTTAATAATTAATATAACAAACAGACTTAGATTCGCGCAAACTTTATGCCCACGCGTTTGTATTGAACTCAAATTTCTAAAGAATTAAGAATCATATCTTTCTGGGCAATCTAACGCTAGATATTGGAGAAAAATCAAGACAGTTGTTCTAGATTTTTGGAACAGTACCTTGCTATCTTGTTATGTGGTTTTTATGTTGTGAAATCTTATGCACGGACTATCTCTCTTGTTAAGATCATTCTAGAGATTCTAATCTTTAATTTGAATTAGATTTTACTGCATTTGGATTAGAATTGAATTTTATACAAAGTTTTAAAATTCTACTACTGCACTTATAAGGATTCAGAAAACAGCAAACAGCAGTGTTTTTATAAAATCCATAATAATTTCAATTCTAATCTGTTGCTTCTAAATTTTGGTGAGATTATACTCAACAACTCTAAGTTTTAGAATCCACAAGTTTCAAGTTCATATCACTTCATTTGATTATTTAATTGTCAATTGGAAGTGGTGCCTGTTTTCATAAATCAGTTCAGAATTTCCAGCAAGCAATCCAGCTTCCAAGTGACTTAATTAAGTCTAAAAAATAGATATAGACATAAAATTTATACTCACTTAAAATAGATTGATATATCTCTAAAATTCTCTTGAGAGTAACTCAAAATTTCAAATAAATAAAAAGTTATAGCAACTGAAAGTTGGTACTACAGAACCAGAAAATCAGAAAATTCTACAGCCATCACTAAATTTCGAAAATTCATATCTTCCAAACCACTTGGCCAAATTCTCTGAAATTCTTATGGAGTAATCTTGACTTCTTGAAATTTGATAGAAAAATAATTTGGATTGAAAATCACGTCTAGATTGCTCCCAGTTTTTATTTTAATTTGCTGTCCAAAATTCTGCAGAATTTCTGCAGCATAGGTACGTAAGTTTGTAAACACTAAATTGCTTCCCTAAAATCCTAACTATTATACATCATTGATCCTAATTCATTTAGGTCATCTCTTCTTGTTTCATATGGATTACAGCTCCAAGAGCCTCAATTCCATATATTCCAAAAATTTACACTATCAGTACCATGTCATTACACCTTCACAATATCAAACTCTGCACTATACTCAGCAACAATTACTTAACAAATTCATGATACACTAGTAGAATTGTAGCAAGCTATTGCAACATCAAATTTATGACTCCTCTAAAAAATTCCAGTATCAATTAACACACAATCATATAGAATCATCATCAACAATAATATCACAACTGTCAGCTACACATATATCTAATCTAATCACATAACCCCTTACCTTCCTTCGAGAATTCAAAAATCAAGGCCTGTCCTTTGTTACCTTAATTCAAAAAATGCTAATGAGAAAAACTCCAAGGGAATCAGAAAGAAGAAGGGGGTAAGGTTTCTTCTTCGGCTTTGGATTGCAGCTTCTTTGATGGTCTTCTCCTTTCTCCTTGATGGTGATGTACGCTGTTGACGTCTTCCTCCTTCCCTTCCTTGATCAAATGCTACTTTTGCTTCCTTTCTTCTCTTCGTGTGGTTTTCAGAGGAATTAAAAAGGTTTAGCTCTGCTATATATATATCAATAGAAGATGGAGAAAGATGAGTTAGAGTGGCAAAGCTTCATGGCTTTCTCTCCTTGCAACACAAATTCACAGCAATCCTTGAATGAAGCAGTGACTATGGTTTCTTCTGAAGTAGCGTTCGGTGGTGAGAGGGGAAGAGGGAATGAACTTAACCAGAGTTCCCTTGGGTTTTAATTTAATTAGAAGAAACTTAGTTCGGTTGAACCGGGAGGAGAAAAAGAAAAAAAACTGTGACTTTGAAAGGGAGGAAGAAAAAAAAATCGGGTTAAATGGTTGGTAACGAATCTAGGGTAATCCTCCACTAATTCATTACTTATGAATTATTAAGAGGTAGTTAATTTTAAAAGAAATAAATTAACTATAACGGTAGTTATCTAATTACCAAAACTCGCCATTCGAAAGCACTAAAAAAAGTTTTAGCGCTACGTGTTCCAATTCTAATTCGCTATCTATGCTTTATACATACATATATATAATGAGGAATCATAGGCCTCGTGGGATAGGGTGGTTACATTCTACCCCTATAAAAAAAATTGTCCTCAAAATTTTGTTACCTTGAGTGAGGGGATCAATTTCGGTAGTATTTTCCGCATCCAAAACAAACACCCTTCCTGGCTGTTGTTGCCCAGGGAAAACAAATTCAGCCTTCGTCGTATGCATTCTTTAGCTACATGTCCGGGCTTCCCGCAATTATAGCAAATCCCAGATTTCAACAAACAGGGTTTGCCTCCATGATTCTTTCCACACACAGTGCATGTCAATTTTAGTTGGGTTGGCTGCGGCTGTTTGCCTAAGTCTGGCTGCCGAGTTACTTTGAAGTTTCTTCCTTGAGCAACGAGGTTATGATTGAAATCCCTTGCTGAAAGATTCATGTGGTTAGTTTGCGCTGCCACCAGCTTCTTTACACATTCCTCCATCAGTTGGCTCTTGTTAACTAATTCCACAAAATTCTATATTTCCATCGGGCCCACATGAGCTAATAGTTCTTCTCTAAGTCCTCCTTCGAACTTGATGCACTTCCATTTCTCGAATGCAGTTGGTGCTCCTTAACAAACATTTGAGAATCGACATAACTCTTCAAACTTGCGAGTATACTCAGTGAATGTCACGTTTTCCTGCCTCAACTGAAGCAACTCTAGTTCGTTAGCGGTACAAAAACATTGAGAAAAATATTTCTTATAGAATTCAGTTGAAAATTCCTCCCAAGTGATGTTATCAGCTTCTCTTCCCAATAGTTGAAGCAACCCTGCCACCAATGTTGCGCGTCGTTCCTTAGCATGTAGGTAGCAAACTCTACACTTGTGCCTCGAGGACTTGTTGGGCTCGTAGTGCTCGTCCTATTTCCTTAAACCAGTCGTCAGCTCGCGTCGCACTAGTGTTTCCATTAAACTGCGGTGAATTGATCTTTAAGAAAGAGGCTACGGTCATTGGCTAATTATCATTACGTAGTTCACCTTCGCCTTCGTCGCCATTTCCATTTCCATGTCTAAGCTCATGGTTATTTTCAGTTTCATTGTGGCAATCAAGACGTTCAGCTACTCGGTTAGTAGCAGCTACTGAATCACGTACAGAAGCGGCCATAGCGTTTATAGACTCGAGAATAGCCGTTGCATCAAGGAGGGTTCCCTCACTTGTTCCCTCCAGTCGAGGGCGTCCTCGCCTATTCGCAGCCATTTGAGTCCTATCAATACCCAATAATCAATATTAAGGTTATCAGTATTAATATATCAAAATCAAGTATTAATATTACTACAATGGATGTTCACAGACCTTCATGCAGAATATATTACAAAATATCCTAACTGTATAGTATAAAAAGATTCAGAGTATGTAAGGAAGCATAGACAGTCCATCCTAAGGCTCAAAGGACGAACTGCTCTGATACCAACTTGTAACACTCCAACTTTTGAAATGTCATGACCAATGTCAATCATTTAGGTGTTACTTGTCGTCCGGACCTACTTGACTCTAGACTCGAATTTCATAAGCAAATATTAATATAAGCCTTGACCGGTTCAACGTAATTAACTTATTTATCATAAAAAAAAATCATCTAGTTGCTCACAAGGTTAATACTCAAAGCCATATCACAGATAAATACTTGGTAACAGAAAATAACATATATACATATATACAAATATACACAGGAGTTAAGCTTAGAGAAACATGTTATCTATCAAAAGCCGAGTACAACACCAAGTTATATATACATATACAAAAGAGGAAGTCAGTCCCAACCCTCGCACGAATTTTCTAAACTGGAATCAACTACTAAGAAGTCCTACTCCTCTAAAAGTACTACAAAAGCGAGGAAAAAAGTAATACTACTGCCTGAAGAAGGTTGGTATAAACTCAACGTTGATGGGTCTGTTGTTCAAGAATGTAATTTGGGAACCTGCGGCGGTATCCTTAGGAACTCGAATGATATTGTTATTACTGGGTTTATGATGAAGATAGGAAATGTTACCAAAACAACCGCTGAGCTCTAGGCTGTCTACAATGGCCTCCAATTGGTGATCGATCTGGGAATTGATAGGGTGAAGGTTGAGTTCGACTCTGCGTGCGCTACCCAGCTCCTGCAGAATGAGTCCAACCCCTTCCATGATAGCTCGGCTCTAATCCATGTAATAAAGAACCTTCAATCAAGAATGGTAAATTGTGTCATCCACCATGTGCTTTGAGAGGCGAATTTTATCACAGATATTTTCTCTCTAAATATGCTCGGAACTTGTCGATGGGAATACACTGTTCAATGTCCCTCTCCTCGTTCTTGTCCCCTTCTTGAATGCTGATAGTAGAGGAGTGTCTTTCTCTAAGATTTGGGTTAGCTAATTTTATGTTTATGTTGGGTCTTTAGCCCCCTCTTCGTCAAAATTATATATATATATATATATATATATATATATATATATATATATATAGTGTTTTTTAATATTATAGATATGCTTAAAAATTGTGCAGCACGCACGTCTTACATATTGAAGCATGTTGAATATGAAGATAACATGTGTCTAACTCATTTTTTATGTGTTGAATGAAGAGAAGACACGTGTCAACACACTTCTTACGTGTTGAATAAAAAAAGAACAACACACACCTCACATATTGTCTACCCCAGTGCAACATTCACTTACCTGCAATTACATTAAATTAATCCATTTTTGCCCAAATTGTCAAAAACTTTTTCATATCTAAATTTTTCACCCACCTATTAATTTTTTTCTCTTTGTTTTCATAAATATAATTATAAAAATA